>NW_027094087.1:70811740-71360889 GCF_029207755.1 Chamaea fasciata
TTTCTGGGGGATTATCAATATCACATACATGGCAGAGTGAGTATCATATGTGCTTACCCACTGGCATGAAGAATTTATGCTTTGATAAGTTTTGCTCTCTCTCTCTTTTTTTTTTTTTTCCTTTAAACAGATTTATTTTTTTTAATCAATTTTTTCCTCCTTACTAAAAAGGTTTTTTTAATTTGTTTCACTAATGAAATTATAACTAACATTTCCCATTCATGTCTCATCCCCTAAAAAAGGTCTTTTTCCTCCTTCTTACCTGTCTTTTGGCAACTTCAAGGCTAGAGACACGATTATTTTGCAAGATGTGTCTCAGTTGCTTCACATGTTTCTAGGTAAAACATGCAGTATTGAAAAGGAATTGTTTTGCAGAAAGCTTCAAAAGACAGCTATCTAAAAAACCATTTTGATTATGATAGGTTGAATGTGAAATGGAAAATTACCAGAGAACATATACTGGGTATAATCATATAAATTTGTAGACTTTATCTGAGTATCTTCAAAATTTGTGTTCATATTATTATACGCAAATAGTAATACCTTGTAAAATTTCAAACTGATGGCACAGTTATGCTCTTTTAAGGCCATTTTCAAGTATCAGTTGTAAAGTTGCTTTTATGATTTGAAAATATTCAAGAAATAATGGGCAATTCAAATACAAATTCATAATCCATGAATTTCTAGCTTTCATGCTCTGAGGCACTTTTGTATGTTGTAACGAATATGTATTTTCCAAAACATCCTTAATTGTTTTCCCAGTGGAAAGAGGAATTAATTTATGGTCCATTTGCCAATATAGAGAGATTTCAGATTAGCAAGTTGTATTGACTGAAGTGCAGTGGAAGCTTTAACAGTTACATTTTATGTGCATTTTTGGGTGTTGTGGATTTTTTAAAATTTGTTGTTGTAAACAACTGTTCTCTGCACAAAGACATTGAGGACATTGATGGATAGTACTATGTTAGGCTTTGTATTTATGCACTCCAATGTAAATAGTAATATCCACGGAGAAATTCAGCCCCAGGTTAAGGCATTCAGGTTGTCTCTAATATCTCTCTATTAGTTAGATCTTCTATTTGGTCTATGCAGTGCAGTCCCTGGATTTTAGAGAAATGTTCAGCTCGTCCTAAAATGCATGTGCATGTTTGATGAGTCATACACGGTTTTCAAGCAACACTGGGCTCTCTGTATTTGTTCATGACTTACCATCTAGGAGTTTTTGATTTGTCCTGTCTTTTCCTACTAGATTCTCGTTTTCTGTGGACAGTAAAACTTAGGTGTCTGAATTTGAAATTGATTTAGTAGAAAGATATTGTGGCTCAGCTTTGGGCTTAGACCATAATATATGGATTAGATAAAATACAGTTTTGTTTCATGGAAGTAGACATAGATAAGTGTTCTTATCTTACAGCTCTTTAAAAAAGAAAATATGGTATGTCAAACATCTTTTCATTACAATGGTGATTTATGGCTTTACTATGAGATTTTTTCTAAATTCATAATTTTGGGACTTAAAAACGATTTGTAAGTGCAAAATATGCTCTCTAGGTCAAATAAATATGGATTTATCTAAAGCAAGTGGTTAGATTTGGGATTAAAAATGAAAATTGAAAATGAAAGTGAAAATAAAATTTCCAGAAAAATAAAATCAAATCTGGATATTTATAGGTTTGGATAACAATTTTTATTGTGGTTTCCCTAATGTTGGCTGGCCAAATTATTTCACGTTTAAGTAGCATAATGAGTGCAGGGTTTAGTAGATTTCAGAGGCAGAGTTTTTCTTTTTTTCTCTTTTTTCTCTTCATTTTTTTATTTGGTTAACATACCAGTTTCAGCTTTTTGTGTCCCATGCCAGACATTTTTTGTAAAATTTGATGAAAGCATGCTCTTTTTCCAGTCTTTCCCACAGGACTGTGAGGATTCCCTGCAAATTCTCCATCTGATTTGGACACATAAGCAGCATGCTGCATCAAAGCCCCCTTGAAGACTGGTGTTCTCTTCTATTTCTAAGCTACTGAGATTGATAAAATATTTCAGATCTCTTTTGAAAGGCTTGCAAAATTTCTCCTATCTGTAAGAAAGATTTGGCATGTCATCATAGTTCAAACTCCAGTTAAACACAGAGCGGTTTGGATCTCAACAATAAAACAAATGTTATTTTAGATTTTTTTAACAGCACATTAAGAAAAAAAATCCTGGAAACATCCCTTCTTGGACTTATTTTCATTGTTTAAAAACCTCAGTTTGAGTAATGTAATTTCTTTTTAAAAAAAGTCATATACATGTTTGCACATTTGTAGTTGCGATTTTAAGTATGTTTCATTGAAGTTGTAGAGTAGCAAATATTTATGTCCTTTAAAAATGCAGGTTTGTGATTCTACATTAAAGATTCTACATTAAAAAAAAGAAAAAATAGTCAGTATTTTCATTGCTTAGTGTTTTTAAAAAAGACAGTTTTCTGATAGTCTTCTGAGAAATAAATAAAATCAAAGGATGCTTTAAATTTGTCAAACTCTTGGGCAATTACATAGAAAAAAAAAGACAAGATCATTAATGCCATAGTTTCTCAGCATATAATAATGTAAGAGCATCTCTAGCTTTTTAACTTTTTTTCTAAGATTTCATATTTTATCTTACACAACATACCTAATTAGAGATGCTTGTATATTTACTCTTGTAATATCCTTTAGCTTATATGAGTGGTTTATGCATTAGTAAAAGGAAATCTGCTAACAGAATGAAATAATGATAGCTATTTTAACTAATATTATTAATAACACTAATAAAGGCAGAGTAAGTGGAATAGAAAGAAGGGGCAGCAAAGAAGAAAAAAATAGTTTTGTAGCTGCTTTGTTTTTTAGATGCTAAGAAAAATATATATACAACTGTGTCTTAAAATGACATGGACTTTTATCTTTTGATACAGTGATACCCATAAGCATTTAGGTTTATTCCTAATTGCGCATGCAGTTTATAATGCACTCTAGCTATGAAAAGGCAATATTTTTAAGCAAGCATTCTCTGTGTGGCTTTGGAGAATAAATCATGTCAAAATGTTACAGTTCTTTTAATTCTCAGGCCATATTATATATCTTTTCCTTTTATACCTACCTGAGGTATGGTAATGTTGGTTATTATGACTTACTAGAGCTCTTATGTGAATGAAACTCTCATTCAGCAAGGACACCATACCATTGCTTGTTGTTGCCAACTGACTGTACACTTACAATAACACTTTAAAAAAAAGGATTTTAATGTTTGAAAAAATCACTTTCCTCTATTGTTTAAGTTGCTATCATCTGTGCACAATTGCATTATTGCATCAATTTGTACTGAGCCACACATGACATGACATCCGAGATTTACAAATTATATTGGGAATTAATTTTAAGATTGGTTTTTTTGGAATGTGATCAATTTTATATCAAATGAATATACTCATGTATTGTCAGCTGAACTGTCTTCAATTTGTAATTTATAGCCAATGTGACATATAGGGTTCCACGGCTGTTTTCATTCCTTTTTTTCAAGGTCATGAAGGTAAATGAGAAAAACCTAGCAACATTAATTTTTCATAATATCTTTTAATTCTGAGTCCATGATAGGTGTTGGCATTAAAGAAATAAACCATTATGATATCTGAGATGAGGGAACTTCAGAAGCATAGTGTATATCACATGTTGAGGCTTGTGTCCAGGACCATTTCTCTGGCCTGAAAATTCTCCATCTAAAAATTCTACATGAAAGAAGTTAGTATGACTATCTTGTCCCCTTCTCTGCAATTACTGCCTAGTCTGGATGTCTGAAGAAGGTTATCATGGATTCATTATTTTTCTTTATATGCACAAAATCCAACATAACTGACAGAAATGGCTATATGATTTTATCACCAATAGCTATATTGTCACTACATTCCAATTAGTTTCTTCTTTTTTTTTTTTTTTTGTTTGATGGTTGTATGAGTCTTCCATGACAGTAATTATGAATTCCAATATACTTCCAATGAATAGTTTTGTACCTTAAGAGTTTCATGTAGTCTAAATTACCTTTTTTTTTTTTCCCCCTACAGCTTTCTCATTGTCTTAAATCAATTTTATGGAAAGCACTTCAGAGAAAAACCAAGCATCTGTTCTGGAATTTAATCCCAAATCAGTTTGAAGGCAATAAAACTCATTCTTATGCACAGATAAAATAAAAAGAACCATGCATTTTATGACATCTTTGTGGGTAATGTCTCTATTTTTAAGTTGCCTAAACAAGGAAACAAATTGATATTCCTTCTGTCTGAATTATGAATGCAAATTAACAATACAAATTAAATCTTCAATATCTCAACACAAATCCACATACCTTTAATACTGAAAAATAAAGTACCATGTTTTGATTTCAAGAAGAGTGGAAACCTGCATTATGATTTGTTTCTTTAATGGATGGAATTAGACTGAGGTGTGCATGAAAAAGAAAAGGATAAAATTAATAAATAGACAAAATTCACATTGATATTTCCATTTAAAAATTGCTTATAATTTTTTTCAACATATCAATAAACTAATTAGGAATTGCACCTACCTATGAATGCTCCTGTGCTCATTTTGGAGATAGGCTTAATTTTCTTTATGGTAGGTAGGATGGGCCACTATTTGGACTGTGTGCTGGAAGCAACATTCATAATACGGTATTTTTTTTGTTGTTGTTGAGAAATGCTTGCACACCATCAAAGCATTTTCTGCTTCTCGTGTTTCCCTACCAGCCAGGAGGCAGCAGATGCACAAAAAACTGGGAGGGACTCAGGCAAGACAGCTGATCCCAAATGACCCAAGGGATATTCCATATCAAATGGGGTCATGCTCAGTATATAAAGATGAGGGATGAGGAAGGAATGGGAGATGTTGAGGATGATGATCCTTGTCTTCTTCAAGTCACAATTATGCATAATGAAGACCTGCTTTCTTAGGGATTACTGAATACCTGCCTGCCTGTGGGAATCAGTGAATCTTTTTACAATTCAGAGCACACTTGCAGTCTTGCAGTTTCCTTCAAAGTCAGGTCATAACTTCAGTAAACTTCCTGGCAAGCTCATTGTCTAAGAGAAGTCTAAGAAGTCATTAATATTTCTCCACAGTTTTGTTTTCTCTGCAAAATATTAAACCTTATTTTAACTTGACTGTTTTCCCATTTCCTCTTTGTCATGCTAAAGAAGATTTTTTTTTTTTTTGATGCTTTAGGGCTGATTTCCTTCACAATTAAATGAAGAAGATTTCATATTAAAGAAAAAGAAAATATAACAAAAAAGAAAACACATAAGGATAGTCAGTATTTGCAGTAAGTGGGGAACTTACTGTGCAGGAAAAAGATCGTCTATACAGAGTATCCATAAAAATGATATATTTTCTCATAAATAGGATCCTAAAACTTACATATTCTTCTGAAAGGGCTGTTATTTCTATAATATATTCTATGCAATGATGTTTGAGATAGATAACACCTGAGTTTGCAGTAATATATCAATTCCTCCCTTTGTTCTTTCACTTCCTTTTTGATCTTCTATATTAAAAAAATAAAAATAACAAAACAAAAAAAAAAAAACCCAACAAAACCCAGCTGCAATAACCTTACTATGTCAACAATAATCAGTGAATGAGAACGGAACACAAAGGGTTGCTGAAAACAGTTGATTTAAATAATGACTTTAAGAAGAACAATATTCACTAAATACGCTTTTCCTCTAAGTATTTAGGATTTCTACAGTACTGATTTAATACTAAATACCATAAATTATTTAACTAGCTATATTTAAATTATGAGTTTAATTTTACTAAATATTATAATTTCTAGGGTTTTTTTCTCCATTAGGGAATTTAAAATATGTAATCACACTCTTAAATTCATTATATAATTAATGAATAGTGATAATCATCACATAGACAATCCAGAAAGAGATAAATGATGAAGAGCAAGCCACAATCTTCTGTCTAAATGGATTGCTAAATACAGTATTTTTTCTGAAACATTTCTTTGTTCAAATGTCACTGAATTAAATTCCCACATCCAACAGAATGGACAAGTTTCAGCCAGCTGATCATGGCTAGGTGCAATGATCATGCACCAAACTGGGCTATACCCTCTCCTTTGAATTTCTTAAACTCAAACAGAAGAAATAAAAAAAAAACCCCACAATAATTAGGCTGATAAATTAATTATAAAACATGATAATCTAGGTTCCTCTCATTGATATTAATGATTTTTCATGTGCTATATACAAATTAACTTTTTAACTCTACATTAGGCTATTTTCATTACCGTCATTAAAAAAATGTGGATAACAACATCAATTTACACCCTCTCCTTACATTTATTCACTGCAAATGTTAACTGGACCCTAAGTCAAACCTGTTCAATCAAACACCTGTCAAACCAATATGCAAGCTGTTATAGTAGGAAAGCATTTTTAATATCACGGAGCCAACCTACAAACATTTAAAAATCATTTATGATGCAGCATCAATTGAGACATACAAAGGTTTATATTGTGGTATGGATTTTTATTGAAAAAAACATAGCTTGTCTATGTTGGCATCTGTACTCTTTACATTCAAAACTGTATCTGGTGAGCTTGTTTCACACTTTTCTTTGTACCATTTTTTCTAGAGAAATTGGATCACAGAATCACAAAATCGGGATGAAAGGCAACTAAAAATGTTCTCTAATTGCCTGAAAATTTTGTGTACAACTTCTAAAAGTTTATATTTTATATCACCACAAAGTGTGAAAGTAGGCACATTTAAGACATGGTTCAATTTCTCTTACTATGGAATTGACCTTTTAAAGCATCTTAACCTTGATTATAAAGCAAATATTAGCTGACTAGCAATATTGTGCATATTGAATCATTGGATTAAGTTTCAGACCTTTGAAATCAGTAAAATAAACTTGATAACTGTTAAAGTAAATAGCAGAGCCTAATTCTATGTCTGCAAGTTAAAGTAATATTTTTTTCAGATGTAATCTCTAACTCTAAGGCATAAACTCTGTGACCCCAGGAAATTATCTAGAAGGCTAGATTTCTTTAACCCATACCAAAAGATTTGTAATGTACTAAATTGAAGGCCTTATATGGATTCCATTTGTTTGTCTGGTTTTGATTTTATGTTGCTTGGTGGTTTTTTTTTTTTTTTTTTTCTTGTTTTGTTTTGTTTTTTTTTGGTTTGGTTTGGTTTGGGTTGGTTTTTTTTTTGTTTTTTTTTTTTTTCTTTGTGGTTTTTTTGTGGGTTTTTTTTGGTTTGTTTTTTTTTTTTTTTTTTTTTTTTTAATGGAAGCTTAGTTCTTATTTCAATGCTGTTCATCACAGTCATCATCTTGTTTGGCCATTCCGTCTCAAACTCTGAAACATGAAATTGGTGTGTCCATGCACAGGACAAGAAAAAGTAGATTAGTTACACCATATTAACTCTAGTCTGACAAGACCAAAAGGTGTGTAGACATAATTATTGCAGATAGAATTTTTATCCTATATCTTAGACAAACATTTTTGACTGCCTACAGTCACGGAAAACCAATACAAGCACTGCTTAATACTTTTATTTGAATAAGATCATATATTAAATTCCTAGCAACTGGAAAGTAGTACAAACAGTACAATATTTTTTTCAAATTCAGAATATACTTAATTAAAACAATGGCCAAAGATTATTATAGTGAAAAAGACAGAAAAACAACATTTCAGACATATTAGACGTATATTCCGCTTTTTTTTTTGTTTTGCATGACATTCTTGATTCATTCAAGTCATTATTTTAATTTTTTAAAGAAGGTATAATTTTTATAATACTACACTAGAGAGCTTTGACAAAAATAACTTTTTTATATATTTCAAGATATTTTTTTTGTTTTAAAATCAAATATATATAGTATCCATGTGTGTTGTATCATTTTCAATGATAAAACAAGGAAAAATATATTGGATTAAAGAAGAAATAGGCAATGTAGTGTTTTGATTGATGGATTTTTTTTTACTATAAAAGTAGTAGAAAAAGAACAAAAAAAGAGTAATTTTATCTAGGATTTAAGCTGGGACCATGTCTTAGATCATTTATGTGTTTAGCTTCAAGCTTTGTCAAAGGAGGCAAAGTAAGAAGGAATTCTAAAAATATTATTGTGGAAACTATTCACTTATCAAAAATATTAACAAAGATAAATGAAAATGTCTAAAAGAAGAGCTGTCAGTAGTATGACTTAAGCCAACTCTAAGACTAGCATGATAACCAATAGAATTGTGATCCTAAGCTCATGCCTCATGGCATGCCTCGTGGGATGCCTCTACTGAGAACTTTTAATGAGTCACTTGGAGCAGTCTGTTTTAATTTGCATCAGAAGTTTCCAAATTCTCTTGAAAGATTCCCTTGTTGCTGTTCCACCCTATATCCTATGCTACATTTGATTTAAATGAGCACATAAATCTACAACCTCATCTAATGCAGTTCTGAATCCCCTGAAGAAAGTAGCATTTCTAATCTTTGAGATGACTGTCAAGTTTACAACTTTTAAAGGAAACTCATGCCAATTTATTAAATACATTTTCCTAAGAAAACCTGAGTTTTAACATACATGAATAATTGTTTGACTTGTCAAAACTACACTGAAATGTACTTGACTGTTCCTTTATTCTAATGTAGGTTTTTTGCCACAGTTTATTTCACTTCTTTAAACTGAATATGGGAAAAAGACCTGAAACTGCTGTAAGAGTGATGTCTTGTTATATCTACCATACTATAGGATTGTGTATTGTGTATGATTGTGTATTGTGTATGATTGGTAGATAATAGACAGGAAAAGAGGGAATCCTAAATTCAATTATTTGGCCTTGATAGGGCATGCTTGATTTCATGCAAGAGCACTGAATCTCTTTCCTATTGAATTATTATAAAAAATAAGGTAAACCAAGGAGCAATATAACTGTGCATTCCAGCAAGCAATGCTCACTGTAGGAGTTCTGGCCTGTAGTCACTGCTCCAAGGACTAAAGGTATTTTAAATCAAATTTCAATGGAGTGGAGTGCAGAACTCCCCATAAGGAGCCACACTAGTACGACATCTACATCATCACATTTTTGTTAACTCTTTCTTCTGCATGGAATGTTCAATTATTTTCTGCAATTTTTTAAAGGTTCAGCAGCACCCGCTGTAGAACAGCATGTAATTTTACTCAAGAAAGCAACTTGCTTTTGCTTATTGGATTTTGAGTCTAGAGAATTCCCCTGGGGGATTTTCTGACATCCTTGGCTGACTTAATACAAGAAAGATAGTAATGGTTGCTCTACATTCTAAATAAGCATTTTAGAATGTTTTTAACCCTTGAAAAAAAATATGGAGCTGAGTTTCACAGAGGGTAGAAATATAAAAATGGCAAACTCACATAGGGTGACATGGAAAAATTGCAATTTTTAGCATTTTTTAGAAAGTTATATATATATACCATTACTACTAACTCAAATTGATAATATGTAAAAAGATTTTGTTTTCATAGTGAACAAGGTTTGGTATGATAAGGAAAAGGGTAAATAAAGCAAAAGAAAAAACAAATTAAATAGAAAACAAAAATTATGGACTTAAGCATAAGGCTTTTCTGTATTCATTCCAATCGATACTGAGAAACAATACATGAGAATTACTTGCAGATATCTGAATTAGAAAAATCAGGAAGGTTATAAAAAATAGCACTGCAAATAAATGCCCCTGTTTAAACCCATCTGAGTGAGGAAATTATGAAGCTGTGCTGTTTGAATAAGGTGGAGGCAAATGGAAGAAGTCAAAACCACAGGTCAAAACCGTTTGAATTTTAAGAAAAGAACATTTTTCCTGCCTGTTGCCATGAGGCAAATCCTGGAGCTGACCTTGGTGCTGAGCAAAGTTCTCACCATAGAGTTAGAAATACTGTACTGAGTGGAGGAAATTCTCCTGATTGTATAAATCTGGAAAAAAAAAAATAGAATCCTTTCCTCTCAAAAAAATTCAAGCATCCAAGAAAAAGTGTGAGCCTAACCTTTCACTCGTTTTGTATAAGAATGGTTTTGTTACGGAAAGGAAGAGGCAGGGGGAAAGGTACAGTTTGTAATTCAAAATATGATGCTCAAATTCTGGTGAGTAAGAGACCAACTTTGTTAAATTGCAAGGTTTTTTTTTAGTTTCAAGCTTAAAGAGAAAATACACAGAATCTGTAACACTTGCATCTTGAAAACATGAATAGACAAAATTAAGAGGTCAAGGGACATTTGACATATGGTTATCAATGGACGAAGAGCAGCATTTTTCCCCCACACTCATATTAGTCATAATGTATAAATTAAAAAAAAAAAAAAAATTAGCTTCCTACTTTCCAGAGAGATGAACAAAAAATGCTGAGTGTGAAGAATTTAATATATTTATATTTTAATTAGACATCAGAATGTTACTTTTGGCTTTTATTTCATTTAGGGTTTTCAAGTTCTGTGGAAATTCATTCTTGACCCATAATTATTATGTGCACAGGAATCCATTTGAGATGGGAAACAGAACAAAACCCAACAGCAGTGTGAAAAAACCTACTCACAAAATTAACACACTAATATCACAATATCCCATGTTGTTTCAAAGATTGGCAGTATGACCTGAGCTAAACTTGTGAGAGCCCAAATAATTTTATTTCAGACAGTTTCATCAAATACCGAATGACTTTATCCAGTCAACAAACTTAATACCACCCGTTGAATAGTTATCTTGTATTTCCACTCCTCAAGATCTACTTCTAGCTTACACTTTGCCTAATATTTTTCTTAAATGAGTTATTTGAATGAGTTAGGCATTCTCTACAAAATTTGTAAAACAGCTAGGTCATCACTGTATTGGAAACTAACAACTTACCTAAACATTTGCTGAAATTAAGAACCAACTGGAGGTAAACACAGCATATTCAAATTTAAGAGTTTAATTCTACTTTTCCCTCACTTTTTCTCAATTTTTTCAGTCATTAACTGCCTTATGCTAACTGGCGCCTTCATTGTTAACGATATTGTAGCATGCATCTGTACTCTTTAAAACAAGAAGTCATCCAAGTTCTCAGATTAAAATCCTCTGTTTGTACTATATCAGTACTGAAAGACCACAGTAACTGAGTCAAACTGAGATTCAAATGAATGTATCACCATAAAAATTCCTCAAGAGAACTCCTTGTAGAACTCTATCTTCTCATTTTTAATTTCAAGTTCTCTACTGCCTAATAGAGATTGCCTTTTTGTTACTTTAAATAGCAACTTAAAAAAAAAAATGCATGCATAAAATGACAAGGTTAGTATCTGTCTATCAGATACAAGGGAAGCAAGAGTAAGACATGCAGGTCCTCTGTGAACTGAAGTAAGATTATTGTTTTTTGGTAAAAATGCACTCACTTAAAATTCTAAAAGCGTAGCCTATGAAATGTTGTGGACAGAAAAGTACTCCGGAATTTTCCATTTGACATCAAATCAGAGCATGAGCAAGAGTTATCTGTGTTTATTCAGAATGAGCCAGTATTAGTTTCTAAGCTGACAAACATGATCCTTGACTGAGGTCATTTTAGCACTTCACAAGAAGTATGTATTATACTACAACCCCCTTCTGCAGTCAGCTTGCTTTAAAGAAAAATCTTTAAAGGAGATGTGCCTCAATATCTGACATGTGGGAAACAGTAATTTTTTTCTCTTATCATTGTAATATTTATTTGGATTGATATGAACCAATATGGTCTACTTACATAAAATAGAAAAATAGATACATGTATTTTATCCATTCATATAAAACAATAAAATGTTGTTATGCATATATATATATGTCATATAGATGTAAAAACTAAACTACAACCAAACCGCATCAAATTAAACCGTTGGGGTTTTTTTTTCCTTTGGGGTTTTTTGTTTTTTTTTTTTTTTTTTTTTTTTTTTTTTTTTTTTTTTTTTTTTTTTTTTTTTTCCCCACAAACAAAATTTACAACCTCAAACGTTAATTTCTAAGAGAAAAAGTCAGTGATTAAGATTGGGGGAATCTATACTGTATTACCTTTATGGAGGAGCACAAAAACCATTTTGTATTTCTTACTGTTACGCACATATAAAAACCAGATTTTTAAAAAAAAAATCTTGAGCTAAGATCCTATCTTTGTGTCAGAAAACTACTGTCTTATATTGTTTTTTTTACCCACAGACTAAGCTGTCCCCTTGGGCATGACAAAGAACTTCATGTTTGTGGTTTAGTTCAGGCTTTTTACTACATCTCTTTCTTTTTCTTCACTGTAGAAAGGAGCTTCAGCTGTGAATCAGTCTCTGCTTAGCACCACATAAGTTACTTAAAACCTCAATTTACATAGGAAAATTTATCAAAGTTATTTTATGTAAGATCCAGTTATTTTGGTCTTCAAATGGTCTTCATATAGTCTTTAGGTATATTTTTCCAAGTACATTCAAGCTAGATAACAAGGAAAAAAAAAAAAAAGTCTTGAAACCTATGACTTTATGTTATTAACATTTTTCTAATGGAATGATGGTTCGTCAAAATCGACAAACTGCTGAGGAACATGTGTGGGTTAAAATGTTATACTGGTCTATGTGTTCTGTGTACATACACTCACTTTTTATTTCTTCCATTCAGAACCAATTAGTCATGTGCTGTGCTACACAAAATTGACATATACTGTTGTATTTTTTGCAAAATAAGATGCTAAATATGCATCATTTAGAAGTTTATTTAATGTGTTGAAATCTGAAGACATATTCAGGGAAATTGAAAACAATATCTTTTTATGGGTGATAATTAAGGAAAAAACTGATGTCCTTTAGATATTCTGAAGACAAACTACATCACAAAGCATGTGAATATCCCTTTCTTCTACAAGCAGCACTTAAAATGAATGTTCCTGATGTTTGCATTTTTAACAAGCCAAACAAATGAGTTAATTGATAACAAGTATGCCTTCCATGATGTGTTCTCTACTTAAATTACTATGTGTTTTGCATTCCCCTTTCTGGGATGTTTTTCTAGATGGTTTGTTATAAATTCTGTTAATAGAAAACAATAAACAGGGGAATTTTTTTTTTCTCTTCGAGAGTATATATTGTTGTCACAAGTATGATCCTAGAAGAACCCTTGTAACTGCGTTGGACAAAATTTATGAGCTTACAATTATAATAGTTTCTTTTTAGAGATGGGTATTATTTATACCTTGTAGACTCCTCTCTTATCTTTCACTATTATCTAACTAAATTTGAGTATGTGTTCTGGTTTTCTGAAAGAATATAAACTTTTTTAATCTGTACTTTTGAAATCCACTCAGAAGAACAGATGATTCCGCAAAGAGTAGCCTTTCACAAAGGGTATCGATCTTAGAAGCAGAGTTTGTCCAATAAAAAAAATTAATCTATGAAATACAAATAGTAAACCAATGAAAGTGAGGCAAATAAATAATATAAACCAAAAAATTACTTATGGCAACCAAAAATTGGTAAATTAAATTATAATCTCTCATGAAATAGTGTTCCAATCATTTGTGTTGAAAACATGCTTTAAAAGACACAAAATGGAAGCTACGACACTGGGAAGTATATGAGTAGTAAAGCAGACAAGAAGACACAGAAAGCTCATGGCATTGCTACTCCTTTTTCTCTGGAGCATAACCCCAAAGCATTTGTTGTGGTGCATGCCAGCAGACGTCAGTCAGAAGTACAAGACTAAAGTTATATCTTCAGGAGTGTCTAGTAAAGATCTCCATATCATTTCTTTTTCCCCTGTCACATCTGACGGCTATCTAAGGCAACTATTTTTAATAATGTAGGTGAAAACTCTTGAAAACTGTTTAAAAGTCCATTATCAAGATTGAACTGCTTCAAACACAGTAGATTAATTATGTATAAAAGAAAATGTATTCACTACAGTAATTTACTGCAAAATAAAGATATAATACCATATCTTGAAAAGTAGAAATTTGGAGTACAGTAAAAATGTGTTTACAGAGTAGCTTTCCTTGAATTGTGTTAAATCAAGAATTTCAAGAGTTTGGAAAACGGTGTCATTCTTTTTCAGAATCCAATGGAATATTCCTGAAGAATAAGTGAAATAAATGAAAAATATGAAAACAACGACAACAAAAATGCACATTACAGGTATTTGTTTCATTTCAACCTGATTTTTTCTGACAAATTTAAGTTTTCCATATAACTAGTTACTATTTTAAATCAGTGCTAGACAGTTATTATCTCCTCTAAAGGTGTGTCTTATATAAGCAAAGACCAGCTGCTATGTGCATCACTAGGATAAAGAAGCTACTTAGAAGCCTATAGGAGGGGCATAGTCTGGGAGCATTTCCCAGGTCCAGAAGTAACTCCCAGATTTCTCTCAACTTCTTCCTCAGCTGCTCAGTTTCTGAAGGAAAACAAGCAGAACAGAGCTGAGGTATGGCCTGGAAGTGAGGACCATATTCCCTTTGGTTCAAATTTTAGACAGCAGGGGCCAAGTGACTGTGAAGGGTCTCTGCCTTGTTTATATGTTAACAATAATGCTATTGCTTAGTATTTACTTCAGTCTCTCGAGACAGATTCCAAAATATAAGTCCTATTTCTTCAGGACTTCTTTGTTGAGTCTCATTTGTTCTAGGCACATTGCCGTGTTGACATCAAGAAAACAGAGAGAGTTAAAAATCAAAAAGTGAGATTCTGAATTGCTCACTGTAAACCTTTATAAAACTTGTGTAAGTTTCAGGATTCTGAATACAATTATTTCCACATATGCGTATAATTATTACAAGATATGAAAACATGTTAAAAATGCAGTAAAGACAGAAGGACAATCATGATATTTTAATGCAAAATATTACTCAAAGATAAGTTTTTATCATTTTTGTTTGTTTGTTTTGTTTTGTTTTGCTATGGTTTCTTGAATGCATGTGAAGAGATTAGGGAGGGTACTAACTGTATGGTTGGCTTTTATTTTTCTTAAAAAGTAAGGGAAGGCAATAAATAAAACTTTTATGTTGCATATTACTTATATTGAAAAAAAAAAGTGAAAATTATAACGTGTGGCATAACTACTGCTGCTTATGTACAAATTTCAGATCCGGAACAAGATTTTATATGGCTTATTCCTGAACTTTAGGAATCTTGTTTTGAACAGTGCACACATTCCAAAATTTGTCAGCAGTATGTGGCTGAGTTTTGCTCATGGCTCGGAAACATTATTCTGGGACAGTTCCAATGTCAAGTGCTTGCACAAAACCAAACTCATCCCCACAAAGCCAAAAGCAGGAGACTGATAGGGCACATGAAGAGCAAAACTAATAGCCAATATTCTCCAGGTCTGTCATAAAACTATCCACAAATCCCAGATTCTGGTAATAAGAATATGATGTTGGAAAAACAGGTTCAAGGAATCTTGCCATGTGCTTTCATTTAAGTCAAAGTGCTTATAAAAATTTGGTTTGATCTGTGTAAAAGAGAATTAGTTACATATTTATAACTCACTAGGGTGCTATTTTTTCAGGAAACTTTAACCATTGTCACAATGCTGCAGAATATATTAAGTCCTCAGAATTACTGTGGTCTAAGAGTTTTCATTTATTTGCCAAATGCTCTTTCTGTTTTTCTAGGGGACAGAGAAGGACCCTGAAAATCTATATTTAGTATCTCTACTATCCATTTGTATCAAGTGATTCAGTTACTCTGTGCAGTCTGAAATATTTCCTATCACCTAAAAAGTGGCTGCAGATCAATTAAAATTGTTTTTGCTGTTTTCCTATCTAGACTGAATTTCTGAAACTGCTCACGATAAGGATGGAAATGAACAAGAAAACAGTGATAAAGTTGTCTTACCACAAACAAGTGGTCATCACTCCTGAAAAACCACCTCCCCAAGGCTGAGATAAAATCACCTGTGGCAGAGAAAGATTGAGGGATTGAGTTAAATTCCCTGTATAAAAGGTAATGCTTGACTGTCTGTCACCTCTGCATTAATAGCTTATTCCTTCACCTTCTGCTCAAGGTCAGAATACAGGTTTCAGTTTGCCTATTTCTTGTTTATTTAATATTTTATGTCATTGGTATAATATTTTTCTCAAGACTAAAGAGGAATTATCCCCTGAGCTTCAGACTGATTTTTGACTGACATAAGGAGGGACTCTCTTTTCTCACAGAAGACTCTGGACTTAGTATACAATTTAACAAGCTTCAGGTACTAATTTCAAAAATGGAACAATTTCCTAATAGCACTGAGAAAAGGGCTGAGACAATAGTATCTTACAGGAACAGCAAAGAGTGGTGTAACGACTCATGCATGCAGATTCCTTTTCCTTGTATAGCAGAAGGTTAATGTGTCCTAAGCACGGGCTAAGAACAATCTTTCTGAAAAATGAAGAAGCAAAGAAAATAGTGAAGGCCTGCATTACTACATTAATTGGTAAGGGCACAGGTTAACAAAACAATGTCCCTCACATCTTTTCTTTTGACTTGCAAATCAGAGACAATACCAGCGAGAAAACCAAAACCATTCTTTGGAAAATAGAAATGTTTGGGCAGGTTTGAAAACACTCCCTAAAAGAGTGAAAATTCTTTCTGAAAAGTATATTTTTCTTATTTGAAAATGATATGTATTCTTAAACCATCAAATTGAAAGGCTGAAATCCCAGCAGACCATGTTTGATTACTTGCCCAGAGCGCAACAAAAAGATAGCCTTGGAATTCTTTTATTTTCACAGACTAAAGAGGTATAGTCAGTGAGGATCTGAGTGCTTCACTTAATGTATTTCAAAATATCTTGGGAGAAAATCCTATCCTTTAAAATTTTGGCTCTGAGGGTTAGCTAGAGGACAATAGTACTAATAAGAACGTAAGAGGCTTCGTGTCATACCCATTTGTGTGGGATTTCACATCTCATTGTGAAAAGCAGCTGGGTTTTGATCCAATTTGATGCATGCTTTTCAAAGAATGGTTAAAAAGATATGTTATGTATAAGATACCTTCTTTGTCTCTTTTGAGCAGCGAAATCTAATCTTACCTACTTATTTACAGAGTGAGACAGAAGTATTCCCCAGTGAATAACACAGAGAAGCCTGGGCATTTTGCCAAAGAGTACTGATAGGTCTTCCAACTGGAAATATATATATTTTTTTATAATGCACATCAAATTTTGAGGAGACTGCTTGCTCTTTCAAGGTTATAAAAGTTATTCAAGGAATTTTCTTGCTCCCGTTTCTGTACCATATGCAAAACTTCAAAATTACAGCTAAGCACCCTGTGCTCTGAACCAACATTGCTTGGGCTTAAAATAACAATCATGCAAAAAATGACAGGAACAAAATCAAATAACTAAGTCATTAAACGTATTTTGAAATATTTCAATGTAATTTGCAAAATTAAACCTGTATTATAGTACTTGCTAAAGAGATGATAAATTGATGCACAAAATGGCTGCTTCACTCAACAGCGCAAACAAAAATAAAATTAAAAAACAAAATAAAGCAGTTTAAAATATTATGAGATATTTTTAGTGTGAAATACTATTTTCTTATATTTTTTATTGTTTATCTCTGTTTTGAAGATCAATTCAGATTTATTTCATCATTGTGTTCTACATTCAGCAATTTAGATAGAAGTCTTCTGTTAAATAAGACTTAAAGAAGCAATGGTTTTCTCTATGCGAGTATACCCATGTACCAATGTACCCATGCACTCATGTACATTGGTGTGTACATTGAAGTGAGTATACCCATGTACATCTGAGAACTGAATTTCTAAATGTATGCTAATAGTTTGGCTAACCTAAAGAGACAGATTGACAGATTGTTGGTTACTCAGATTTACAGTAAGTTTCAATTTTATACAGGACATAAAACTTCCAGAAAAATGCTGGGTGTATAGTATGCAGAGGGAAATGATCAGGGGACCAGAGCACATTCCCTATGAGGACAGGCTCAGGGAACTGGTGCTATTCAGGGTGGAGAAGATAAGGCTCTGGGGGGATCTTATAGCAGCCTTCCAGTAACTAAAAGAGGCTTATAAAAAAGCTGGAGAGGGTTTTTCTACAAGTCCATGATTGGACAAGAAAGATTACTTCAAACTGAAAGGGAATAGATTTAAATTAGATATTAAAAAGAAATCAGAAAATCTTTACTGTTAATGTGGTGAGGGACTGGAACAGGTTGCCCAGAGAAGTTGTGGATGATCCATACCCGGAAGTGTACAAGGCCAGGTTGGATGGGGCTTTCAGATACCAGGTGTCCCTGCCCATGGTGGGATGGGTGGAACTAGATGATCTTTAAGATTCCTTCCAACCAAAATCATTCTATGTTTCTAAGATTCTATGCATATATGTATGTACTGGTTTATAAATTTATTTCACTGCTTTCTGTTATACTTCAACTCGCAATTTTTGTAAGATACTGAATATTCATGGTAAAAATGCGTTTCTGAACATCAACATAGCTGTTTTTATTTCTTGGCACATGACATTCAGAAAGACACCTAAAACATGCTATTTACAGTACTATTTTGCACAAAATAAACAGGAGGGAAAATCTGGTTTTCCGCTTCTTAGCTAAAATGTTTTTAAGAATATGGTTCACTCAAACATTTATTCTTTCTTGTCCATCATTGTTTAATCTGAAAATGGTACAAGAAATCTACATTAGCATGAAAAACAGTCTTTTGCTTTCAGTATAAAAGAATCTAAGTATTTCTCAACCCTCTGATGGAGAATGTGGGAGTAATCTTCATATTTGAAGATATTTGATCAGATAGAAAAATGAAAATCTTATTGTTTAACTTGGAAAATGGCAATCAAATTATTTAATTGAAAATCTCTGTTTTGCAGTGCCTAAAGCTCTATTACCAGTGAAACATTTTCTTATAAGATCACTTGTCCATGAATGAGGGGAGCTGCTATATGTAACATTAAAACAAAGAGGAGAACGAAAATTTACTTGCTAACTACACTTCACTGAGGCAGTAAGAAAAATGAGCAACAATGCACCTGTATGGCAACTCATCCATTGTCCTGCCTGCATCAGACTGCCAGGACACTTCATGTTCTGCACTGTCTGAGAGCAACAGGCAATTGTGGAAATGCATTTTGAATGCAGGTAGGACTCACACCATCCCTTGGTTCCACAATGTCAGTGTGATTTGAAACAATCCTACCTTACATGGATAATGCAGGCAGCATCTTGCCTACACTGACAATGGCATCAGGGGGCAGAGGCGCAGGAGGCAGGGTCTCTGTGACACTGACCAAGGGTCAGGGTGATAAGATACAGTGTTTTTGTGTCATTACAAAAACATTTTCAAATAATGAAGAAATGAAAACAAAAGGAAGTCTTCATAGATGTTGAGTGTATTTGGATGCGTTGTAAATTTGACCAATTTCCAGACTGCAGACTATCTGTGATACCAAATATGTCCAAAAGAATCATAAGAACCACTCTGAACTAGACAAAAAATACCTGTGGCAGCCTGAATTACTCTGTGACTACTGAATAAAAGCCAAAATTATTTTTCTAATGAGGTCAACTACAAATTAAAAGGTGTAGAAGAATACCTGTTAATAAATATAAAATGCCTCTTGAGCTAAACTTGTGTTTGAAGCTCATGGGGAAGGTTCTTAAGCTATTCATGATGCTTACAACTCTAGTCTGAATACTCAAGCCATTGATTTTTCTAATCATAAAAATGTCTTTATTTGAAAGATTAATTTGTTTAAAAATCTAAACCACCAGAGAAATATGTCCTTAATGCACAGGTAGTTGCATATTCCCATGTTATTTATTTAAAATTCTCAGTCATTCCTTTCTGTGCTGCAATTATTAGGTATTTTCTTTATGCGTATGTGTGAAAATGTGCATATCTGTGTATATTTTCTCTGCCATTTTTGGAGTTAAGATCAAAATCCTATCTTGTATGTCTTATAAAATCAGCCAGCCAAATTTAAATCTTAAGATGATTCAGTAATTTCAAGTCAAATTGTATTTGCTTAACAGTCATTCCAAGAGTATTTGTATCTATATGAAAAGATGATCTGTAAAAGCGGATTTTTGGAAAAGAAGATGTAGACTGGTGTTTTTCCTCTACGTGTGTATTTTATGGATCCTGGTAAGATATCTGCTCACTGGTATGAGCAGTCCTATGAATGTGTTTTGCTGTCTATATAAAATTCAGAATGCTTTCTATGCTGAATATAAAAATACAAATTTATTTATATGTGAACTGTAATAGATGCAGTGTATAAATTCATGTATTAAAATATTTTACATGGTAAAGTTATGCATTGTAACTTAAACTTGGATTCTCAGAAGCAACTCAAGGGCATGTCCAAAATTCTAAAGTCCATTGTTTAGCTGTGAAAACCACTAAATTTGCAACAGAAACAGTGACGCTAGTCTAGAGTTGGGCCATTAATCAAGGGTGGACCACACTTCACGGCTACTCAAGAATCTAATATCAGTCTTGGTGGAGGATCCGGGAGATGAGTGAATCAGCGCCCCAAAGAGAAGATTTGGGCGGATTTTTGGGACGTCTTTTCATTTCACCAGGAAATCCTTACAAAACCCCACTTGGAAATAAAAGAATACATGAATATTCGGACTTTTCAATGGACATTGTCTCCAGGCAGAAAAACTGTATAAAAACCGCACACTGAGACCCAGCATTTGTTGGCAAGATTGGAAGGCACCCTTGCTGCTGTTCCACTATCCACCCAATACTCAATCAATGTTGTTCTGATTTATTGTGGCATTTCAAAATTGATCTTGGAAATTGCTAAATTAATTCCCTGATTTTGGATTAGCTCTTAATCATTTATAACATGAACTATGTTTTTTAGTTTATGAATAAAGAGCAATCAGAGTAGATTTCATTTTCCTTTTCATTTTTACTAGTTCTGATCATTCATTTTGTCATCTGTAAATAATAGTCTACAAATAAACATAAGCTTTTGATAAAGCTAGACAAAAAATAATGTTCCAGTTGTTCATTTTTAAGGTGTTTCTCTGTGACTGTCACTATCCTTTATTTCACTGTAAAAAAGTACGTATTGCTTCCTGTTACTCCACCTGTAGATTCCTGTAGTGTTACACCTCTCAGTTCTCAGGAAAAGAGCAGATGCAAGAAATCAAGCCTCGGGCTACTAGCCTTTTTTCCTTGTCAATGATCCTACCAAGAGAGACCAAGCTTAAATACATTAGGACTCTGGGACAAGGCTGAAGAGGCCAGGTCAGGAGCCAAGGTAGTTCTCTGTTGTTTGTCAGTAAAGCAAAAGGGTTCAGGTAGGAGTAGAGATACCCTGTAGGTCAACATCTGAGTGCACAGCAAGTGTTACATGCAAAGGTTTGGTTTTCATACCACTAAACCTCCTCTGAAGAATAGGCAATTGTTGAGGGATAGTAAACACCTGACAAAGTAAAACAGCATCCAGTGTGCCAGTAGGCCTGCTAACCTACTGATTGGAGTTTAAACCAGGTCTGCTGGGGCATAGTGCCTAATGTCTGAGAAAAGTTTAGACCCAAAGGACATTAAGTCTCTGAAGGGCAGCACAGTTGGGGATGATGTTTCAGGTTGCCTGAAAAAGAAAAAAAAGAAAAACAAAAAACAAACAAACAAAAAACACATAAAAAAACCAAAAAAACCAAACAACAACAACAACAACAAAAAAACAACCCCCCCCCAAAAAAACCACAAACAAAACCCCCTCCAAAAAAAAACAAAACAAAAAAACCAAAACCAAAACAACCCTGTCACTGAGGATGAAGTGAAAAATACCTTCCACACGGAAAAAAACCAGTTGGACTTAGAACCTTGTGACTAGTCACAGAGAAATATTTGTGTTATGATTACGGAGCCATTGTGGGATAATACTTGTGACTAAAGTTCGGTAGTTTATGCATAAAAATAATTAAAAATAATTTAGGAAGGACAAAACAGGAAAGCAGGGATTCTGTGCCTTGAAACTGGTGATGAGCCTGTCAAGAGCTTGCTTATAAAAATCTGAGGAAAGATTTAATCACACTGGTATTTGCTCAAATGAAAACTGTAGTCATAACTATAAAGATTTCTAGAAAGGGTCAAAGATAATTTTTATGCAAGTGATCAACAAACCTTTAAGGAAGGCATTCCTCTGGATCCGATAATCATAAACAAGGAAAAGCTTTTTCAGAATGTCAAAGCAGAGGGAAGCTTTTGTGTAATGAACTTGATGCTTAACAACCTAAGAGAAGTGAACAAAGCCAAAATAAAATTGGAGCATGCATTTTGAAAAACATGCGTAATTTTATCTGAGAAATATCTACATTATAATTAAAATGAAATCTGGAAAATAGTTTACTTTGTTTGACACTGTTTTATTTTCTTTGTTAAGGAAGCAAAGTAGAAAATTCCTTGAATCTACTTGAAGTCTCATAATTTCACAGTTGATACTTTCTACAGATTTACATTTTGAAGATGCATACCTAGAGGATGATAAAAAGAAGAAATGTAGTTACAAGCTTGAGCAGACCATTTTTGAAAATATGGCTGATATTTCATCAGAATAAACTTTCAGATTCTAGGTCTAAAAAAAAATGCTTGAGCCATTTTCCAGGTCAACAACCTACAAATTCTGTCACTATGGTAGACAGAGTAAAGACTCCATTATATTTATGTGCTTTATCACAACAGTAGGCAGCTGATCCTGTAACAGGTGAAGTGAGGAATGAGGTCTCTGGGAGTTACAGTTTATTCTCACAATCATACAACATGGATTAATTGCATAAGAATTTAAAGACAGAGATGTTTGTGATTTGACTTGGTTTTAATGAGTGCTACATTCTTGTAGTAGTTTTGTATTGTGAGTTCTAAAAATAAGATTAAATTTAATAGTCTCTGTAGAAAGGCAATCTGGTACAGGAGACACCACGTTAATGTGGTCAATGCTTACCATTTATAAGCAGGTCTGCCTGTAGCATCAGATTACAGATGTATGTAGAAGTTCATTCACTTCTTGGTTTTCTCATTGAAAGAAGAAATCTCAACCTTTTTCCTCTCATCAAATCATATGCATAGCCGAAGAGTGACAGACATGCTGATATTTTGTTTTTACCTTTCTATATGTAAGAAGTGAATGTTTATTTTTTGGCCGAGCTGATGACTATCTTTCCTTTTGGTATCGTCAATTTTGGAATAATTAGGTTTGACATGATCAGTTTTCTGCAAACACACTCTAAGACAGATTTTACTGTCCTGTTCATACACGCTGCTGCATCCACATTTGGATCTTACCAGAAATACTTTGAGTAAGAGGTAGCTCTCAGGTCAACCATGCAAAGAAAGTTTGCCCTGAGAAAGAGAGAAAAAGAAGGCAAGATAGAAAACATAAGGGTGAAATAAATGAAATATTCTAAGACATAAAAGAATTAAAAGAAATACCCAAAGAAATATCCTGAGAGGGAAAAAGTTTTCTTAAGAGAGAGACACCTTTATAAGAGAGGGGTGGGCACTGTATCTTTTGTTGTTAAAAAAAAAAAAAAAAAAAAAAAAAAAAAAAAGAGCTAAAATTGGAAACTGTATTCCAAATGCAATATTTTTTTTATTTTGTCTCTAAGTTTGAATTTAAACATATACAGTATTTGTAAAGAAGAAAGATCTGTGAAAGAAAACTGGTAGTACAACTAAGTGTTGAATAGCAGGTTTTTTGACTACTATTTGGATTACTTCATCCTGTGAAGATGCAGAGGATTTGTCACTTTCCAATGGTTGAAAGTGGCAGAGTTCCCCAGTGAGTCAACTTTCTTTCATAGACACGAGCTACATAGATCTAAGACCAGACAGTGGCTTGGGTGTCATAGAAAATACTTTTGCATAAAAAGAAAGTGCAGATTCTCAAATGAGTGTGTCACTTTCCTAAACAATCCATTCCAGATTAAGGGAAATCTCTCTGTGTTGCTTGCCTACAGCTTTTAAAATGGTTTGTTGTCTGCTGGAGCCACCAAAGAGTGTTGCCTGAAGAGAACAAGTAATATGAGGTCAGAACAGAAATATGAAGTTTTCTAAAATCTGTGAGTAAGGAGATACTACTACTTAAACAGCTTCACAGGGAATTATTTGTTTGTCTATAGATTATAGTGAAGGAACAGTATATGGACCAATATATGTCCTGTATACTGCAAGGAGTATTTTAGTGCAAGCATTTTACCTCAAAGAATTTAACAGTACCCCTAACAGATGTGTAAAGTTTATATGGAAAATATCACCTGATTTTCAGCAGTTTCCGCCATTCCCAGATGTTCCTGGATGCCTGATACTTTGAACAGATTTTGTCATAGCATGTTCATCAATTTGTATACACCATTATACACAAATTGTATTTAAACATGATTTAAAAAAGAGAAAAAATAGGAAAACTTTAAATGTGAATACATAATTATGCATTTATGCAATGTACTATATGTCTTCAGAAAATAATTTAACCTGCCTGAAAAACACTCATTGTTGCCATATTTCAGCAATGTTTGACGTGTGAGTCTGTTAATAAGAATGGCTCCATAAAAATTGCATTGAAGAAGTTGAATGGTTACTTCACTGCCTTCAACTAGAGTTTGCTGATGTGGAGTTTCTAATTGCCAGCTCTAAGCTTTAAGAGTCAGTCTGGGTCCTTTTAACTTTCCAAGCCACCACCAGTAAATTGTCAACCATATTGTGGTCTGAATAACACTTTTTTTTTTTTCCTACCAATTTTCTTCTTCAATAACATTTCCAAAGACTTTTCATGCAAAAGTCTTATGGGCATAATTTTGGTTCCAGGATGCTGACTATTCGTGAAATCAAGCTATATACAAAGAAATTAACAAGTGAGTTGAATTCAACTGTTATGGGGAATATTGCTGCAAAATTATAAGTGAAGTCCAAAGAGCAAAGGAAGATCTCATGCCATTGAAGGGAGGGTCTATTTCCCAGAGTTTCCCACTGTCAGCAAGTGAAATCATTGGGCTTGGAAAGCTTTGTATTTACTAGCGCAGCAGAAAAGTAGTAAGTAATATATTTTATATATTGCTTCACCATGTAATCTCTTATTGTTTAGCAATAGTAGAAGTGTCAGATTAAAAATAAATATTTCATGATTTGTAACAGTAATGAGTTCTTGCTTTGATGTATAATCCATTATTAAACTCACCAAATGTGTTTTAGGCTAACTTATGTGGGTCAGCATTAGGCCTTTGTAAAATACAGCTTTCTAGCCAGATGGTTAGAGGTTGTCATTAAATTAGCCTGAATCAGTCAGTATCCCATCAGTTAATCTTGTGTACTATAAATGGCAGATGAGTATTCTTTGTACTGATTATGTAACCTACAGCATCTGCCCATTTTCTGCTTGGCTGGGTCCTGTCTGAAATGGTCATTTCCCCAAACCTGCTAGAGCCAATCAAAAACCTGCTCAGTCTGCAAGAAGACTGCAGGCATATGGCTATTTGGCTTATACTTTCACCATAGGGTATTTAGCTATTATGTATGAGTATGGGAAACTGTGTAAGATAAAGTCATTTAAGAATTATGGCCATGTTACACATAACGACAGCACTGCAGAAAACACTCATCTGTGTATATTTTCCAGTTGAATGGTTATTTTATGAATGGCATTCAGTTCCTTATGATGTGGGAGAAAGCTGTCATTCTTGAATTATTTGATTCATATGAATGTAGTTAAACTGTCTTGCAAGTTTATAGTGTTCTTGTTATGTCATTTGGGAGCATAGATTTGTAGTGTACATATAGATTACTAAAATAAAATCCCACAATTTCAGAACAGAATGACTTGAAAAATAGGCAAAAAACCTGGATGCAACCATCCTTGGATCTGTGTAAATAACACACCATCAGTTATTTTCCCATATTCCTTCTGAGGGAATATTGAACAGATCCAAAACTGCTATATGGATGGTAAGAATACAACTTAAACAAGAGAAGTTGCAATCTTATTAACAGTGATAATCACAAGCACTTTCCATATTTTATTTTCTTTAATAGTAACTCTTAAGTAGACGTTTAATACCAAGAACAGGAATTTCTGAAGTATGTCCTCTCTTATGCAGGTATCATACTTCACACTATGGTACAGTAGATAGAGTAATTGCAGTATGGTGATAATCAACAGTGGTAGTGGATTAACAAAGCATTTATAAGACAAAATTGTTGAACTCCTAGTAGCAATATTAAAAAAAAAAAAAAGAAAAAAAAAGTTGGTACACCCTACTTATATTTCTATCCAAGAAAACAAAATAAAACAATGACTTTCGAGTGGGACATCATGGATTGTTACAGAAAAGACTGTGGTTCAGAGTTCTAAAGATTTAAGAACTCTTTTCATGTTACATGGTAATATTACAGGTGCATGTTGTAAGAGTGCTGTACCTGCTTTTCAATAAATTACTAGAAATAGAAAGCAAAATTTCTTTCACTGCATTTAACCTGTGGAGCATGAAAGTGTCCATAAATTATACTTAAATGCTTTCTTCATATTGTTGAAAAAAAAAGGGTTTATATTCTTAAGACACAGAGACAGTTACCAACAGAAACGTTCTTTAAATTTGTAAATTTCAGAAGTAATTACAGGGTTAAATAGAAAATTCTTAGCACAAGAATAGTCTTAGACTGCATGCACATTGAAAATATAACTTAATTTATGCCACTGTTTTCTATTCTGTGGCAGACCAATTATGTGGATGGGATGTTTCACAGAGAAATGCTTTTATCCAAAGCAGAGATTCATAGAACAGTCTGTCGAAAGGAGACAGTGCTGAATCCCAAGTTATACCCTTGAGTGGGCAGGTTAATAACACCTGTGATTTATTTTTGTGTTTTTATTATAAGGCAAACCAAAGTTCATTTCCTGACAGTTTGCATCTACATCAAACACCCAGAAATGGCAAAATACGGCAATGAGGAAAAAGTCTTCCTGTATTCCTTTCCATATACTTATAGACAGAACTATAGACAAAAACACACTCCTGCTGGAAGCCTTTAATTCCACCTCAGGGATATCTCAAGTAACTAATATTCCAACTAGATTCATATTCCCCTCCCAAAATCAGTAGTAACCTAATCTGTTGATAAAGAACATCTACGCCTATCCCGGGTTGACAGTGGAAGGGGTATGAGGAGCCACAGAGTCATATGATAGTTGGGTTGGAAGGGACCTTAAAGATCATCTAATTCCAAGCATCCATGAGCATTTGGCTCAGAGTCTTGGCCTTGAATATTTTATATTGGAGACCTGCATATGTAGGAGTTTTCATAAGCCCTTTTGTCTGTTGAATCACTAGGGAAAGTTCTGAGGAAAACCTCCACTAATCTCTGGCATTGATATTGAGAAATCTTTCCCCTCTTCTATTCTTTGTATCACTCTTCTACTGAAATTCTAGGCTCGTTTCCAGAGGTATCCACTCATGACACAGAAAGGACACATCCTGGACAGCTTTCCCAGGAAAAAAATAGATCATGAACCCAGCTGCTTTCAGAATTGAGCCCTGAGGGAGCTAGGCTGAGACAGACATGTCTGTGGTGCCTTACAGGGTAACTGCACTCTGAAGTATAGGAATGTCTAATAGGAAAAAATAGCTGAATATATTGAAAATGACTAAAAAAAATGAGCATATGAAAGATCATAAGATACTTAAATATTTTCCCCAACTGATTGAACCTATCTGGAGAAAATGCTTTTTCCATAACATCCAGTTTCAATGATGCTAGTTATATTACTATATTACTTCAATGATTGCTAGTTATATTACATTACATACATACAATGCATGTAATGTAATATAACCACAACTTCAAAATCAGAAATGGTGCAATGTACAGACAGAAATATGTTCCCATGTGTTGTCAACAGAATATGGAAACAGATTGTCATCTGTAAAGTAATGCCAGCTTATAACAGCACAGCAGCATACAAATGTCAGGTCTGCTTCACCTAGCAACATATCAACTACTCCTGAAACCTGATAGTGAACAGTAGAAAATAGGGGCCATTCACTAGAAATAGACAATCCCCTCTTTGTCCTGATTCAACTCATTTCTGTTAGGAGTGTACTTACCCAAGATTTTTCTTGGGTAACTCTCTTTTCCATATTGATACCTTTCATTTTTTTCCTACCTTTTGTTGAGCTGCTGTGAATAATATGAATATTACACATTTTGCCATGATATCACATATAAGAGTTGTTATCAAAAGACCCAGTTTTAATGGTTTTAAACAGTCTACTTTCCTATTCATACAGTAAATGAAATAGTGAAATGAACTTATGCAAAACTTTGTTGTCATTAAGCAGATACATAATTTATTAGTACTTTGTTATTTTTACAGTTAAATTCACAGAGACCCCAGGACCTAGAAAAATTCTCATCAATAATAGACAGCAACTAAGAAAATCCAGTATCAGCAAAAAACATAAAAGAATGCAAGAGAAAAAAGTTACTTTCTTTTTGTCTGCTGAAATGAGGAAAATGACCTAGATTAAATTTTACATGGAAAATTGTGAAGCGCTAAGTTTTGCTAATTTTTAGGGAGGTATATTTAAACTGTCATTTTTTAAGAATCTATTCATTGACAGACATCTTGGGTGAGTCTTACATGGATCTTTCACGATTTTTAAGCCTTATCTGGCAGTTAAAATAGCACAAAAAATTACTTAAAAGAATGAGCAGGAAACGTAGACAAGGTCTTCCCTCTTATTGTCACTCTTTTCCGACATGTTTTCCTCCCACATCACAGTCTGAAATATAAATATTTGTTAGGATTATTGAATATTACCCTCTCAAATTATTTTTCCTCTGACTGAGGCCTGAATGCCTGAGTGCACTTAAATTTTTGCTCTTAATGAGTGCATAAATTATAATAGGCTCAAGAGATACTAAAGTGACTAATAAGAAGAAGCAGCTTTATACTATCAAACAACAGTTCAACCCATCTAAGATCTCATTCTCCCTCTAAAAGTGATTTATTTTTCTTCACTAGTAGAATGTTCTAAGGACAACTGGATTTTTTTTAATTTAAGTGCTGCAGCCAAGCACTTCAAGGCAGATGATTCACTGAAGTGTGTTCACCATCAGGAAGTGATTCTATTACAGTGTGATCACATTAGGATATCAATACCCCTGAGAAAAATTTTTCCAATGAAAATTCTCAACCTAAAGAGCAAATAAAAAGTATTTTTCCCACTTTTCAAGAAGAATCTAGAAAAAATACTCAAACTGCTAGAAACAATTCACAGGTTGTGATCATGAGAAGTATTGTGAAAGTTAGAATTTGGGCAATACCTATAGATCACTGAAGCTGGAAGAGAAAGACACTGAAGGTGGGCTGGGTCATTCACTCTTCTTTCACATACTGTCTGCCTCTATCCATTAATCTGTAAGAAATCAGGGCAACAGCCATCTGTACATCTACAAATAAAACCCCTCATCAACTGTGTTTTATGCTCACAACTTTCCATTATTATTTTAATAATATTCAACTAATTTAATTTTGGAAAATTGCATATTTATTGCTTGAAAATTTAGATTTGTAAAAGATAAAATTTCTACTGTAATGTCAGTATAATAGACTGTCCTTAAAGTTCTAATTCAATTGCTTTAACGTGGTAAAATTCCCAATTGTTTTTACACTCAGCTTTGGTTCCAGCTTAAAACAATAGTTACTCTGAGTTGTTTTATTCAAACCAAAAGTCACCAGTGACTGTAAATTCCCAGTGCCAGGAACAATATCTTGATTATCCAAGTATGCAAAGTCTAGCATACTATAAGAGCACACGAGCTACTGAGAATCTCTAAATCGTCTTCTTTACAAATTTTAGATAAGACAATACATGACTATATAAATTTACTGCATGGACTACATATAGAACCTTTAATAGACTATTCAGAAACGATATTGTAATAGTGGCAAGCATCACAATTTTTATTCTGACATTCATAAGTAGAAAAAAAAATTAATAATTTATCAAAGAAATTATCTTAGACCGCAAGCATGAATGGCATAATCTTGAACAAATGAATGCCAGAAATTTTAATATTGCTATGAAGTGCCATTTTTTATTATAAAAACACAAAAAATATCCAGTATATTATCCAAATTACAAGGAAAACATATAATATAGCAGGGCTGAATAAATACCTTACAGAGATAGTAAGTGTATGAAAAGTAATTTAAAAAGCAGTGGAAATATTTGAATTGTCAAATTTCTTGAAGCTTTAGAAGTAGAAAATAAAGCAAAAATGGCCAATTATTTTGTTGAACAAACAAAGAAAACCATCTGTAGTGTTTCAAATTCATAAATGGGAAGAGAAGATATAAATGGTGAGACCAGTCACAGTGGACATAGCAAGATGGAGTTTAAGCCAAACACACAAGAACTATGAAACTAGTATTTTACCTCACATATATAAGGTAGTATTTATCCATGTTAATTTATATGAGTGTAAAAATATGTTGGAAAAGACTTGAATAACTGCAATTGTGAAAGACAGATGGAAATAACATTCATATTGCTTAATATTACAAAATAATAGTCCTCTTACATAATAATAGCGAGGACTATTTATGAAACCATCAATTTCTGCTGCCTCACTCGAAAATCACAAATATTTTTTGCAAATATATACCCCCTGAAAAATTACCATCCCATGAATTTGACTTCAAATCTAGCACAGTCATAGAACTTATTTTGAATCACAAAGGAAAAGATCAGCTAGGCATGAAGAGAAAAGTAAATTATGTAAAGAAATTAATCAAATGTTAATGATATTGCTTTAACCTATGATTGTTCTTTAATGCATTAACCTCTTAGTAATGGCAGTGTGTCTAAACTTAACTGTAGATACTGAGGGCTCAGCTATACTTTCAGATTGGCAGGTGACTGACACTTCATCTAGTGGATCCATCATCACAGCTGGATGCATCTTCTCTGGACTTCTGTACATACAGTTTGCATAAATAGTCCTAACTTATTTCACTTTCACAAAGAGCTTCTTGGGAGGTTCAGAGACCTGGGAGTCTAAGGGCAGGCTTTAGAGTGGTTGTCCTTTATAATCCAGGTACTTGGAATATCCTTCCTTGTCTTTCACATTTCTAAGCTTTGGTTTATGTCCAGTATCTTTCTATTCCTCTTAGACTGGTCATCCTCACTCTTGCCTTCTGGGAACACTCATTTTTTGATTAAACCTTTCCTGAAATGTCATGTCCACACTTCCTATCTTTCAGCGATGGATGCATGAATTTATGCACTTCAGAATGTACCTTTTAATTTTCAAAATTTGTCCTTGAAGATCAGTCCTGGCTTACAATCATCACAGTCAAGAATGCACTGTCTTCACTCATTCAATCAGTTCACCCTTTCTGTGATTAATGGCCTGTGGTAGCATTCTTAGCTACTAATTAGTGAAGCATGTGTATTTTTCATCCGAAATAATGTCTGTCTTTCCCTTTTTTTAAAAAAACTCAGTTCCATTCTTACCTTAGTATGCCTAAAGAGAAAAGATGAAAGCCCTTTACAGGCATCTTCTCCACAATATTTCATGTTGGTCTCCCTCTATGTCTAGAATTAGAAATTCCAAAACTTCTTTGGCTCTGACTAGCTTACATCTGGTGCATATAACACAAGGAACAAAATAACAAACAAAACTATAAAACTACCATTATGAAAAAGGTTCTCTTGCCATTCAGTGGAACATATTTTTATAAAAAGTTCACCCTTACTTGGATTTTTTACTTTACCAGTTTCTCCCTCATTATTTGTCTGCCTAGAGCCATCAAACTCCTAGATTTTTGCTCATTAAAACTGATTGCTCTTACTGGACTGAGATCCACAGAAAGAAAGAGGAAATGAAAGAAAATAAGTTTAAAGGTCTTTCTCTTATCTTTAGTGGTTTTTTACAGTAAAAATCAGCACATATTAAAAAAAAAAAAAAAAAAAAAAAAACAAAAACACCAAACAAACAAACAAAAAAAACCAACAACAAAAACCCCAAAAAAACAAAATCTAAATCTTGTCCCTTTCTTAAACTTATTTTTATCATTGCAAACAAAGAGTTTCAATGAAATGAGAGGTATAATGAAAATTAACTCTTCTGTAACCATATTTGTTTATCTTGTTTGATTATGTCTACAACGTCTTGAGTGTAAGAAATAGGTGTTGTCTATATTTGTCCTTGCTAAGTATCTCCAGTCAGACTCACTTCATAAGATTATTAATTTATTAATAATACCACTAATATTATAAATTTGTAGGTGACATCTTTAATGTACCATAAATTGGTACATCTAATAGGGATTGCTTCTGTCAAAGTACATTAATAATTTGTATGTTGGCCCAAGTAAGAAAAGGAAAGCTAAATATTTATCTGAATTTTAGTATATACAATTTTCACAAAGTTTAGTTTCATGCAAATTGCACTTATTGGTATATTATTACAGATAATATATTTTACACTGAGACACTTAGTTTTTAATCTTTGCTCCTATTAAAAAAAATTAAATGTAATTTAAATTTAAATAATATAATTTAGAATTTTGCCTATGCACCTTCAGCTTTCAGGAAAAGAGGGGGCCTTTTAGCCATGGGCTATTCCCTCTCTAAAACAATGGTTCATTAGTCCAAATCTAAGACCTAAAATTTTTTAAAGGAAATTAGAATCAATGAGTATTGGAATACATCTTTTATACAATGATAATTTCAGTGCTTGGAATTTTTAATTATTTTTTAAAAACAAGTAAAACTATGGCTTACACACATGTTTTTAGATGTCAGGAATTATACTTAGCAAAAAAATAGGAGGCCAATATAAATTAAATTATTAAGCATCTGAATTGTTAATTCAGATGGCAATGAATGTGCATGAATAGATAAGAAATATTCTGTGTGGATAGATGTGTGCATTATGATTATTCTTCTGCTTGTGTCATTGTTTGTGTACCTAGTACAGCACCACAATACTATTTAAGGTTGCTTACAACACTTCTATGATTAAATTACTTATGCTTTCAACTTTGTACCTTTCAGTCTGTATTATGCTGTGAATAAAACTATTATGCTTTAAAAGTTACCTGACCATGATCCTAGTTCAATGGTGTTTATTTTATTTGTCTTGCTTAAATTTGTATACACAATGTACACATTGAAATGCTTTGATTTCTTGAACTGAGATTTCTTTAAACATACTAAATGCCACCATTTCAGTGGCTGTTTATATTTATACACAAAGCAGATTTTGTATCTGAAGGCAAACATTGATCATTATCAACTGACAGAATCATATTTTTATTTTTTTTCCTGTTTCCCTTTTTCGGTATGATGCATTATAATACTGCTATTATTGGATTAACAGTACTAAAAAGAAGAAGCATTAAATCATTTTGAGTATTTGTATGCAGCATATTAAGTAAGCAAAAGAAGATAATTATATCAGAAACAATAACAGAAAAAAGTTTGGAGGCTGTCTTCAAATAATGTTTGAGCATATATGTTTAAGAGCTCAAGCAGTCTAATTCTGTTCAGTTAAAAACATTTCATTTATTACGTGTTTTATGAGATACACAGCAAAAAAACCAAAATGACCAAAAGAAATGGTGAATGAAGAGTTCATTCTTTAAAAAAAAAAAAAAAAAAAAAAAACAAAAAACCAAAAAACCCAAAAAAGCAAAAACAAAAAAAAAAAAACCTAAAAAACCCCACAAAAAAACCCAACAAAAAACAAACAAACAAACAAAAAAACACTTCTAGGTGCCAAACACTGTAAGGTTAAATTTACAGACAATAAGGCATTCCAAAATACATTTAAACCCGAAGCTTTTCCTTTGATGCCAGATTAAAATTCTAGGACAGAAATTCAGGTCAACATATCCAGGTCTGACAGAGACCCTGAGGGGATCTACTGTCTTAACCAATCATTTATTTGTTTTTCTTCTGTGATATAGGAGTGTCTTGATTCATAATACTTTAAAAAATGAAGACACACGGGAGAACTACCAGTAAGTCCATAATGTAAAGTTTTTAGCTTTGACTTAATAGCCTGAAGATATTAATCTAATCTCCAGTTCATTTATTTTCAGTGCCAAGTGAAGGAAAAAATGGAATGAGTTTGAACAAAGAGGCCTGAGGGATCACTTGCAAATGCCTGCAGTAGGAAGCTACCTAGGACACAGCCTTTTCCAGTCTAAAGGTACCTGCTATGATAAACTTTTTCCATGTTGCTGTGGTCACTTCACTGGTAGGAAGGAAGCAGCAAAAATGAAACAAATAGTTTTGACTGCACAATTAAGTTTCCTTTGTAGAATTAAAAAAAAAAAAATAAAAATAGGAATGGTCAAATTAAATGAATCAGCTAATGTAGTAATTGATAAAAACCCTCAGCCTTATATGGCTGGAATAACCCACCACAAACTCCCAGACTTGGAGAGCTAAGTCTAAACTGCTGGAAGCCAAACTGCTACAATTTAGATACAGTGAAACAAAATTTGGAGGTGAACCAGCATTTGGCAAAGTAACAATACACTTATAAGTTGCAAGTACAGTCCCACATGGCAGAACTAGAAAACTATTACACTAGCTGTCTTTCAGTGCCAGGGATTTATCTTGCCATATGATATGGTGTTTACTGGATCAGCTAACAATAGAATTGGGTTTAAAATTTTAATTAACACATATTCATATGATTTATATATTTTTTGCCTTTTAACCTATATGATAAATAAAAGAAAATAAAAGCCATTAAAACTGAAAAAAATGGAACTTTATTAAGTGGTAACACTTTAGTTTAGTGCTTAATAGCAAAACTTATATAGGACAAAGAAAATGAATACTGATTTAGGAAGGAAAAAAAATCTAAAGATAAAAAGGAATGAAGCTGTATTCCTGAAGCAGATTACATAAATATTTAAGCCTTTTTTTTTTTTTCTTTCTGTAAATAATATAAAAACATGTTCAGACCAAATGCATTTTTGCTTTTTTTTGGATAGAATCATAACAAGCTTATTTAGCTCTATGTAGCCAAGCCATAAACATTGCTATATTCCAAGTTCTCAGTAAACATAATATTTCTACATTTTTAAAAGCACCAGACTTCCCGAGGCTGCAAATATATGGAACAATACAGGAGAGAATTTATTTACATGAACCACTATGTGTTACATCTTTGTAGCATGAAATTGAAATGCCCAATAATATTTCATATTTGGGTGGCAGATATTAAATGGACATATATCGTATGTTTTGATATTGGTAACCAATTCTATGTCTCTCAGAATGCATGAGATGGGCAACTCAATAAATGAGATCCTCTACACTTACAATGGGTATTAGATTTCCTGTCTGAAAGGATGCAACTGTCAGAAGATCAAGGTTTCTCAAGCTGCCTATATATATCGTATTTGAAGGCAGAAAGGAAGAAAGACTAGAAATCAGTGCAGAAGGAACAATACTCTCCACATATTGTGTTAGAAGCACACAATATGTATATGAGTGATTTATTTAGTATATTTACAAAAGGCATCAAAGCAGAGTGAGACAAAGAGTTTGTCCATTACACAGTAGCTGTACAGGCAAGATGCAAGCTTTTGATATTGACTTCCTATTATCTGATGTATTTATATATTAAAAAGAAAAAATAAGGGGTGAAAAGCAGACAATTCTAGAATAGTATAGACAAAATGCTGTATTACTCCTTGTAAGAGTCAAACAAAATGACCTCACAAGAACTTCAGAAAACAAATTACATTTTTTTCATGTTTACAACTCCCAGATTAATGAAGTCATGCCCTTCAATCATAATTGTATGCTGACAACCCTTTGCAAGTTTTTTAAAAGACTATAATCTTTTCCATGAAGTGTATCTTTCTATAGAATAAACCTCATATTTTCAGATACAGGTATGCTAAATACTGAAATGTTAAGTCCTTGATTTCTAACCCTCTTTGATACGAGGCATGAAGTGTGTGTTCTTTTCTCAGGACATAACAAAGCCCAAGGAAAGAAAAAGGCTGTGAGATTGGTGCCAGGCAGCTATTGTAGAAAATTCTGTGGTTTATAGGTCATGTTTCTGGAAGCAGTATCAAAGTGAAGTGTTTTCAGTTTGTCTGCTATGCCTTAGGCTCAGAATGTGTTGACTGTGAAAGGGTTATTCAGTCTGTAAAAAAATCCCCAAGCCATTGTGTCTCTACAGGAGGCAGCACATTTAATTAATGAAAAATAAAATTACCATAGAGAGCAACAAAAAATGTTTCCTATTCTCTTGAGAGCCTTAAGAAAAATAGATCATTGAAGCTAGAGTGATATAATCATTTTATTAAAGAAACTTAAATAAGTATTTCAATTGCTTAAATCAGAGTTCCTACGTTTACATGAAAATATAGTCTTAACTTCATGTGGAATGTCCTTCTTAAGGGAAGTAGAAAGCTATTTTCTTGCCAAAGCAATGTCTAGATAAAGTTGTGAATAGCAAAATTAATCAATTTGAATTTTCAAAAAAATGTGAACTTTCAAAATTCAATTCCCTTAAATTAATAATTTAAATTAAATTTAAATACAGTATGTTGTTCAGGAGTATAGTTGACTTTTTTTATAGAACTCAAGCAAATATAAATATGGTACTAAGCTAAGTTTTTTCAAAGATTTATAAAGCATATAAAATATCTTCAAGTGAAGTATTTTGTTCTTTTCCAGTATATAAATAGGTGTGATTGTCCCCTGAAGCAGTTTGCAGAATCCTATTATTTGGTTAGCAGCCTAGTCTTTTTTTTCAATGTACTACAAATATCCATGTAACAAACCCCTATGTAATGAGGACAGGAACAGTGGAATAATAGCCTTTCTAAAAAATTGAATACAAAAATTTAACTGCATTAAGACTAATACTAGGTTTCTCTTTTAATCCTATAAAATATGGACATTTTAAATTACTTTAAAGAAATAATTCTAACAAGGTTGCATTTGCAGGAGAGCCTCAGCATATTTATATATATCTATGTATGTGTGTGTGTGTGTGCGTGCGTGCGTGTGTATATGTATGTATATATTACATTATATCCCTTTGTAAAACTTGCAGTCTTTTCTAAGATGATATGACTTTTAGGATTTTGTGGTGGTGTTTAATGACAAATTACTTCAAAGTGTGTCAGTAGATCAATATACAGATGAACTGATTTGCTGATCTCTCCTGCCAACAGCAGGTCATAAATAGCAACTTAAAACTCTGAAAATACAATTACTGTACTTGAATCTAAAGATGATCTTGTCTACACCTGCAAGAAAATTTTATCATTCTTGTACAATTAAGGGTTTTCTTTCTTTTTTAATTATTTATTAGTTAGTTGGTTAGTTAATTTGCTTCTATGCACTTATTTGCACTGTTTTAAAGGGTAAATGTATCCTTAATCTTGTCAGAATATAATATTATCATACTATAGTGGTTTACAGCCATTACATGTTCTGATTGAGAATTAAACTAGAATCTTTACTAATTTATTGAGCTTTGCTTTCTTTATCAGTATTTTTCTTGCTGACTTCAACTAAACAGAAAGTTTGCCATTCCCTCCCTTCCACTCTCCTCCCTCCTTTACATTTATTTTTTTTTCTGTTGACAAAGACAATTCCTGCTAGGTCTTGCATGTGGATACATTCTTTTATCATCAAATTGAAGAAATATGTCATGTCTTAAAAAACAAAACATGCTTTTGAATCACAAATAATTGCACTTCATTTTATAGGACTGCATTGGCAACATTTCAAAGCCATGTCTGCAAGCATCTTAAAATCTTTCACACTGCTATGATATGATGAATAGAAACTTCGGGTGTTTTGGCTTATGTGAGAAGCAGGTGGTCCTTTACTGCAACCTTAATTGCTACCTGAAAAAAATCATCCACCTGAGAGCAGTGAATGAAAGATTAGTTTTTAGAACTTGCTGTCATGAGGAAGAAGGAAAAGAGAGTGAAAGTAAGAATATCTATGCAAGAAAATTGGAACAGGATGTATACAAAAATGTTTGAACATTTTTGCTTTATTTTGAAAATCTTTAAATTAGTTACTGACTTGTTTTGACAGTTACCATACAATCTCCTTCTCTAATCTTCATACTACTGTGATTTAGAAGAAACCAACATCTAAATAGACATAGATATGTAATTCTCCTATCTTAATGATACTTTATATATTGCAATCAAGATAACTACATTGGTGTGCTCTTTAAGTCTGTTGGAGAGAACAAGATCATAGAATCACAGATCAGTTGACGTTGGAAGGGATCTCTGAAGGTCATCTGGTCCAACCATTCTGCTTCATAAAGGCCACCTAGATTTAGCTGTCCAGAACCACTTCCAGATGGCTTCACAACATCTCTTAAACAACTCCTGCAACTTCTGTAGGGTTCAGTCACTTTAACAGTGAAGAAGTGTTTCCTGATACTCAGAAGGAATATTCTCTTACTCAACTTGTGCCCATTGCTTCCAGACCTTTCACTGGACAGCTCCATGAGTATCTGGCCCTGTCTTCTTTCCAGCCTCCTTTCAGGTTTTTGTATACACTGAAAAGATCCACCCAAGTCTTCTCTTCTCTAGCCTAGGCAGTCCCAGTATCAGCCTTTGCTCAATAGGAAGACGTCCACAGTATGTCCATGTCTCTAATGATGAGAAACCCAGAAATAGACACAGGGCTCCAAGTGTGTCTTCATCGATGTTGACTAGAGGGGGAAGATCACTTCACTCGATCTTCTGGCATCACTCCTCATGCAGCCTAGGATATCATTAGGCTCTGTATGGCAAGGGCACATCACTGTCTCATGGTTTGTCTCCTGCTAGACCTCATCCACATTTAGTATGACAAACTGCATTCTAAAACTTATTTATCTTCATTGCCAATGAAGAAAATTTAGAGAAAGTACATTAGTAGATATTACACTATGTAGACCAAGTCATTGCTCCAATGCCTGTTGGAAGTTTGCCTGAATCTGGGATTAGGAATCAGGTGGGATTAAACATCTGCTCTTTAACACTGATTGTAATCAGTTGCCTGTATAGAGAAATATCATGCCTGCACTGCAGACACTTGAGACACCTACAGGAGGGCATACAGGTCCATACTCTGGAAAGGAGGGTGGTAATCAAGTGAAATAGTCTAGATATCTAAAATGGTGTTAAGTCTGTTTTTAAGACATGTGTCTTCATGCTTGGTGTGGAATTCCAGCAGGTTACAATTAACATTTCCAACACATATCAAAATTTAATCAACATTCAATTGTATGTTCTGGAGAAATATTATTTCAAAGACATCCACTGAACCTGGCAGATCTGAATCAATATTTGTGGAAAACACTTGACTCACAACAAAGAAACCTGGAATAATATTCTTGGATCTGTTAAATCTAGGCACTAGGCACAATTTTGTACAAGGAAATCAAGGCATAGGTATTTGTATTTGAGCTATAGATGAGGATCGGTCACAGAAACCTGGCTGGTCTCCAACAGCTTCTCCTCTAACAGCTGCTCCAGAAGGGCACATGTTTGACATAAATCTTCTGCTTAATCTATTTTAAATAATCCAGACATCTCAAGTAGCATTAATGGTTTAGTCAAAAGTGCATACATAATCAACACATTTTACCGTTTGACTTTTCCCTAAGATATCTGATACAGGACAAGAAGATAGCACTTGGTATGTATGAGATTATCAAGGGAAGAATTTATCTTGAGTGAAACCCAGCTTCTAGGCAGAGTGCCCCAAATCATCTTAAATTGCCAGAGTATGTGTGATCAAATTAATCAAGCCTACAGCAAATATATGCAGTAAAGTAAAAAACTTTCTCAGTTTCATCACTATTTATAAACTATTTATAGGAAACTATTTATAGGACATTAGCAGCTTTGAAGAGCTGTTGGCAGAAGTTAATGTTAGATTAAAGCACTGATGTTAGTTGAGATGTGATGGATGTTCAAGACCACAGAACATTACTAGACAGAAAATTAGGATTTGCAGGAATGCTACTTTCTTCTGGGCAGCAGCTAGAGGTTTGATAGGATAGCCCACCTCACCTGAAATGGCTGAGCTGATAAGTTCAATTTTGCCTTAAGTTCATTTCATTGCCACTAGACACCTACAAATACGCAACTGCATTGAGCTTGAAATGCTAACAAAGCAGGAAGCCAGGTGAATTGCATGTAGACATCACTGCACAAATATATCTCATTTTAGGTTTGTTTCTCTAGACTTGAATCCAGCCCAAGATCCTACATACTTGTATTCCTTCAGAAGAAAACAGGGAATTATTTGCTTATGCATCAAAATCTTAACAAAATATTTTGTGTGTACCTGCCTTCTCTACCTCACTGGAAAAAGCATACACCTGAAAGAGATGTATTTTATTCTGTTGGCACGGAGTCTGTTTGTATGCAATAAGTGTTATTAATAGTAGTATCAACACTATGAAATTATTTACAATTTTTATTGAAAGAAAATGGATTTATGATGGATGTCATAATTGCAAAGGTGTTTTTTTTTTTTAGTATTGAGGTATTTTTCATAAAAAAATTATCTCTTCAGCTACTTATATATAGACAAGGGAAGATGATATTTTTTCATTTGACGGGGACAAATTTTTGGATGTTTCTGTCACAGCAGATTGCTTTAGTAACTGTTACTATTTTATCTAATTTTCTGGAAAAGACAGGTACTCTAAGTGAAACAATAAAAACCTTTTTTAAATGGCAGCATCCTCTTCCTTTTATTTCAAATGGCAGATGCCAATCTTACTTTTTAAAGGCAGTAGGTACTTGTTAGCAGGTGTTTGAGTGAACTGATTTGAACAATGCCAGCCTTCTAGGAGAGCAATTATATGCATGTGGTTCTTTTGATGGCTAAAATACATTAATTAAAAAGATATTTCATATTCTCATCATCAATTACAAGACAAGAAGACATACAAAAGTTCTAAGTAGCACTACTTATTGTCTCTAAAAGTGCAAATACTTTCATAATATGCATATAGCTAAAAAGCAGAATTTGCTATGTGAAAACTTTCATACTGTGTCAGTCTAATAATCTTAAAAAGCTCATTGGATAGCTTAATCATATATAATCATATATAATCAAATACCATTTTAACCTTAGTCCTTTCAGACCTTTTAATGACCAATTAAGAGAGTGTTAACTGAATAAACACCTGAGAATGTCCCTGAAATTGCTGTCTTTTCTTGAGACTTTTGTGGGGTCTGATTCTAAATATTAACAAGCCTAGAGAGGCTGAAAAGGCATTTTGAGTAAGAAGAATTCTGAGACATATTTTCAGATGGTCATTTTTTTACTGTAAAGTAGTACATAAAACCTGAGGGGAAAAAAAACAAACACTCATATTTTATTGAAAAAGCATAAACAAAAAACAATAACTATGAGATGCTAGGAAATGTTGATATAAAAGTATGCAAAAACACTGTGTAAAAGCAGATGTAAGTTGTCATGGTCAAAGAGAATACAAGTGTGGACAAATATTAAGGGAAAAGATAAAACTGATATAAATTGGCAATATTTAGATGCAGTTTAGGAATAAGTACGAAAGATCCCATTAGAAACTAAATAAATTTAGTACAGGTTCTTTCAGAAGGTTATGTAAATTCAGATTAAATAAAATCAGTCAGACCTAGGATATTCTAACTGATATCAAAGTAAAATATAATTAATTTTTAATAAAAGAAAATATCGGTGGCCCAAAAAAGATAGGTTGCTAGCACGCAGTGACTGCAGACAAGTTTCCCTGCTTCATTGCACACACTTCTTTCCTGTTAAACATGATGTCTAGGTTTAGATAGACAGGTATGTGCCGGGGAAGATTGGAGTCTCCCTTGGAATGTAAGCCCCCCCTCCCCCTTTCCAAATTATTATAAATTTGCAATTAAAAGGCTGTCAGGCAAAGATTTTGGGAATAGGTATAGCAGTTCTTTACTAGGGACATAAAAAATACAAATGTTGTAGTGCAGAGGAATAAGCGAGCAAAGAAACAAACAAAAATTCCTAGAAAACCCTGTCAGATTCAGAAATACAACCTGACGCCCTGTTGGTCAGGGTGTTGGAAACAGTCCAAAAGTAAGCCCTCCTGGAGTGGAAGATGTGGTCCTGTTGGAAGCAGAGATTGTCCTTGTGGAGCCAAGGATTCAGAGATGGGTCCAGTCTTCCTTTGGGAGTCCCGTGGGAACACTAGATGTCTGGTGACACTTGTGGCTCCTTTTTATCTAGGTGGAAATGGTTTGGCTCCTCCTCCCTGGGCAGAGCATCTCACAATGGGATGATGTAATATGTCATGTCATTGGTGAGCTCTAATGGCCCTTTAACAGAAGATATCCCCATGGTGGTAGTGGAAGACTGAACAGAGATAAGAAATAATGCCCACCCGATTTTAACAACTGGATTATCAGAGAAAGCAATTACCCCGTCCATTCTGGAGTTACAACAGATAAAGAAAAAATAATCTCCCCAAACAGATTTCAACAGATGGAATAGAATAATAGAATAAACATTTTTTGGTTACAAAACCCAAGACACATGGCTGCCATCTAAAGTGGGACCAGTACTCACTACTGAATTGTATCAAAGCACACATCACCAGTTTTTTATACAGTGGTCAAGACTTGACTAAAGGGTTTAAAACAAGGAAACAGTATGCTAAAACAAATTACTATGTCCCCAAGTTGGTGGTCATAACAGCCCCCACACCCCTCACCCCTGATAACATTGGGTGGCCACCACCCAGCCCTTCTGTCTGATCCAGTGTTGCTTGAACACGTTTCTCTGCCTTCTCAGAAATGCCCTGAGGTCGTCTTCTTAATTCTCAGTGATCATTATAAAAGTGAGACTCAAAAATATTTGTACAGTTTTGGGACTCAGGGATCAGGACCCAGCTTTGAACTGAGAAACCAAGTTATTTAACTGTACACTTACACTTTAATATACTTGTTCCAAAATTCTTCAAACTGTAGTGTACAGGAGAACACTGTTTGGCATACTAGCATACTACTGATACACTGAAAAATAAAGGGCAACAACCTGAACCCTGGTACCGATGTAATTTTGACCAAGGCCAAACTGGATTGCAGAATGTGCAAAGTTATACCAGCTGACCAGATAACAACATATTATACACAGTGGACTAGAGAGAGTCTTGCAGTGTGCTGATATGCACAGAATGACAATATTGCACTTGTAGCACCCTTTTTATTTTCATATGGTCAGTATGGTTATGCGTGAAAGGGGACGTCTGTAGTTGTCTGTTCACAAGATGTATTTATCATTTTAATCTTTGACATTTTAATATATTGTTCCATTTATTTGAAATCAAAAATGTTGTACTGCTTCATTACACACTATTACTTACTAGTACCTCTATATCTCAACTTTGCATATCCATTTGCAACTGTTACAGTAGCACAGTTAGAAGACCTTGATTTCTCTGAAAAATTTTTATAATGTTACCCCTTTCTTTTGTTTTGGCAAGTCAGCTACATTTTTAGACTAGGAGGAGTCCAAGGCTGCTCATTAGAATCCCTTAATTATACAGAAAACTGACTGATAAGCATCTTAAATACAATATCAAAATTGAATATCATCCTCTGACCGGTCCCAAAACACACATTGTCAGCAAAATTTATAGAATATTTAAGCAGTTTAGCACAGTCCTGATGCCAGAAACCTTTGAATTGAGTTTGTGTTAGATTAACGGATGAGAAGCTCATCTGCACCCAAAAAGGAAGGCAGAGAGAAACAAGCACAGAGAAAATAACTTGTTTAGTAACCTCTCCTTTTTGCTCTCAGGCTGACATTGGAGAGTTACCACCCCATAAAAGGTCCTTCTTCACAAAGCCAGAAGAGCACAGGGACAGAACTGCATACACAAACCAAATTGCAGACTCCCAAGGAATAAATGCTTTGTGTGAGCCACACCCAGGGCTGTCCCAGCAGACCCATCAGCCTTACTGGCAGCACATAAAACCCATTGGGGTGAGTCATCAGAATCAGGTCTTCAGAGCACCTTGCTGTCTTTCAGAATAATGGGAAGGGTTATGAGATATGTTGAGGGATTTAGGGAAAAAAAGCATTTGAATATTATAGGGAAATAACTATGGGATGCTTAAAGGAGAAACAGTGGAAAAAAGAACTTTGGGGGCATTGTGGGGATCAAGTATAGGGAAACAGAGAGATGACGAAAAAAAGAAAAGGTCTATTTGCATTTCAGAAGAGGCTGAAGGACTATCTTGTTTGGCCATACCCTGTGCCTGCTGTCTCTTCATTATCCCCACCTTGACTATTTTTTGGCAAGGAGCTCTGTACTGTCTACGAATGTGTTGTCATAGAGGGGGGCTATGCTATCAGCACAAGGAATGAATTCAAGTCTGTGAGTTCGTCTGTGATCACTACTGGAGGGAGATCAAGCCAGGCTAGTGGACAAAAATACCTGGGAGTGGGAGGGAATGTAGATCACTAAGGCCTAGTTCTGACAATGGGTACACTTGTGAACCTCTAAGACTGACAGCATGGTGGGGGATGGGTAGGGGGGAAGATGGGTTTGGGACCAGGAGAGTAATGGTGTGAGGGTGACACAGCCTGAACTGGTAAGGAGCTGATGCCTTGGGAAATTATATGGCAAGTTGCCATCAAGGGGGGAGCCTGGGATCCAGGGTTAACTACGGGGCACACTGTGAGGTCAGTTGCTGGGGTGAATGACCCTGTACATATATATTCTCAGAGGTAAATCCCTATGCTACTGAGACAGAGAGGGAAGCAGGATGAGGCTGTAGGTGCTGTCTGTGCTCATGAGAGCTGTCTCCAATCTGTATGACCAGCCAGGAGTATATGTGTGTGGGGATGTGGACGTGTAGTGTCGATCCTGCCAACACGTGCTCAGCCTCACTGAGGGACAGATTAGGGGATTAAGTACAACAGGGAGAAACCTGGGCCCTAACGCAACAACCCTTGCCACAGGAGGTCCAGGTCACATTAGAGGAAGAGTCTTCTACATTCCCAAACTCATACAATGGGCTGTTTTTCTCTATCAAACTATGACATTGTTTCCTAAGGACTGCATGCTTGCAGATCAAGCCCCCCACAAGCAACAGGGTTTATGTGATATTTTGGACATGCCATGAGATCAGCATATGCTGCATCATAAACTAAATGAACTAAAGGATGAAATATAATAAAATTCTGCAGATTATTTAAAAGCTATTTTTCTGTTATCAGCAGAATTTTTTCAGTTCATACATGTCACTATGAAAATATTGTTATTTCGTAACACAGATATTTTCACTGCTGGTGCATTTCAGTTTTAGCTTCATTCTTTGCATATCTTGTAAGGTCTACCCATATTTTAGAATATTTTATGAGAAGCATAGGAATTAAGAGTTTATCTCTTCAATTGCAGTGTTTTGCCATGCTACATGTCATACTACATGACTTCATAAATCTGTGAGCAGATGGAGATATCTTCCTGCTGACAGATTGTTGTCCTTTCCTCTGAGTGAAAAGCAGTTTAAGACACATCCTTAGCATTTCTGTTTTCAACTGACTATATGAAAGGGTGCAGTAGCTTCTCCTGCAAATGCCTTGGAGCACATGACTTGTCTAACAGTGTATATGTTAAATCTTCAAACCATTTTCCCTCTTGGTAATTTCATTCTTAAACTACATCAGACAGCTCCCTCAGTATATTGCTGTTTGTGGGTCTTATTCTAAGGCATTTAATTCCTAACTGAGTTACAATGACCATCTATTTATCTGGAACACCTTTTTGCAACTTTTGTTTGAGTTGTGGTTTAACCCCAGCTGGGAACTAAGCCCCATGTAGCTGCTCCCTCACACAATTATGGTGGGACAGGGGGGGATTATCAGAAAAGTAAAAGTGAGAAAACTCAAGGGTTGAGATAAAGACAACTTAATAGGTATCAAAAGGTGAAAACAAAATAAAGCAAGGAGTTCATTCCCATTTCTCGTGGACAGTCATGTTCAGCCATCTCCAGGGAAGCACAGCTCCATTGTACATACCAGTGACCTGGGAAGACAATCTCCATCACCACAATAAACATCCCCTCTTTCCTTTTTCTTCCTCCACCTTTATATGCTGGGCATGACGCTGTATGGTAGGCAGTCCCTTGGGTCAGTTGGGGTCAGTTGTCCTGGCTGTGTTCACACTCAACTTCTTGTGTAGCCCCCAAACTCTAGGCTGGTGATGTGATGTAAGAAGCAGAAAAGGTCTTGACTCTGTGTCAGCACTGATCAGCAATAATGAAAACATCCTTGCGTTGCCAACAATATTTTCAGCCAAACACAACAACACAACAAGAAATAAGAAATCAATCATTAATTATGATATTCTGCAGCCACACATTTATCTAATGAATCTCCAACTGCAACAGGCAATCATACAAACAATAATATCTAGGCTTCTCTCAAAATTATTCTTTTATTTATGGCTATTTATATGACAGGTAAAAATGTTTTTTTCTGAGTTGTAAATAAATCAGATTATGAATGTTTTAAGTAAAGTCAAAATATGAAGTAATTTATTTCAGAGTATGTATTTATTGATTTTTAATTTTTTTTTACTATTTGTGTTATGTAATTTCTGACAGTATTATTCAAAAAAAATCTTGAATAAATGCTAGTTACCAGAGTTCAACATATAGGACACATATTTTAATTATAGGAATGCAATTTGAACTTCTATGTTAACACATTAGTAAATATATAGAAGTATCATATATCTTTAAAATTTTTTCTGGCATTACCATTTTAGATGATAATAACTTTAAATGTAATGATATTATTTCATGTAGAAAATGAATTATAATACCAGAAGTATTTATCAAAATCCTTAAAAAAAATATTAGCAACTTAAAAAGTAAAGCCTTCACATTGCCACAACTTTAAAATCATATTCCTTTTGATGATACTTCAGATGTACTTCTATTTTTCTATATATAGGGCAGATAAAAAATACTGATTGAAAAGTATTTAGAATAGTTTTCATGTCCCAGGTTTTTTTAGTATATATTACATGATGGTTTGAAAAAGAAGAATTCTGTCACTATACACAGTAATATTACCATTTTAAAGGAAGTTTAGACATCAAAGATCAAATAATTTCATTTAAATGTTCTTAAATATTAAGTGTGCGGAAAAGGGTTTAACTGATAAATATCTAGTTGTTCCTAGTCCAGGAGCTCACTCAACTTTCTATTTATCAATTTTTAAAAAATCCACAAGGATTTCTATTTGAGGAATAATCCACAGCATTTTTCTATTTGTGTGTCTTAAGACCAATGCTTTAATTATGATCTTATGTTTATCGATCACTTAAGAACAACAACAACAACAATAACATTTTTGTAGTTTTGATCCAGGGAAGATGTGCCATTTTGTTTATGGATGAATCTTGAAAAAATAATTTAACTTTTCTGCCAAAAATTATTAATTTAAATAACTGTATTTTCAAATTACTCAAAATCATCATATTATTGTATTAGAAATTAAAGTATTCTTTAGTATTAGAAACAATACTTGTATTGTACATCTGTTTTCTTGTAGTGATGGGTTGACATCCCATCTGTAAGGGTGTTTTTTTCTTCTTTTATTTCTTTTTGAACTACAGTTAGCCTTTTGGAAATTATTGCCCTACTTACTGAATCATGCAAAGTCATATCTCTACTTTGCCCTGAAAACACAAAGTTTCTTCCTTATAGGCACTATATCTCCGCTTTTTGAAAAAAAAAAAGCTAAAATGGCAGTCACTGTCATGTTGATTAAATCAATTATAAGTATATAAATAATATGTAGATGTGACCTTGAATCATGATGGCTTTATCTACTTAGTCTCATTTTGTATTAGAACAACTGACAAACATTCTATATCCTTAAATAGATACGGTTAAACTGTTCTTTAATATTAAACCTTGTACATAGATTAGGTGATCATAAATGCAGTCCTTTCATGTGGCACCAGAGCTTTCTTAAAAGTAAATTTTAAATATACCATATTTGTACATATTTGTGATGGTTGAAATAATTTATGCAAAAGTTATGCAGGAACCTTAAAGATTTTGATCCTGATAATGATAAATAAAAGTAGTGAATGTTTGTTTAAGGTCAAATACATAGATCTTGACTTCATAAAAATTTTTCTTTTTTGTTCTGAAAAAATTCTCTTACATAAAAAAGATGCTCATGAATTCCCATTCCTGATTTTGTTCTTGTTGTCTATACAAATTCAGCTATTTCTTTGCATTTTTTGAAAAGCATATAGACTTCAAACAATATTTGAAACATGTATCTGGTAGAAATACTTTTTTTTCTTCTGTTTTGTTCCTCCTTCTTTGGTCTTGGCTTAACAGGTCAAAGAGGCAAGACCAAAAAAAAATTTTTTCTGTTTCTGCAATACACTCTGAAATACTGCTTCTGCAAATATGTCATAAGAAGTTAAATCATCCTTATGTGCCAAAATCTTCCTCAGTTTATTCTTCAAATATAGTGTCCCTGATCTTTGAAAAGTATCTGCTCAGAGATTTCCAGATTACTTTTAGAAGTTTGCTGCTATGTTGCTTTAGCCTCCCTTGCTAATCACACTCAGACAAAACTTGTAAGAAAGTTTCTAGATATGGTAGAAATTTGCTATTGATATATCTGCCAGTGGACCCTTTCAGAATGTCCTTTTTTATGCAATTTTTTTTTTTTTTTTTTTTTTTGTCTCAAGTACAAGTGGAAAAGTGGATTATAGAAACATGTTTTCACAGAGAAAAGACAAATCAACAAAACAAGAAGCCATGAGTGTTTTGTATTTCAGATGTACCCTGATGAGCATTTTTGGAGAACATAAGAACGCATTATGATTTGTGATCTTATACTTTGATTCTGTTAGGAAAATTTAAGTTCTACACTGAAGATGAAAGGTAATAATAACATGGGGAAATTATTATTAATCGTTGCTTATTGTAGTATCTATTGTATCTGAGGAGAGCCTGGGAGATCCTCAGATACCTGCTGTCTCCAGATCTGGGTGGAGTACAGATATGCATGAGCATCTCCTTAACTGTAAGGGAGTGAGAGTGATGGCAAAAGTAATATAGCAGCCACAGTGTTTAGCATGTAAGTATTCTAGATTTTTCAGTGCCCGATATTCAATTACTTAGTATTCCAGTGGTTGTTCTTCAAGTAGAAAAAAATTACTTGCTTTAACACTTCAAAGATTTATTTAAGGTGAAAAATTTTCCTTAAGCACCTCTCTGTCTCCAGGTCACTCTTGGACTGGAATGTCTGGTACATGTTTTCTCTGAATATCTTACTGCAATTTCCCTAAAACACCAAAATTTTTACAATACTATATGATAAAATGTGTTTGTATATTTTTCACAGACTAAAGAGCAGTCAATTTTTCTCTTGGACTCTTTGCACAAAAACTGATGAAATAGTTTTCTGTACTCCAAATAACTTTATTCTTCTTCATTTATGTCAACATAGCAATGCACATTTAAAAAAAGAAAAATATATGTGTTTTTAATATTATATATTTTCAAATTCAATGCAGAGTAAGTTTGGGAAAGCCCACAGTTTTATGTAAGTATGGACATAACTATTAATATTAACAGAAAAATAAAACATGAGAGAAATTTCCTATTTTTCCTTTCCTCCTGACAGATCAAAATTTTCCATCAGTATTTCCCATCTCTAAATCAGCAATGGGCTGTTGGGGGATTTGGGGTTTTTTTGTTTGCCCCTTTTTTTTTTTTTTTTTTTTTTTTTTAAGAGGAGAACTCTGCTTTTCAAAAGTCTCATGAAAAAATAGTTTAAATTTGTCTGTGAAAAAAAAATTATTAGAAGAAATAGAGATTTACAATGCTTTACAGATTTATTTAAAGTATAATGGCACTTAGATCAAGTTGTCTCCCACAAGGCCATCTGACTATTCTAGGTTAGCAATAATAAAGCTTTAAAAATTCCTGGAACAGGGAGTCTTGTAACTTACAAACACAATTCAGTAGATCACCAATTTGGAGGAAGGTTCTTATTACTGTGTTCTAATGAATCTCTCTAAGCTTACCTCGGAAAAGTTTTCTAACAGAGATTTTCTAAACATATTTTTTTTGTTTACATGCAAAACTTCCCTAGAATTTCTAGCATCCAGAACATAACATTTAACTACCATGCAAATGACACCCTGTAAGGAGAGGTAGTAAAAGCTCTTTATAGCAGGAAAAGCTGGTATACACATTTCTCCTTTATATCTGTAGTACATGAAAGCCATTTGTGAGCAAATGATCATCACACTTGCTGGAGCAAAAGTCACAAGCAAATGTACTAATAAGTAAGATTACAGAATCATAGAGTTTTTAAGGTTGAAAAATATCTCTAAGATCATCGAGTTCAACTGTTGGGTGAAAGATCTAAGTTACCATTTATATTAACATGAAAACCTGGCAAAATAATCTAAGCCAGAAAACTATAAATATTCATTGATGTCAGTACCACTCTATTTCTTCTACAGAATCTGAATTTATTTTAAAGACAGCTTCTACAAATCTGATAATAACATGTTTCATTTTAGTTTTGGTTTTTTTTTTTCTTGAGTAGTGCAGTATGATAATACACCTATGAAAAGCTCTTCTGCAGATTTTAGAAAATTTGTTCACTGTGAATTGTATCTGCTGAATCAAAGCAAGTTATTTGGAACATATATTTCAACTTTTAACCTTTCTGCTTTTGATATAATCTATGATACACATGATCTCTACAACTGTGTGTTTCATTACTGGCGGTCTTAAATGTCTCCATCTGTCTTGCTAGTTTCTTTATGGATTTAAACCAAATAGTTGGGTTTTTTCCCCCTTCCCCCTCTCACAGCACTTTCTTTGCTTTTTAATTTTTTTTTTTTTGGTTGATTTGTTTTTCCTTTTTGCTTACATTTTAGAGGAGAGTTATTTCTAGGAAACACATGTAGTTGTCATTTTTGAGGAAATGTTTACAGTTTAACTATAAATAATGAATTGTCTTAGGATAGCAAATAGAGAGTTCATAGAAAGCAAAGTGTTTGTAACTACCCACATATAATTTGTGTCTAAAACATGCCAGAAAAAGCCTTGCAAGGGTATATTTCTTTGGAGCCATCAGCTGTATCTTCTAAAACAAAACAAAAACAAAACCAAAACCAAAACCAAAAAACCCTACCCCAAACTTAACCTAACCTAAACAAAAAAACCCCTAACCTATCCTGTGTTTGGGCTTTTAACGTGCCTGTGAACACTGTCACTTGGAATGTCACTGTGGCACACTGTTTTATTCCTTGCCCATAAGTGAAATCTGAAATAAAACTTCATATGAAACACATGGTTACATGAAAAATGGCAGATGGGAATGTTCAAATGCAGAATTGTTTGCTTTTGCGTAAAGCTGACAGAAATATTTGTTAAGTTATGCCTTAGAAAAATAGTGTCCAGAAGATGAAATCTTTCACGATTTTTAATTTTTTTTTCCCCCCACTTCTATAATTAAACATAGAAACCACTATAATTTCATGGTGCAGGTTCATCCTAGGGACAAATTCTCATTCTGAGTGCAATATATGCCTGAGTGAAACCTATTAATGGCTTCCTCTGTGAGATCTTGTTTAAAGCCCAGTCTAGCTGCCTGGGAGAGGAGGAGAAATTGAATCAACATCTGAAGAAAACCTGAAGCATTCTTGGTACTAATTATGCATTTCCTTGTTTAGACTTTTATTATCTTTCTTCCATTCTTCTGACACTGTCTTCTACATAACCATTTTCAGCACGTTTTAAAAATAATAAAATGATGAGATGTGATGGTCTGGCTTTGAATTAGATTGTAGGCTTATGTCAGACAAATAAGATCAAAAAAAAGTTAGACATAAGAATCTGAGAAGTTTATTCTACTAAAAATTTATGTTCAGTTCAGGAAAAAGTCTGCATTCTTGTGTCAAGAATCACGGACTTTTCATGTGCAGTCTAGATTAGAGACTATGCTAATATATTATTTTTTCTTTTCCTAGATAAGTCAGCATTCCATGAGCATTTCACAAGATTTTAGTTTTAACAAAAAAAAAAAAAAAAAAAAAAAAAAAAAAAAAAAAAAAAAAGAAAAAAAAAAAAAAAAAAAGCAGAACTGCATAGGTCTTTTATGAAGGAATCATTTCAGCAGTATAAAATTGCAAATTTTAGCCACTTGATCTTAAATATCTGTTATACAAGCATCCTTTTAATGAGATTTACCTGACTTAGTTAAGGCAGCTGTGTTAATCTAGCTGTGTTGGGAAACATCTGGACAAATAACCCTGGATTTTCCATACTCAGAGAAAATACACCCATCAGATGCCCACACATACAGGTATATTTACATGCATGTGTTGTTGTGTATTTTTTAATTTGGAAAACTTTGGTGGTACCCAGATATCGTGCTAACTAGGTGTCTGTTCCTTAGCAATGCACAAGAACGACAAATTTCACATTTGTGAATTGTCCAGTTGGTCACACATGTAAATCTTGGTGTCCAAATGCACAGTACTGTTACCCATACTGGCATGAGGGACATGAGATACATTTTGTATGCTTGAAAGTGTGAGTAGTGGTAGCTACTGTCAGGCTTCGTCTAAACATGAGCCATGTTTTGGTATGGTTTTTTTTTTTTTTTTTTTTTTTTTTTGTTTTTTTTTGTTTTTTTTTGTTTTGTTTTGTTTTGTTTTGTTTTGTTTTGTTTTGCTTTGTTTTGTTTTTTAGTTTTTCTGGGTTTTTTTTGTTTGTTTGTTTGTTTTTGTTTTTTGTTTGTTTGTTTGGTTTAGTTTGGTTTGGTTTTTTTTTCCCCTGTAGATTTGATAAAAGCTTTGAATAGTGGAAATGAAGAGGGGAGAAATGATCAATGTAAGAGAATCTTGAAGAAAAGGACACCTTAATGTATTTTTGACCTTTTATGGCACTCACTTGGGAAGGAGAGGAAGCTAGGTCCTAAGCTGGGCCGGAGGATGGGAAAGTAATATGAAAGATTATTTTTAATTTAATTTGTACAGAACACTGCAAAAAAAGTATTTTTTTTAAATTTTTCTTAAAGCATTCCAGTACGTAAAATCTCTGCTTTTCAACCAGTAATAATGCTGCTACATTCTGCTACAGGAAATTTTTTACATGGTTCACTTTTAAGACTCTTGAATTTAAAAATTATTCAGATGTAATGTAATTATTTGAGTTTAAGCAAAGTTCCTCTGTAAGTATTTTAGGCAAAGAAACCATTGAAGATTCAGAACATTACTGTCTTGCTCAAACTTCATGAACAGAAATATTAATTAAGATTATTAAAGATCTTAATGTTGATGATGTATTAAAAGATGCTCTATACTTTACTCTTGAAGATTCCAGTCATGAAAATCTTCTACCTGATGGGGGGGGAAAAAATCTTTTTACTTGGTGCACCATAAGGAGACAATAGAACTACAATTTTATAGCTTCTTCCCCCCCCCGAGAATGGGCTTATTTTACCATCATGCTTAACTGGATACTTATTTCATCATAAAATTTACAGAATACATAACAGACTTGTTGAAACATCAGCAGTCCTTTTGCCAAATCCTGAAATCTCAGTAGTGGGTCTTGACAACCACATTTTCTGGATATTAGATTTATAGCATAAGCACAGCAATCTGTATTGCTTCATTAGTGTCATGATTATGACATATCAACCCAGATGAAAGAAGAAAGGAGTTAATTTAAGCATAAGGATAATAAAATACATAACACAATGTTTTCCCATAGTTCTGTGAGATTAATTCTTTTCATCTTTTCTATTAATTTTTCAGAAGTGAAATTGTTCCTGTCACCACTTACCAAAACAACATTAAGTTTTGCACATAAGGTTAACTTCTCATAGTTTTAATATACAAGCCTTAACAACAATAACAGATGATAACATATGAATGCTGACTAGCTAAAAATGTCTGTAGTCATTGTAGTTAATATACCATCATTTTCAAAAACATGGTAATTTCCTGAGGTACAGGCACCTAAAATGTCAAGAAACACCATTAAAATAAATACTCGAAATAGCAAGAATATCACTTGGTATAGAGTAGTCTAATTTTTTTTTCCATTTCTTTTAGCAGAATAATTGAGATATTGAACCCTTTCCTAGTCTGACATCCACCTTCTTTATGATGTTCATTTGTGACAAGCATATTGTAGTGCTAATGGCATAGCATGGTGTTAATAAGGTTGTGGGTTTGATCCCTGTATGGGTCATTCACTTAAGAGTTGGACTTGTGGGTTGCTACTTCCAACTCAAAATACTCTGTGATTCTGTGATATATTATTTGAGGAACTTCAATTTCTCTTCATTAGTGGTATTAGTATTAATATTAGTATTATTGTTTGCTTTGGTTTTGTTTTTTGGTTTTGTTGTTGTTTGGTTTTTTTTTTTTTTTTTTTTTTTTTTTCCCCCTAGCTTTTCCTTTGTATGCTGAGTAAATTAGTCAGGCATATTTAATGAAAAGTGTAAGGACTTTAGAATCTTTTTTGTGGACTCCTGATCAGAAAAGACTGCCATAAGTCTTCATCACCCAGAATTTGGTTTTATATTGTAATTTATTCTATTTCTAACCTGAAGAGGAAAATATAATACTTATCTAGATGAATATTGTAATGTCAGCGTTTGCTGGGCAGTCAACTATATAGCTTCTGAAAATTTCCTGTGTTCAGCGGTAACCTTGTGCTGTTAATGTGCATATTCACAATTTCTGTATGTGTGCCATGCATGCACAATCAATCTCTGAAGTTAACATGAATTCTACAGGATGAACAAAAAATAAACCTCCATGGCTTTCTAGTGTGAAGAACTGAGAATAATCAGAGTTCATTGAAAAGATAATTAGTAGAAAGTGCTGATATGATTGCAAAGCATGGGTGCAGCTGTTTGTGCCTATAAGGAAACACAGCCATCTGTATGCACAAGGATTTCATTGCAGTATGGCAGCTTCTTTCTGAAACCAACACAGCTGAGCTGGAAGGAAACAGGGAAAAAAAATCACTTTTCAATTAGGCTAGTAATTTATTTGTGCTGTAATATTCTAGATTATATTTTTCCCATCCTTATTTTCAGAATTAATTTGAAGTTCTGTTCCTTTTTTGAAGATGAAGAGGACTTGTCCTGGGGGCTTGCTAGTCTACTCAAATTTCATGACTCCATCTGTTTAGAGCCTTAATGCTTAAACAACGCTTCAGTGTACAGAATTCATTTTAATAGATATAATTCCATTTAGAGTGTATGGGAATAAATTCTAACATAATTTCCTGAAAAAATCACCTGGTGGTTTTGGAAGAGAGGCCATCTTTCAGACTACAGTTCAGGCTACTAATGCCTAAGAAAATGTTCAGAAATAAGTAATTCAAAATGTTTACAGGGGTAAAATATTAATTGCTGTTGTGAATAAAAAGATATCTATATTTTCATCTGAAATCCTCTTGAAAACCTCCTGTCAGAGGATAGCATAAACTGTGATTATTGATAATTTTACATAAACTAGCAGTATTGCCAGAAGAAACAGAACAATAACTCAAACACTCTCTGTCCTTCCTCTTTGAGGAGCAATCTGACTCCTTTCACTATCTATCAGCAAAACAACTGGAATTCACAACTGGGTGGAACAGTTATTTCAAATTATAAAGTCTTGTTTTGAAAGGTCCATAGCGCCTCCTACATCAGTGTGTCTGCATGAAAACCTTCCTTTGCTTTTGGAGGGTGATGTAAATTTGTCCCCACACAAATCATTCATTTAAGCACAGAAGAAAATTTCATACCTTTGGTTTTATTTATTCAAGGTTTTATGATTCTTAATGAAATTCAAACAGGTAAAAAACTTCCTCACACCAACCCTCACAGAACTGCAAAAGCTATAATAGATCCTATTTGCTAAGTCACTTCAGTTCCTACTCAGATATTGTAAAGCTTTTGATAGCGAACTCAAACCCATTGATTCATTTTTTTAAGTAGCAAGAGATGGAGGCACTTCATCCTATTCTTTTCCTATAGTCATAACTCTATTAAGTCCTCAATTCTGTCAGGAGCCATCAAAGGATGAGGAATCTTTCTCTGATGGTATGGTGGCAGAATCAGGTCTTAGAATACAATGTAATGCTCTACCTTGTAAAACCTGCTCTACAATGATTGGCTGTAAAAAGAATACACAGTTAAAAGAAATATAAATTGTGAGGAGATAAATATTCAGGCAAGATACTAAACAGAAAACACCAAACCTCTTCCAACTACATTATTTAATTTCACATTATTATTATTACTAAAATGTGAATGGAATAAAATAAAATATAATCACAAATATTATTTTATTGTCTATAAAAAGAATAAAAGTCTCTCAATACGAATATTTTTCTTTTATGAAGTTAATCAGACACTTCATACTTGAAAAGAGAAAGTTTTAAAGATATATTCATTTTCCTAGTTTAACAATTCCTTTTTAAACTGGCAACTGGCAATAATGTGACAAAGCCTAGGTCTTAAAAGAAAACTACAACTCTTTCCAGACTCTCTCCAAAGTGCTCATTTACTCATTGAAAGGGGCTGATTCAAGCATAGTTCAATTCATCATACACTCATGCTCATATTTTTTAAGCAGATGCTAGCAAGGCTTTGCACGACATGCAATGTTCCCAATGCCAAAGAACAGTGGGCAATCTGTTCTTCATCTTTTGAAAATGACTAGCTGATTATTCATCTCATTCCCTAACTATTAAGGATGAATAAAGTAGTCTGGATCACCAAAAAAATGAATCAACCTGGAATTTTCACAAAACTGGGGAGAAAGTTCAAGTGGTTTTGAAAACAAAGTAGTATTTGAAAGTATTACCTACACAAACCAAATATAGCAGAAAAAAAAATTAACTTTTTGACAGAATGTCTGGCCTCAAAAATATACAGTCCTGCCAGTATTGTAATTATTTTGGTTTATAATTATTTTGAAATTTTTTAAGAGTTGTTACAAGGCTTGACCTTTTGAGATTCATCCATTAATATTGCATATTGCATCTATGTATTACCTCCGTACAACCCAAGGAGCCCCACTTTTTATAATTGCAGAATCTTAGATTATCTGTTATATCTCAGTATAGAATTATGAAATATAATTATTATTTGTAATACTAACTAATCTCAGAATTATTAGACTGGAAAGCTCAAGGAGTCTTATTATTAAAGGACAATTAAGTCAGAAAATCTCTTCCATTCATAGCTAGACTGTAGTTTCATTTTGAGAGAAGAATCAACAGCATATAATAATGCTATTTCTCAGTTGATTTTTCTAAAATCATAAAGACTTAACAGAACTTATAACTCATAGTTACATCACTTGCAAGTGTAATAATGCACAGGAGAGAGATTTTAGATCAGGACATTTTAGTCTGGTGTGTTTTTCCAGGAAACTGATATTATCGTGTCAACAGTTGTTTTTAAATGCCATGGGGAGGTATAATTTTTGATGGCTTTTTGTTCTTTTCTTTTGACTGCAAGTTTTCAAATATTTAGTTTCACATGAAATAATGTATGTGAGTTTAAAAATTAAATGCATATAGTTTTTGCAAGTTTATATATAACAGACCAAATTTTAACAATTATAAATTAATTCATAAATTAAATATATTTACACCATTGAAATTACAAATATTAAGTAAACCTGGCACTGTGAACATGTTCTAACCACAAAAGACTTTGAAATAAAGTTTTCTTTGGGATGGAAAAGCATACACTGGTCTTGAAAAGAACTGAAATTCTTTGTTGGCCATATTTGTCAGTTCTAAAATATTTTGACTGCACATTTGTCTTCTCTGGGAAGATCAAGAAAGGTGATTATTCTAATTTAAGTGGAAGAAGAAAGGTGACCTTGTGTAAAAAATTAAAGCAAGATTTTTTTAGTTAAATTCAAATGTTACATATCCAGATTATGTATAGCATACTAAGGTATAAGTCTATATATATAAGCTGTAACATCTCCAGAAGAGCTATAGATCTTTGAATTAAGGACAGTGGATTTTTTCTTTCATTATAAATAATTGGAAGTTAGACAATGTGGTGTAAGAAAAAATATCCTGACACTTTTCAATCCTGACTTCATAATAAATTAACTAAAGAATGTGTTTGTTCACCATTTTCATATTTTTTGGGTACCCAATAGACTTGCCAAAAATAATTATGACTTGTTCTCTTCATGGAGACCTTTATGCCTCTTCTGTCCAAAAAACACTCTTTGGACCCCTTCTGTTCTTTGCCACACCAGCACTTTCCAGACCTGAAGACCTTTTGTTTAGCTTTTGCCTTTTGGCAATGAAAATTTAACCATCCTATCCAAGATGGGTCTGTGGTACAGGAGTTGCAGCAGAGTAATGCTTTGTACCTCTAGTAACCTAGATTAAAGTTTGAGTGCCCGCCTGCTGAGGAGGGAATTGACTGCCTGTTACTGTCAAGGCTACATGGCTCCTCACTCCTTCACTGCATCCAGCTTCTTCCTTTGGGGGCAGTAGCAGAATACTCAATCCTTGCCATAGGTACACAGCTCAGAGAAGGGCCTTTGACAGGGAATCTTTGCAGTGGCAGTGATTCCTATCCCACCTACTTTATGAGGAATTAAGTCTTCTAGTTGGGTTTCTACTTAACAAAGACTGAGCGAAAAGGAAACACAATTTCATCTGATTAGACAGTCATATTCAGCTTACTTTCTCTACAGAAGGAACTACTAAACATCAGCTTCTGCTCTGTCTTTATGAATTAGTGTCACAGAATGGGTTCTGCTAAATCTTGTACAAAATAACAAAAACAACAAAAAAAAAGCTCTTTTTAAAAATATAGCAAATACTTCTGTAGAAATGCAGACTGTTAAAAGGAGTGAAATCATGTGCTGGTGACTTTCAATAAGCAACTAACATGCTATGATGCAGCAAGAGACAAACTCTTCTCTGTCACAGTTCTTGTTATCATTATGATCTCTTTGTAAAATTTTGCCAAAGAGAAAAATGGGTGTATGTCTTGACTTAGATGCTCAAATAATATGCAGTGGTATGACAGCACTGAATAGATTGATTGTGTTCACTCCTGCTGACTGAAGATCTGATTGTTTACTCTTTGTTCATTAATAGCTCATATAGAAGGATTTTGGGGGGTTTAAACTACTTTTCTATATTTTAAAGGTTTTCCATAAGTATACTTAAGGTATTTGATAATAACAGATTGAAAATTAAGTCTAAAATAAAATATGATACTAACTGAAGTGACTAATAAACAATTAATAAGTTTTATTGTGCCCTTAGGGGTTAGTCCTTCTAACCTTATTCAAGACTTTTAGAAATTAGAAGTAGTAATTTGAGTCTATCCTTAGTCAGTGGAAAGAGAACTGGTGCCTCCTCAAAGCAGGATTCCTACTGATATAATATAGAGGTCTAATTAGGCACATTGAATTCCTTCCAGGAGTGAAATTTCTATTTAGGAAGACATATTTGACAGAGAGCCTGATAAACAATGAGACTGGATATCTAATGGATAAAATCAAAAGAGGCTCCTACTCCAAACACAGAGCTGTAAAATGGTGTATTTTCCACAGTTTCTAAAGGAAAATATTCTCATGAAGAATTTGAAAAGGATTGCTTCACATAGCAAATAATTTTTAACTCTGGAAAAATTAAATGTTGACATTTTTCACAACTCTTTAAAAGTGTTTATTCTTTTTTATACCTTTAAAACTATATTTTAAATTGTAATTTCTTTTGAGAGAATTTCCTACTAAAAGTTAGCTAATTATTAAAATTAATGGTACAATATACAACTACAGCTACATATCACAAAATTAGGTCCTTTAATATTTATTAAAGAAAAATAAAACCTTTATGAATAATCACGTGACATAAAGCAGAAACCTGATTTTGGTCTCATTAAAGCAATGAAGTTCTTGCCTGCAATGTCAACTGGAATAGAACTGTACCCTAGAAATAAATGCCTCAGGTTTTTTTTTTGGAAACCTGGGCTGAGCTGTTGTTATGAAAGACATTTCAGCCATAGCGGCACTGGAAAGGTCAGTGTTGGTTCAGCTATTTTGTACATACCTTGGGTAGAGGTCGGATTAGCTCCTGAGTTACTCAAATTGTTCTGTTTGCTTTTGCTACAGTTGCTTCCGATGTGGATTCAAACCTGCTTATTTATATGCTTAGGGATTAGAAATTAAATCATGTCAGTGTAAGTATACTTCACGGTGCCACAGGAAGCCCTGCCAGGTAACTTTGTGTGACATGGCCACTCCAAAATATTCCATTTGCTGACTTAACATACACATTCTGAAAACTTGCTTCAAAAAGGTTTTTAATGTGTAAGTATTGCCTAATACATATTTATTTTTGTCTCTAGGATATAAATAACTATTGGAGCATCCTTGCTGAAGAAACATGGAATGCTGAAGTATTCTCTTCTTAACTTTCCATCAAAATGTATGTTTCAAAAGCAGATATTTTTGTTATCTTGAATAACAGACCTTAATCACATACTCATGCCTGTGATCAAAAAGATGTTTTTTCATTTTTCATTGCTCAAATTCTACTTTTCATAGCTGTTGCTTTTTGTTCTTGATAGTCTGTTGAGTATTTCATTCATCACACTTTTTTTTTTTTTTTATTACTGCAATATTTCTAGTTTAGGAAGCATTTTCTTTCCATATGACTTCAAGAATTCTGTAATAATTAAGTGGACATAATGCAAATCCTTCTTTCAGTTTGTCCTTCGAGTTTTCTCATGTGTGTCACCCATCCTAATAATGGTGGCTCATACAGTTGTAATTCAAATGAAAATCCTTTTTTTTTTTCAAATTCAAGATTTTCTCAACTATTGTTTTCTTTTTATTATTATTACAGAAATATTTTGAAGAATTCAATCAGTCACCCCTATTACTTTTCAGTTTCTTCCAACTATTTATACAAGAACTGTTTCTAAGTTTGGATAAGACAGAACTCTCTATGCCTTAACTTACATGATTATATGGACTAATCATGGACAGCATCTAAAAGTCATTAGCTTATTTATTTTATATGCCTTTAATTTGTCTCAAAGTTACCTCTTGTACTGATGGAAGTAGAGTTGATTATGTTGTTTTGAATTTTTTCTATTTGTACTATACATTATTAGTACTAATTAAAATAAATTCAAAAAAGATACATATGGAATAGGATGCTTGTTCATCTCTCTCTTGATTTATATTCTGAGAAGGCAAACCAGTCCTAAAGAAATTCTTTTAAGAGAGGCATCATTATTGCAGCTGCGGTAGAAAGGGTCTAAGGACAGCAAAAATTGAAATTCCACAGAAGAACAAAGATAGGTAGAAGTCCAGAAGTTTATCTGCAGTACAAAGGAGACCCAAAACAAAAAAAAAAAAGATGATGAAAAGGATTGCTTCAATCCTCCATAAGCCACGTAAAGTTGGGATTTCACTGAAACTATTAAGGCATTTGAGATTTTGTCACTTTTACTATCATGAGGATGTTTTTATTAAAAAAAAAAAAAAAAAAAAAAAGAAAAAAAAAAAAGAAAAAAAAGTTTCTTTACCCCACATCACAAATATAAACGTTAAGTTTTTGGCAAAGATAATTTGAATGATAACCCATATATTATTTATTCAATATTGGCCAAACTGTCCTAATACTTCGTTCAAGTCATTGACCAATTAATACAGCAATAAGAATATTGATAAAGAAAATTATATGCAGCCGAATGGATAAAAAATATGATCCATATTATCTAACTTTAAAAATTAAAGCAGATGATGTAACATTGAGAACTGATTATTTTACTGGGGGGAAAAAAAAAAAAAAAAAAAAAAAAAAAATTCTAATATGTGTACTTTACTGGTCCTGAGAGTAGATACATGGACTCAGTGGGTTGACCTTGGCAGGATGCTGGGTGCCCATCAGAGATGGCATCATTCTTCTCTGCAAATGGACAAGGAAGAAAAAAAAATATATAGCATAAGACTCAATTGAAGCAAGCACAGGGAGAGATCACTCACCAATTATCATTATGGGAAAAACAGACTCAACTTCAAGAAATTAGCTCCATATATTATTAATAAAAACAGAGTAGGATAACAGGAAGTAAAAAACAAATCCTAAAAACTCCTTTCCTCCAATCCTCCCTTTTTCTTGTGCTCATCTCTACTCTCAATTTTCTCTACCTCCGCTCTCCCAGCAGTGATTCACGTGAATGGATGCTGTGATCAGTTCATCACACATTGTCTCTGCTACTTCTTCCCCTTCCAGAGGAGTACTCTTCGCACTCTTCCCACGCTCCAGCATGGGGTCCCTCTCACAGGAGACAGTCTTCCATGAACCTCTTCAATGTATTTCCTCTCAAGAGACTGTGGCTCTTCACAAATTGCTCCAGCATGGGTCCCTTCCACAGGGTGCAATCCTTCAGGAGCAGACTGCTCCAGTGTGGGCTGCCCATGGGGTCAGATTTTCTGCCAGGAGCCTGCTCCGGAGTGGGCTTCTCATGTGTCACAGTTTCCTTTGGGTACATTTGCCAGCTGCAGCATGGGGTTTTTCATGGGCTCTAGGTAGTTATTTGCTCTACCATGTACCTCCATAAGCTGCAGAGGAATCTCTGCTCTGGCACCTGGAGCATTTTGTCCATTTCCTTATACACTAACCTTAATATGTACTGGGTTGTTGCTCTCACATGTTCTCACATCTCTCCAATTACTTCTGCCCCACAGGTGGGTTTCTTCCCCCCCCCCCCCCCCCTTTTCTAAAATATGTTTTACACAAGGCACTACCACAATCACTGATGGTCTCAGCCTTGATCAGCAGCAGATCCACCTTGAAGCTGGATGGCTTTGGTTCTGCCAGTCGTGGGGGAGGTCCCTAGCAGCTTCTCACAAAAGCCAACTCTACAACTACTCTGTTACAAAAGCCTAGACATGCAAATGCAATACACATAACTTTTTTTTTAAAATATCAGATGATCTTAAATAAGCATAAAAGGAGTAATTGCTTATATTTGTCTAAAGCTGCATTAGATGAATGGAACTGAAACAGCTCAAAAGAAAATTTTCAGTCTATCATGAAATGAAATGCATTAATGATCAAAATTACAAGATCAACATTCCGTTGCAAGATTCTTTAATAAGGTAATTAAAAACAAGACTGAATAAACTACTCATTTCTACAAGTAATTTATTTGTTTACCTGTGATTTTAAAGTGATACTTTGCTTAAAGGGTGTGTAAGTAATAAGGAGAAGGCTGCCTGTTTGCCTTTGCAACACTGCTCTAAATGAGTTCTTCCTCTCTTGAGCAAGGAGGAGGACTGAGGGCAGAAATGAGTCCTTGATAGGGAAGAAACTTCTGAGGAAAAGATGAGCCTGGCAATGAGAAAGACTGTCAGTAGAGAAACAGGAGAACAGGCACATAAAGGAAAAAGGCATAAAATGAGAATCAGATGTAGGGGGGATAAGAAAGAATATTTTCCAGTGAATTAGAGGGAAATGTTTAGACCTTGCTGATAAATAGAAAGCTGCTTCAGACTTATGGAGAGATAACACGTAAAGAGAAATTAATCTGTCCTCTGAGGGGACAATGAAAAAAGTGAAAATAGTCTCTAAATAATTTCTTTTAAATGTTTCATTTTTAAGTACACTTACTATTAAGCTGTCTACTTCTGGATTAGGTTTTATTGCAGACTACTTCACAAAACTCAAAGAGGATTGGCCCCTTTTTTTTTTTTTTTTTTTTTTTTTTTTTTTTTTTGTTCAGTTTTTTTATTGGTTTGTTTTTGTTTGGTTTTTGTTTTTTTGTTTGTTTGTTTTTTGTTTGTTTTGTTTTGTTTTGTGTCTACCAAGAGCTTACTTTAACAAAAAGCTACTGGTAAAACCATTTCAAGGTCCCAGGCTAGTCAGATATTGTGGTGATATGCAGAAACAGGAAGCATTGGAGTGCCAAAGGAAAAACATTTTAGAGGACCCCTGGGCTGGTCCTCTGAAAAACAAAATAGGGAAAAAATCTTCAGTCAGATGCCAGAGTAGTATGATAATGTCATCGGCTGATTTTATCAGCATCAAAATACAGGAAAACCAGGATTTGGTGGCTGCTGCTATCCAGAAAAAAGTGGCATATATGTGGGACAATGGCCACAAGCTGTCGGTACTATTTCTATCTGATCTCTCCTGGTGGAGCTGGGGCAGAGCAAGGATCTTGTAAATTCTGCATTGTAGTTGCCATTACCTCAGTAACAGTGGTGATCCTCATCACCACCACCCTGATATTGGTGGCCACCTTTGATCCATATTAGTCCATCCCATACAGGGCAGCAAAATTCCTAGATGAGAAACCCTGAAAATGAGCATGCTTTCTCTTTGCTGAGCACCTCCGCATATGGGAGTTTGCCTACTACATCTATAAATTAGAGATAACCAGTCCTTTTAAAGGTAAATTTGCTCAGACAAAAGTTTATTTTGAAAATAATTAGGTTTTTAAAGTTACTAAATAATATGGGAAGAAGGACCTTTTTGTGATGAGCATATGTCTTCTGATATAACCTGATCAAATGCATTCAAGGTTTCTGAATAAAAATGAATTTTGATGGTTTTAGTTACAGAAGAAAAAGTAATTTATAGACCCTATTTGATAGAATTATATGATTCTCTCACAGGATTCTACAAAATCCTCGTCTAAGATCCCAGGAGATTACCAAGTCTCTCCATTCAATTGTAACCCTGAGATGAGTATCCAAAGAAGTATGTTAATTATATGCAGGTGACCTTGGATTTTCTTCAAAGCTATGGCCTTGGAAATTAAATCTAAATATTGATTAAAGGTTCTGATTTACCAAACAAATCAAACACTTGCTTAAATCCAATTAAATTAATATTGAGGTGTTCTTCCTTAATCAGAATGGTTAAAAATTAGGCATAATTTTAATGGTTTTGTTGAATATCAACCTGAGAAAAAACCCTCCTTTTAGCTTTATGGTTTTGTTAGTTTGAATTTTAACAGATATGTGAACAGGTAGGAATTAAAAATTTTAGAAAAAAATCTTTGGGAATTTTTTTGTCCCCCTATATGAGAAGCTAATCTAAAAATAGCATTCTTATCTTTCATTCTATGATGCCAAAGTGAAAACTGCTACATTTGGCCAGTTATATAAGTTTTTTTCTAAAAAGGAGCCTTTATATTACTCCAAAACATAAATGTGTGTTCCCTATTTCAGGAAACTAGGCAACGACCCCAAACCTCATCATGATCTGAATGTCCTCAGAAGCCAACCAGCCAAGGATCAAGCAGGGCTTGTTGACAGAGCTTTATTTGGAAAGGGAAAATGGGCAGAACAGTCTCACCAGTGATGAACAATGGGGAGGTGTAACAAAACTTGAGAAAATGAATATTAAAAAGGTCCTTTAATCTGCTTCACAAGGTGTTGGTAACAATGTACCACACCTTAAATATTTCTACACTAATGCACACACATGAGGAACAAACAACAGGAGCTCCAGACTTTGGCTCAGTCCCAGAAATCTGACATTATTAACATAAGTGAAACCTGGTGGGATGAGTCCCATGCAACTGGACTGCCTTGTGGGATGTTAAAGGCTCTTTGGGAGGGACAGGAAGGGTAGAAGAGGCAGAGGAGTGACACTGTATGTCATAGAATTGTTGGAATGTATATATCTCACAGTTGATAAAGGCGCAGTTGAGAGCCTCTGTGCAAGAATCAAGGGGCAAACAAACGGTGCAGATTTCATTGTGGGAGCCTACCACAGCCCTTCTAGGCAGGGCGATGACACTGATTAATTATTCTTTGAGCAACCAAGGGACACTTCCAAGACAACTGCCCTTTTTCTTATGGAGGACTTCAACTTGTCAGAAATTGTGGGCATTAAAACAGCTGGCATAAGCTGGGCCAAAAGTTTCCTGCAGGGGCCGAGTGAAAATTTTATGGAACAGGTTCTAAGGGAGCCAATTGCGAAAGATACCTTTCTTGATCTACTGCCTGTCAATAGATCTTGTGATCAAAGTGGAGGTTGGCATCCATCTTGGTCACAGCAATCATGAAGTGATAGAGTTTAAAATCTCTTTTTACAGGAGTAAAAGTGACAGCAAAACCTCAACTACGGGGAGAGCAAACTTCAGTCTGCACAGGGAATTAGTAAGTAAGGTTCCCTGGGAAAACCTTTTTGCAGGTAGGGGATCAATCCTTTTGCCGGGGTCAATCAGCACTGGTCACTTTTTGAACATCACTTCTGAAGGGCACAGGAGCAGGCAGGTCCCAAATGTCAGAAGTCAAGCATGGGAGGCAAAAGGCCAGTTTGTCTGAGCAGGGAATGTCTCTCAGAAATAAGACACAAAGGAGGGTGTACGCCCCGTGGAAGTAAGGGCAGGTGATTTGGGAAGAATATAGAGATGCTGTTTGCCACTGTAAGGAGAAAAAAAAATCCTGTGACCAAAGCTCGACTGGAGTAGAAAATGGCCAGAACTGTGAGACACAGTAGAAAGAGTTTTTCCATATTTCTTAATGGCAAGAGACAGTGTAGAAACAAGACTGACCCATCACGGGGTGATGATGGCCACCTATCAGAGACAAGACAGAGGTGTTTAATGCATTCTTTGCCTCTGTCTTCAATATGGATTATTGACCAAGGGAGAGTCAGTGCCCTGAGCTGGAGGACCATGACTGCAAGAATGATCAGCTCCCAGTTGACCCTGAAATTTTGCAGGATCTGTTGCTCCAGCTGGATCCCTAAAACTCTGTGGGGCCTGATGGGATTCATTCAAGAATCCTCAAATGCCAGATGACATCATGGCAAAAAGCTTTCTTGATGATTTTTGGTGTTTTTAGGATCTGGAGAATTCCCAGCTCACAGGAATATGGTGAATGTTGCCTTGATTTTCAAGAAGGGAAAGAAGGACCACCCTGGATACTACAGGCCTGTCAGTCCCATTTCAGTGCCTGATAAAGTCATGGTGAAGATTATCCTGGGAGATGTTGAAAAACACCAGAAAGGTAACACAGTCCTCGGTCACAGACAGCACAGCTTCATGAGAGGAAGGTCCTGCTTATCAAACCTGTTTTCCTTTAATGACAAGGTAACCCACCTAGCTGATCAAGGGAAGCAAATTGATGTAATCTGTTGGGATTTTAGCAGAGCTTTTCATAGTCTTTCACAGTCTTTCTTCTGGAAAAAATATACAGTATTCAGGTAGATAAACACATCATGTTATGAGTGATTAACTGGCTCACGTGTTGGTCACAGAGGGTTACAGTGAATGGAGTCACATCAGATTGGGGATCTCTCACTTGTGGGGTTCCACAGGGTTCCATCCTCAGTCCTTTGTTCTTCAACATCTTCATAAATGACTTGAACACAGGATTGATAGGATTATTAAGTAAGGCCACAGATGACACACAACTGGGGGGAGCTATTGACTCCCTCAAAGGCAGGGAGGCCCTGCAGAGAGACCTCAACAGATTAGAGGGCTGGACAATGACCAACCATATGAAGTCCAAAAAGGAAAAGTTCTGGATTCTTCACTGGGAGCAGGGCAAACCTGGATGTACAGTTCTGTGATATATTAATCAAATACAGAGATACGGCTTTAAAATATGAAGACGTCATCATAGTTAAGTGGAATGCTAGGTGGAAAGTTATTAAAGTGTAATATGCTTCTTAAGAAGCAATTCTTCAGAGAAGTGGTGATTAGATATTGGAATGAGCTATCCAGGTAAGTGGTGGAGTCACCATCCCTGGAGGTATTTAAGGAAAAACTGGATTGGCCCTTAGTGCCCTGGTCTAGTTAACATGGTACTGTTTTATCAAAGGCTGGATGTGATGATCTCAGAGGACTTGTCCAACTTAATTGAGTCTGTGATTCTTAGAAAAAAAAAAAAAAAAGTTTTCCTTTTGATTCATTAGTATTTGTTCTGATTTTCCTGTTATTTTCATTGTTCTCTTTTTAATCAAGTCCAGTGTGATTGATTTGCTGTATGGTGCTTAGTTGGCAGAGAAAAGCAATTACAAAGAAGAGCAGTTATTTAGAAGTGCATTTTGTATGAATGATGCAAGCTAATGTCATTTTTCTAGCTTTCCTATTACTCATGTGCTAGCTAATTATCCATATGTCACAGTATTTTGAAAAACATGTTCAAAACATTTTTGCTTCATTCTGTCTATTCTGGCTTTCCGCAGAAGATGTGGACTATTTTAGGACATGGAAATATTTAAAAAAAAAAAAAATTATTGAGGAGTCACGAAAAATAATTTCTATAATTATTTGTGTCTGTGAGGACGCCTGACAATACAGGTTGTACTGACTCACAACTTTAGCGTGCACGTGTCAGCATACATTTGTTGAGGTCATAGAAATAATGTTGCCTTGAAATCATATTTGGAAAAGGGAAAAAGATGCCACAAAACAGTGAAAAGTGAAGAAAATGTGAGAAGCCACAGTGTGAACAGCAATGCAAGAGAAAAAAGAGAGAGATACTCTGATACAGAAGCAGATACTCCCTTGCAGCCCATGGAAGACACCACAGAGGAGCAGGTATTTTCCTGCATCCTGTGAAACATTCTGCACTGGAAAAGGTTTTTCCCATCCAGAACACAGAAAAGAGCACTGTATATCCACTGTTTATTTAAGTTTTTCCTTAGGAAGGGACTAATGGAGGCTGGGGAAGAAATATCTTATAGGACAGTGCAGAAACGGACAATCCTGTTTCTCTTACTGGGGGCGACAGTGGTCAGTGCAGACAAGCAGGACCTAAATGGCAGTGTATTAGTAAAGACAGTGGTGGAGTTCACACAAAATATGAACCTAGTATTAATAACAGTTTGTTTACCCACCCCTAAGTCAGCTGATAGTGCTGATTTTTGTACACAGATATCAGCATGACTCAAAAGTATACTAAATTACTTTGCAGACAATACTGAGTTGGGAGAAGCTGTTGACTTGCCTGAAGGCAGAGAAGACCTGAGGAGAGACCTGTAAAAATTAGAGGGTTAGGCAACCACATATGAAGTTCAACAAGGGAAAGTGCCAGATTCTGCACCTGGGATGGCAGCTCTGGTTATGTGTGCAAATGGGGGAAATGAGATGCTGGAGAGCAGTACCTGCCATGGAAAGGGACCTGGGGTCAATGCTCTCAGGCACAAGATGTAGCGCTTGGGGGTGCCCTGTGAAGGGCTGGGAGCTAGACCTTGATGATCCTAGTAGGTCCCTTCCAAGTCAAGATATTCTATGTTATGCAATTAGCCCTTGGGTTATATGGGAAAAATAAAATCTTTAGAGCTGGAATTTTTAAAAAGCCCTGAAGGATGTAGACTAGATACATTGCTTATAGTTTGCCACTGCACAAAAAAAATGCCAGCCCAGTATGGGATGCCAAGTCTAACTATATTCTCCAGACAGTTTACAAGGCCATGGGGTGGACATCCAATGGCACTGCACAGTGCTCTGAGGTCCCATAGGAAACCTGCGAGCACAAGTACTCTGTGGAAGTGAGGATGTTTGCACCCCAGTATACACCAAGCCACTAAGTGCCTCTGGTGTATCAGAGGTTCTGACAAAGATACTAATGAGTGCCCCACTGCATGAAATAGCAACTTATTTAGTTGTCCACTATACTGCACATTTAGTGTGCAGAGGGGTAAGGGTAAAGCCTGTCCACCCTGGAACTGCCAAACAGAGATTGGATTAGAAGACGCAGCTAAGATGCTCCTGCTGTGGCTACGTCCACTGGCTCAAGAAGTGCTTTGTGCAAAGTAACTTAAATACGTGCAAAGCAACTTAAGTAACAACACCAGTGCTTAAGTAACAACACCAGTTATTTACAGTACTCTGTCTTAAACTGTCACTGGAAAGTTCACTGATGCCCTCTCACAACTACCCTAGGCTTGTGAGAAACATTTTTTGGGTGACTATTTTTCCTCTGGATGTCTTTGAGTGATCCTTTAACCCTTTTAGATAAAGTGAACTCACCTTCTGGGTACCCTTGAGGGAGAGGCCTCTCATGAGAGCATGAGTTTATGCATGCTTTGGATCATTATCCTTATTCAGGTGGTAACTACATCCCTGACTGCTGCACCAAACCTGTAACATGTAAAATGTCAAAGGAGTGTCATTGTGATCACCCTCCTTTTCCATTAGCTTTTCCCCTAAATTTTGATTGCTAACTAAATTTTGTCTGAGTTCATTATCTGAGTGAAGTTGTTTTTGTGACTTCTCTGATATGTTAATACTAAGGTAAAAAAAAAAAAAAAGAAAACAAAAACAAAACAAAATCAAAATCAAAATCAAAAAAACCCCTAACATTTGTTACAAGGGACTTTTTTTGCCCCAAATCATTTACTTTTGTTTTTTCAAACGCAAAAGCTACATGCATGTTTAAGCTTTCGAAATTCTGCAAAACTCTTTTGTTTTGCTTTTCATGATAATTTAGCCTCCATCTGAACACTTTTCTTGTTGCTACTTTATTGAATAAGACAAAGAGGCAATAAAGTTCTGCTGTCAATAACCAGTACTGTTAAAACTGCAACCTTCAAAGGCTAAGAAGGTTGTGGAACTTGGCTCATGGGAGAGCAAGTTAATAAGCAGAAATGCAAGCTGGCCAGGCTGTCGAATCCAAAACCCTTAATAATTTTTGCATGCTTCTTTTCTTTTACCCTTCTTTTTGCCCAAATTAAAAAAAAAACCCAAAAGAAACCAAAGCAACAACAACAAAAAACCCCAGCTGTTCAATTTGATTTGTCTATCTTTCATTTTCTCTTCATCTGTCCTCATGCAGAACTTCTAGAATACAATATAGAGAGAAGATTATCATATTCCACATAGGGCACTTGAAATATTTCGGATTTTTTTTTTTTTCTAAGTCAGTGTAGAGAATTTTACTAGAATAGTGTCACATTTTAGATACTATGTCCTATTACAGACAAAAATCTCCAAACCCCTTATATATACAGAAAAATATTTTAATTCTAAGTCAAAATATAACAGTTGTCATTACTTACCTACAAAAGGTATTAATGAATATTTTATAAACTATTACAGAAAACCTTCATTAATGACACCTTTGTGACTGTTAAACAAAAGATGTGACAAAGACCAACCACTCATCTCTGGTGTTATGTGTTCCTGCCCGTATCTCTGGGGCTCCCTGGCTGACTGTAATAGTTTTTCTCAACATGGGGTCATGGGTGTTGCACTGGGGGGCAGTGCCTTTGGCCCAAGGCTCCTCTCAGTATATGTTTCTTCACACGCATTTTCTGCCCACCAGCTGCCTTTCTTTTCCTTTTCTCCAGGCTACAGCAGCCCTATCATTAAAAAAATATCTTACGGCAATTTTAGAAATGGAGAATAGTTTGGGGTGTGGAACTTAGTGTTTTGTTCATGTTTTTCGTAATTTTTAATTTAAACACATTTTTAGGTCCTACTTGTCAAGACTTAATCTGCTAGATACTTCAAAGGGAATGTGTTTCCATATATCTGTGATACTTCCACTGTGATCACAGAAGCTGCTGTTAGACTATAGATATAGTTCATTATTTCTGTGCTTTTTCACCACATTTTTTTAATACTCTAACCACATTTCGGATTTTTGTGAAGCATTTATAATTTGGGAGGATGTGGGTTTTTGGATTTGTTTCTTTTTGGCTTTATTTTTTTTGTTTGTTTGGGGTTTTTTGTTGTTTGCTTGTTGTTTTGTTGGTTTTGTTTCCTTTGTTTTTGTTTTGTGGTGGTTTTGGTGGTTTTTGTTTGGTCGGTTGGTTGGTTTGTCTTGGATTGGATTTTTTTTTATGGACTACATAATCTCCAGAGATTTCTTCCAATGTAATTTATTCTTTTTTGCTCCCTGTCTCAAAAAAGTCTTTAGTCTTTTACATGCTTCATCTCTCTGGTCTTGTAGGCCTGATGATTATCTGAAATTTATAATCCCATTCTTTTTATTCCTACTTATTTCTGTCACATTTCTGCAATGAGAACCTGATAGGTATGATCCTAATGGGAAGGTAATTTAAGCTATTAAAAAAAAAAATCTTAGGAAAAAGACTTTGCTATTACTTATTTTTCAGTCTTCCCTTTCCTTTCCACAATTTTCGTGAATCCTTCTTCCCATTAGGGAGTTAATAAGATGGCAAGTCATTTTCATTTTAAAGGCTTGAAGGAGAAATCTAGTGCAATCTGCCAATTTTTCACCCTTGAAGAATTCAGATACTAAATGTGCAGCTTTGAGTTAAACAATGGTTAGAAACGACAACAGCATGCTGTTGTTTCTGTGTCACACCAGTGAATTACTAAGCAGGATTTTGGGGATAAGAATGTCTCTGCTGGGAATGCCGAGGGAATTGACAGGTCCAAGCTAATAATTGCATGTCCTGGTACTAAATAATCTATCTGTTGCTTAGCTATGTGAAAAAGAAGCAGAGGAGATAATTATTTAGGAAGGCTAAGTAAAAAGAAGGAATCTCTTTCAAATGTGTTAGAACTGAAATAGAAAGATTAATCTGCAAGTATATATTTGTCATGCAGCTTCTTGTGATACCAATGATAAAATGGTGACTTTCAGAATTCTGAATTGTATCTTATATCCCCCTAGAAACATTTGTGATTACCATTTGAAACAAGAACAAAAACCAAAAAAAGGCATAATATCTTCAACCTCTCCTTTTTTTATTTTCTTCATCATAAAATTACATATAAATATTTTCAGTTGTGTAGTGTTCATTCCAATTATTTATTTACTAAAATTTTCTAATAAAAATAGGCAAGTTTTCATCATATATAAATTTCTAAAGGATGCCGAAATACGTACCATACAGGTTTATATTACAGTGCCATAAATATCTCTAATAAAGCGCATTGAAAGTTGTAATATCTAGCTGTATATTAATCAAACTGGGAAGAAAATTCACTCAGTTTGTGTTTGGTTTTGATAGTGCTGTTCTTACTAATTATAATAGGCTAAAAGGCTTTCTTTGTGATTTTATTCTGTTGGAAAGGAGGGGTTGAGGAAATTTTACTGTCTTCTGTACACAGAAGGAGGATGTAATTTTCTGCCATGACTACCCTGGCAGGAGACAAATAAGAAAAAAAAAAAAAAACAACAACATAAACTGGATGGTTTCCAATGTCACTGTTTTCAAAATCTGTCTCGGTGATTTAAACATGGTGGGATTTTAGATTTTTGCTCCTTAATTTTTCCTTTTCCTCATTTGACCTTGCTAAATATAGGGATGTAATCTCTTTTGCTGTTCCTTAGCAGCAGTTTTCTGTACGTACCCATTATAATGTCAGAATGTTTTTCATTTTACAAACACACAGTGACAAATGGTTTAGTTTATGCTCCCTGCCAGCATTTAAGCAGGTAACTTGCAAACAGTCAGCTCAGCAGATGGTAAGGCAGGTAAACATGTCTGTTAATCTATGGAAAATGTAATCAGAATAGATGGTAGCAGGATGACTGCTAAGACAAATGTGAAGTACTGATTTCTCAATACAAATGTTAGTCTGATTTCATTTACTTTTAACTTAATTCTCTGTGAAGTAGACTTTAAAATCTACATAACCTGAAGAGTTAATTCATGGTAAGAATTAGCATGTATAAACATTGGTCATTCCAGTCAGAATTAAGTAAAACTTTGCAAAAGGCAAAGCCTTTTGTATACAGAAAATTTAAGCTTTAGTTGAATATTTTTCAGGAAAGCTGTAATATTTTATTTGCAAATAAAAGCGGTCAATGTTTGCTGTCTTTGGGCCTTATTTTCTCTATTTGTAGCTTAGAAATTAAAAATTATAATCCTCCTTATCATCATCCATTTTAACATTTTAACTTGTGCAAAAGAGTGCCACATTTCTGTTGAGTACAGTGTGCCTTTCATCTGCTCTCTTCTTCAGTAACAGAGGTGGAAAATATTTTGATTTTCCACAAAGAAAAGAACTAAACACCTCCTACTTTAAATTTCTCTAGAGAGCTGTACTGAAAAACTAAGGTCTGAAATGGATCACCTGCTTATTGATAGCAATCAGTGATTATGTACTTCTGTATGAAATCTTCATACAAATTCCTTTTGAACTGTGCCTGCCATCATCCATTCAAACCCATAAAATACTACAGATGTAAAATTCAGGTGTGTCTGAGAAGAAAATAGAGGGAGTGCATGATTGTCTTTTCCTTTGTAAATGCCTATCAGTGTAAATTGTTGTAAAATTAATGTAGATACAATAATATAAAAGCTTTGTGAGTTCATCAAGTCTTTTGTATATTATTCCATCTAAATCACATTCTGTTTTTAAGCAATAGCTTGTGTCACTCATAAACATTATCACTAGTCTGCACACTGCTTCATTTCCCTTTTTGCAAGACTTAAAATATTTCTAAATGCCTCATTATGAATCAGCAAAAGGTCAATTGCAAATTAAACTCTTTGAAAACAATAAGGGAGACATGACTGAACTGTGTTTTGTCTACACTCCTTCAAGACAGGTAAGCACATTGAAAAGTATGGGAACATTTTTGTACACTCAGTTTCTTGCAAATATGACATTTTAGCTGAATAAAGTAAATCTCATTGTAGAATAGCTGCACTTTCTCTTGAGAATTTGTTAACAATACAGTTTCTGTTTTATTTAGTTTGTACAAGAGATTATACAGTTTACTTCATGGTAATATGCTGTGCAATATGATAAAGTTAGATTCAACTTACATATCATCAAAATAAGCCATAGTTTATTATAAATTGAAGTAACTGTGTAACAAATCCTTTATATAGAGTTGCCCAAACATAAGGTTGTAGAATAGTTTATTTTCCTCACAAATTTGGAAAGTCAGGGTTAATATGGTTTGGGGTTTTGCTTGTTTGTTTATTTGAAGATTTCTCTAGTCAGGGAAATAAAAGCATAGGTAATCCTTTTTTTTAGACAAATTTACCTTAACATACGTACAACAGGAAAAAAATAATTAGAAATATGGAAACTAAAGTACATAAAAATACTCAATTTGATTTATTACATTACTAGGGATTTTAATTTTAATGAGAAAAGTAATACTACTGAAATTAATATCTTAGAATATGCATTTCTCAAGTGAGTAAGGAAGAATTGCATATTTGTACCTTGTATTAATGGAGAAAAAAAAAATTAGTAATATGACATGGGAAGAACGTTGGATTTATGATACTAGATTGTTTGATTTCCAGTGAAACTTTCTCACTCTATTTCATAGCTGTGAAATTTACTATAAGTAAAAAGATCTTCCCACATATATTCTCTTTGGCCACCTGACCCTCACTGCACCCCTATTTCCACAGAAAATGGGGAACATTATGGTTTTATTTTTGAGGTAAAGATAAAGGGCTAAGCTTTCTGCTTCCAAGGGTAATATTTCCACTGTTGATTCAGTTTTAAGGTCTTTATGTCCTAGAAGAGTCAGGTAGATTTTAAGTTGTATTAAAAGTGCAATGACCATTTTTGATTTCCTGTGTTTCTTTGCTTTACCCTGAATTTTAGGTTGTGGGTTTTAAAATTAATTGGAGGTCACTAGTGACTGAAATTTATTGTTAATTGAGGTCCTGTAAGGATGAATTTACTTGACACACAACACTTCCCAAGGTTAATTATGCTTATTGTCTAAACAATCATTATATTTCATGTTAGTTTTCAGTCTCACTGGCAGTGTCACCAGAGGTCATGAACTAAGATTGTATGAGTAGATACTAAGTTATACTTGTGGTTATTTATACATAAAAACTGTCTGTCAGATTTTTATTTTACTATGGATTCATTCTTAGGTCTGCATTTGGGGCTCCATTTGTATTCTGTGTGGTCCACATGACCTCCCCATGTAGTTCCTGCCAGCTGGAAATCCCATATTTTAGAATTGTTGTAAAATAAAGATATAGGAAAGAATGTTGAGAGTGTATATCTATATTTTGAAGAAGAACAGCTGTTGCTAAATGACATCCTTTCCTCTTTAAAAATGCTTGTTTAGTAGAGATACATGGATACTTTCAAATCTTTTGGAACATTCAAAAAGAGCTTGTGTATGCCAGACCCATTGTTCATGTTAGATGCCAAAGCATGATCACAAGAAAACACACCTTGTATGTAGTTAATCTCTAAAAATATTGTGCTGAACACATTTCAGTGCCAGAACATCAGTTTGTGCTTTCCGCTGTAGAGTGGTGTTCACATTCTGGCACCCTTTTCTGGTTCTGAGCAGGCTCTAGAGGCTCTTGAAATAAAGAATGGTAGAGACGGAGATGGAAAGGCAAGGCTTGCAGTTTGCAGCTTAGATGGAGAATGGTCCTAGGAACAGTATCTCTGTCACATCCTAATAATGTACAAGCAAGTATCTCCAGAGGCCTGGAAATAGCAGTCAGTTTTTACTACCTATTTCCATATTGAGAAGTTCAACCAAAAGCTCACTCATTTTATAGAAAGGTGGTACTGAAAATGCCCATTTTTATTGCTTTTACTCAAGTAAGGTAAAAGGATCTTCTTGCAATTCCTTTGTCCCTGAGACTATAGTGAAAAACTATATTATAATCACATCAACATCACAAAAAAAAAAAAAAAAGGTAGAGTAGTAGTCCATTGAATACTTTTGTTAGATTTTCTTGAGCTCAGTCTACCTCTGAATGCAGAGCAGTTCTGCAAAAGAGGATGAAGTCAGAGGAACAGTTTGTCCTTCAGTTGCCTCAATTTCTTCATTTGTACTTTTGTGAAATGGTAGTTACTTTAAAGGCTTTGAGGTATACTTCCAGCATGCAGGACAAAATGCATGATTCTTACTGTTTTTGTAGCACATTAACATCACTAAAGAGGCCATGCCCTTTTTTGAAGACATCAGTGTGCAACAGTAAAATATTTAAACAAAAGAACGTTTAAAAATTAAAACCCCCTTTTCTAAGTTAGAAAAAACAATATGACATTTCAAAGTACCAACAGTATATCATCCCACCTCAACTTGTATTGCTAAACTTTGAAATACTTGGACACTGTAAAACAGCAAGTCTGGATGTAGCAGCACAGAGTCCTGATTCTACAGAGTTTCACTGGAAACACGGGAATTCTCTGTCCTCTTGGCTCAGCAGCTTTGCTGTTGCAGGTATAAAATGAGAGAGGCAAACTGCAAACTGTGTAAATAAAAAACAGGTGAGTGTGATCTGCATTTATTCATGAATACTTGCTGTGAATGCACATGAATACTGTGCTTCGTCTTTGTAGCAATCCTTTGAATCTCTAACTAAAGCATCATCTTAATTTTGAAGAAAATTTCCCAGAGTTCCCAATGTCACTCTCTATAATATAGACACTAATTTAGAAATATTGTTATACAAGAAGTAAAAATGAAAATTTGTAAAGCTCAGTACTTTAAGTTCTAAGGGTTTATTAACAAGACATAGAATGCTGACAGTTAATGGAAGTGAGTGAACATGCTAAGCTTAAACTGAAATATTAGATTAAAAAAAAAATTGGTCATCAATTTTCCTTCGGGAAGTAGCAGAACAAGAAGAAAGAACTAACCATACTTGTATGCATGTATATGTGTTCCTAATAAAATTCTTTATCTGAAACTTTAGTAATACAGTTGCATTATGAAAATAAAATTTTGGTTAAGAGGTTTTCATTCTTCCTCATCTCTCCAAAAATTAAAAGAAAATAGCATTTAGAAAAATTGTGAATCTCTTTCCTTTTTTTTTTCTTTTTATTTTCCTTTTTCATCCTGTTGTTTGAAGTGTGATTTTGAGAAATATAGTCTCCAAAGGTCAAGAGATGAATTGGTGTTTGATGAAATTTAGAAGAACTGAAAGTCTTTACAGATTTCATGTGAAGTTACTGCAAATTAAAGACCATCAATGGACAATGTCATGTTCTTTAACCTATTGAAGGAAAAGCCCTAAGACCTCCTAAACTCAGTATTAAAAATTAGAATGAAAAATGTATCTAAAGCACAGATGAGAGTTAGAAAAGTTATGTTGGTCCGTGAGTTATGCACAAGGGAGATAGAAATAGAATCAATGAGAAAGAAAAAAGACAAATGTAGTACCAAGTACCTTATACATCATTTGCAGAGAGTATTATGGGGTTTGGTATCTATATTCATAGATACCATAGCTTAAAGGGATTTCAAAATTATATTGGAACAGCAAGATTTTTTGAGAAATGTAAGTGGATAATAATTTGTCATGCATTTTCTTCAGTCATTTCCTTTCTTACTGAAAGTTAACTTCATCTTCCCTTAAAGAGAATTTTTTGGTTGAGAATATTTTTTTTTAAAGAAAATACTTATCAGGCATTTGGGAGTAGGAAAATACAGAATACGTACTCTTTCACATGCTTTTATATTACTAGTTGAAGCAGAACACTGACAATTTGAATTCTAACTGTTGAAATGTTACTCTTGCAGAGAAGTCTATAAAATAACAGAGATGAATGGATTTAATTGGACAAAAAGGATCCACAATGAAATCATAGAATCATAGAATAATTCGGGTAGGAAGGGATCTTCAAAGATCATCAGTGGTGTTTTTGAGTACTGTCACAGGTATAAAAATATATCCATTACTATATTCGCTGTCATCACATGAATAGCAGTAGGTTATGAAATCCATCTGCAAACAGTTTCAGAATCTTGTGCTCTGGAAGCAGGACACTACTGAACTTACTGCTAGAGTTTAATACTGACCATCTGTTCGAGTAAGTTTATCTCTCTTTATCCCCTCATTAGCTAATCCAAAAGCCTATTTGTTTTTCTTCACATTCTGTTTTTCCTACGGGAAATGAGCTCTACCACAGTGTTCATCTTAATAATTTGCTGATAATACTAGCTAGATTTAAGCATCTTTAATCCTGATTGATGAAAATTCAGTGGATAATTCCAGAACAGGTTTACAAAACAGATGACTGTGTTGTTGCCACAGTCAAAGTCTGGTATTGCAATAAACTTCAGAAGAAATACCTAATACACATTTTTCTCCCTTTGGGCTCATCAGTGAAAATATATGTCCCATTATGTTGCCTTTTGATTTGATTTCCAGATATTTTGGTCAAATTCTCTATTAATATTACAACCATGCTAGTTTTTACCAAAGACTGACACAAATTGTGGACAAATATAAAATGCTACATGATAAGTTATCTGTGTGGTAAGTTAGAGATAATTTCTCAGATATGGCTGTCTGGAAACTGGACAAATATCTGTATTTTACTGGCAGCTATAGCAAGAAAGATGATCAAGTTGTGGCTTTTGGTGGGAGAAGAAGAAGAAAACTATCTATTCTGTTATTAATTGGTTACTGATGAGAATCTTTGTTCTCAATCCATCATTGCAAGAAACAGTAGATTTTTTTCCTTTTTTTTTTTTTTTCCCTAGCAGAAACTGTGTCGCTTATATGGATGAAAGATTGAGGATCTCTCTGGAAAGCAGTTAATTAGAAGAATTCTCTGAAAATTTAGCAATATCTTTTCAATTGCAAATGCTTGAGGAAAATAAAACTCTAAACTATATAATTTCATATCCTTTGATTTGAAAGAAAAAAAGAAGCCGATGGCTATAGCATCATTTATGAGAAGTCATCAGCCTTTAGGAAAGAGTTGTCTTGTTCGTGTTTATTTTTACAGTAAAGAGTTTCATGTCCTTCAGGAACTGCTCTTAGTGCTTTTTATTTTCATAACCACCATAACATTTCTCCAACCATTATTACAAACTGGCATTATCATAAAAATGATGCAGCTCTTCTCAAATGGAGGAAATGTACAGCCCTTGTATCAGTAACATGTCAATTCTTTCACTTAATAAGCTGGAAATAAAGGAAAGAAAATGGACTTGTTCCTCTCCAGAATCCTTGGTGGGGTGCTGTGTAAAATGAAGCCCATGTTCAATCTAGGACTGTTTTTAATCTTAAAATTTTTTTAAAAAAAAAGTTAAATCAGTTTTTCATATTGAAATAAATTTATATGCAGAACAGTTTTGACTTCAGTCGCATCCCCAGTAGTACATGAACATATAGGGGAAGAATAGACATTTTCAAGATGTTGGATCTGTGTTATTTCTCTTATGTTGCAAGTTCATCAGTGTCATTGTCCATCTGTTATCGTGATGGTAGATAAATACTGTCACAAATATATTTATAGAAATGAATTGTTTGAAATATAAAAATTCTTCATAAATATACACAAGTCATGTGCTAGCAAAATTTGCCCATCTGTTCATAAATTAATTCTAGAATATTCCACATTTTTAAGTATAGATAAAAAGCAGCAAGTGAAATAAATTCCTTGGTAGAATAATTCTCTCTCCACTAACTATTGAGGAAGTCTCTGCAGCTGACTTAGCTCCTATGTTCTGAATATCAGCAATAGACATCATTTTCCCTTAAATTTAAATCTCTTTAGCCTGAAAGATTATAATATTGCTAGAATTTTTTAACTCATCAAGTTCCTAACTACTGGTAGATAAAGAAATAGGTGGATCCAGTCCTGAAATTTCCTTCTTTCAATATATGTCTCAGTGTTCTTTTCTCAACCTTCATTTTTATTACATTCTTTCAGTTCTTCGGTTATTCAGTAATCATGTTGTTTTGTTTTGTTTTGTTTTGTTTTTTGTTAATTTCATTTTTGTTTTGGTTTTTTGTTTTTGGGGTTTTTTTTTGTTTGTTTGTTTTTTGTTTTTTGTTTTCTACATGAGTTTTACTTTAAAACATGACCTTTTCCAAAGAAATTCACATCTTTCATGTTAGATGAAGGACATGGCTGACTGGTCTCCAAAGGTTTCGCTATTATTACACCAGATTAATTGTCAACTCTCTCCTGACAAGTATATATATTGCATTAGACATGTTAAAAGAAATTAAAAGGAAAGTTGCTTATCTGCCACCTAACAGCTACAAAATCTTTCCCTTTGGAAGGTACAGATGCCCATGGATATGAAACAGATTCTGAATTATTCAAAAACTTCAAAATGATCTGGGGATACCCATTCTGTTAATGTTTAAATTAAGATAGTTCTGAAGTGTTCTTTTAGTAAGGTCTGCAGTAACAAAACAAAAGGACCATTACCCAAGATTGAGACAAGATTAGAAGGTGAGTTATATGTACAGAAATATTGCACAGATATTATTTAGTGGATATGATATTGGGGGAAGAAATAGAAATTCCCTTCTCAGAAGCAATGGCAAAGAAAAGTTGAAAACCAAAAGCTATCACCTGGCAAATCCAAGGGTATAACTGTTTCTAGCACTTAGGGATTAAGGTTTCTGTGGTCATAGTTCCAAAACAATTTTTATCTGATTTGTGCAGTGATCAGGATTAAAACAAATTTTGTCTAAAAACAAAAAGGACTGCATAAAATTAAAGTTTCTTAGAGGAAGTTTCTTATAATTGATACAATCTGCCGGACTCCAAATGTCAGCAAATAACATACATCCAAAAGAGGAATATTCTCATGCTTTCAACACATCACCATAACTGACCACCTTGTATTTCCTGTCTAGATTATTTTATAGACATGAAGTGTGCCATATTATTTTCCATGTAACTGATGTTACTGACTACAAATGGATAGTTAAGCTCCCTATGGCAGCTTTAATTAAGCACAGAAGAAAAATAATAAAAGAAAAGAAAATTAAGAAAGAAAATATATTTCTTATTACTAGTTTACCAACTCACATAATCTAAATAATGGATCAGATTAGTGCCAGAAACCAATGGCATGAGACAAAACTTTACATCACTTGAAGTTATTTTGAATATTGGAAGTTGGAACATCATGTTTCCTCAGCAAGAACTGATAGAACTGATTGCTTTCTCCAGGCTTTTTTCTTTTCCTAAGACAGCAACCTTTATAATATGATCAGTATTACAAATTATGGAAAATTTACAGTCCTGTGACGCTATAAATATCCTTGACTCATATCCTTGTTAAACACAGTTTTAAACACAGGAATATCACAAACTTCAAAATAAACACCCATTTTATTTCCAGATGTTCTTCATTTCACCAGGAATAAGGTTTTTGAAGGTAGATTGTTTCCCCCTTTCCATACCTGTTCTTCAGGACTTATTTAAATATTGGTCAGGAAAGAAGGGAACAACAAGCTGCAGAAGAAGTAACTACTGTCCTTACAGCTTTTCTATATATTTGTATTTTTTTTTTTACTAAACTATCATACAAATTAGAAAAAAGTGTTGACTAATAAAAAAACCTACAAAAACCAAAACCAAACAAAGAACAACAAAAAACCAAACCAAACAAAAAACCCCCACAAAAAACCCAAACCAAACAAAAAGACCCCAAAAAAACAAAACCAAAAAAAAACCCCAAAAAACCCACCAAAACCCCCCCAAAAAACAAACAAAAAACCCCCCAACAAAACCAAAAATAAAACCAAACCAAAAAAAAAAAAAAAAAAAAAAAAAAAAAAAAAAAAAGAAACTTGAGAGAGATGAGTTTATATTACCTGCAAAGTGTTCTTGAAAAATATTGATTTTGCTCCAGAAGAGGAACAGAATTCAAATGACACTGTGATTGAGTAATTATGATGAAAAGTTGTTCTGAGGACGTTTTCTGGAAGAGGATCAGTGGAGAGAAAAGGGACTGTAAGGAAACACACAGGTTGTGATTGTTCTGTAACAGAAGGTTTCTACTAAAAGATCAGGGAATGCAGTGTATACTTGACCCAGATGTGTACTATACTCATTAGAAGTGCTGGAAAACCTAAATAAATGACTCAACCCTGGAAAGTCTAACATCTTCTAATGCAACTAGGAATTGATGGTGACACATGAGAAGGTTCTGTTTACTATTCAAGCAGATATGTAGTCAAACAAGAAAAAAATAGAGCAAAACCATGAGTTAAAATTCAGAACAATTCAAAAATTATCTTTGAAAGTTTTGGTTCAAGATGTCTGCTTCAAGTTCTCACTTAAAATGAAGTGAATCCACAAGCCCATTCAGAAATGTTCCATAAGACACAAACAATTCATCTAGGAAGATGGAGAGAATATTCTCATTTTGCCCTTAATTTAATCTAGGATCTTTATTTCTCTTTTTTCTGCTGTCTAAAGCCTTCTGTAAGAAAGTATTTCTGTCAAGTAATTATTTTTCTCTTAAAATGACTCTGAAATATCTTTCTCCTCTTTCATATCATGATGTGCTTATGTCTCAAAAATTAATAAGAATTTAGCAAGGAAAAAGTAGTCAAGGAATTTATTGACAACTTGTAGCCAAACTGCAAAGAAATTTTGCTGTGTAGTTAAAAAGTGTTTAGTAATTCATTTAACAATTCATAATATGGATGAAAATGGAAGAGAACACAATATGGACAAGTTTTATTGAGGAAAAAAAATAAAGCAGTATGTTAGTTGTATAGTAACTAATTTGCAACGTTGGATACCAGCATAGCAATCTCAAACTCTTGTCAATGCAATAATAAATTTGCATTTCTATATGAAAACCATATAGCATATTTGTAGTCTTATATTTGCTAAATTCTTATCTCCTGCCTCATTCACTAGACAAGGAAGGAATAAGTTTTAAAACCAAGGAACTTTTCAAGCTGTTTTTGAGGGAAATGTGAGGTGCTCAACACTTACCACACAGGGTTCTCCACTCAGGAAAAAATGTTGCCTGCAGCGCTACAGATGCTTTTAGAATAAACATTCAATGACAAGCAAGAATAGAAGCATTTGCCAAAGGTCCCAGCTGTTTTTTCAGTTCCAGTAAATTGTATGATTTACTTCTGAATCTACACATTTGTTATTCCAAAAGTATTATTCTGCTATTAAGAAAAGCAAAGCAATCCTGGTGGTGTCATCCCATTCCCAGAAGGTGAAGCCCATGCCATCCAATCTGTTAATCTATATGGGCAGAAATCCATCCATTATGCAACTGCCAATAAATATAGCAGAAATTAATGTAATTTCAGACTGGGGTTAAAAATGTTTTAACAATGGGAGGAGAAACTAAGAAATGGAAAAATCTTGCTGAGGTTCAAAGCTGAATTTTAAATCTCATTTTAGTAGACAATTTAGCAACATCTTATAAAAGGATATTAAGACTTACCTTGCTGTTGAGGGCATAATAGTTAAGGTCTTATTGTAAACTATTTGTCAAATTCATTTTAAGCAATTGGCAACATTGGGAGAATAGCTTGTTTAATTCTGTCTTATAGTAAATAAGTATACTCATAGTTGTAGACATATGCATAATGTATGTATATGTGTAAAATATATTTATATAACTGTAAGCAGCCTTAAATAAAATATAGTTCTACATATTTATAATGTAATTAGATCTAAGAATTAGGAGTCTGTGGTAGCTATTTCCTTCAGTAGAGAAATGAATTAGAATTTAATTTGTTTATTTTATAGGATATACTGTTAGTAAATAACTATTTCTTAAAATAGTTTTTCTATTAAATAAACTCAAAAATACAGTTGATGGCTAGAAATAAATTAGACAGCAATAAAGAAGATTTTTTTAGTATCCATTTCTTAATATTAGCAGTAGCAATATATTTTACCTTATCCTCCCAATACATTTTACACACTGTGATTACAAACAGTGTATCATGATGACCATAAATAAGGCAAGGGTGAATGCAAGACTGTATGGAAATTCTGAAGGAAATTTGAGTTCTTATGGTGAAATCCACAGTAAAAAGATTATGATGACTAAATAGTCATTAGGTACATTTCTTCTTTGTTAGGGGGAACAAAGAATATGTATTAGCAAAGCAATTTCTTTACTTGGTTTTCATTTGTCATGAAATGCATGTACATGGTATATACGTGGACTTCCTTGGAATGTGCAGAATAATTACAGAATTATCCAACGTATTTTGTGGAGTGCAGGAACAACAAATTTGAGAAAACCTGTGTTTAAAGGAGGCATTTTACAGTATTCCTTTAAGACAGTTTCTGAAGAATTTAATGTATCATTATCATTTATTATACAATAGTAATTGGAGAATTTGAATTGTGTACATGAAAGCTGATGGATATTATTCAAGGCCATGGTAGTTTCAGAATTGCTCTAAAAATATGTTTGTGTAAGGTATAAAAGCCAGACAAAAAAATAAAGTTTTGAAATTATAACCTATTGTTTCAACTTCCAATACAACAGACATTTTACAGTTTTTACATTCCTAGACAAAGTGACAAAATCTTTTTATACAGAGTTCTTTTAATAGAAAAAAAAAAACTGCAAGTGTTTGTTTTTCTAGGGGTTTTGATCTTTTTAATTCAGAACTGTAGTGAGATTTCAGTTGAGTCTGAAAAATTCTGCCAAGGAATTTTCTGCATCTGACTTCCTGAGTTAACTACCAAAATAACTACCAACATTTATGAAAAAGTGCATCTGTTTGCTTTTTCCTTCTGTGCTATAAGCTAAACCTGATGCCACCTGGGCGATTTGGGCCCTTGTAGCTGACTGGATTTTTCTGAAAACCCCTGACAATTGTGGATGCCTCTGCACAGATTCTTTCCATTTTTTCCAAATAAGATCATCTACATAGATAACATACAGGCAACCCAAAAAGGGAAACCAACCGATTTTTAGATGTCATGAGAATTTAATGGAAATTAATATGGAGGCCACAGTCACCCTCTAGAACACAACAATTAGGGGTATAAATAACTTTGTTTTTTTCAAAAATTTCAAAAATTGAATTTTTGAAATCATCATGTAGTCTTCTTTGAATATTTTCCATTTATGAGATAGTTTTTTTGGTGGTTTAGTTTGGTTTTTTGTTTGTTTGTTGGTTGGGAAGGGTTGTTTATTTGCTGGGTTAAGGATAATGTTGATTTTTTTCCTGTGGAAGAGTGATGTCAGTAAAAGCAATAAACAAGAAGTTGACATGTAATGAAAACTGTGTTGCTCTTGTGTGTTATGAAGAGTAGTCATAGATAAGATCTGCTTAAAGGATTAAAATGTTTCTTTCAAGCCTAATAGTAATGCAAGCATGCACTATTTTTAAAAGGATACATTATATAAAATATAAAAGATTTGAATATCAATGTCTGAATTTTTCATATAACTGCAGTTTTCAGTATCTGGATTGAAGGGTGCTGAAAATTGTGAAATAAAATATCCATTCATAAATGAGCTCCATCAGTTTAATTCAGCACACAGGCAAGCTAAAGTTTTGGTAAAGAAGTTTCTAATAGTCAATAAAAAGCTAATGAAACCAATTTAATATGATATTATGTGAGAGCAAACAAATGCAATTATGGATACAATCCCCATTAACTGTTGATGATGATATTAAACTATACATGTTTAGCTGGTTTACACAGAAGTAGTTTTTGTATTCCTTGCTTTACAGACTGGTTTTCAGGGCTATAGGGGAAAAAAGAAAGAAAAAAATCTATGGAAAGGAATGCATGAAATACTGGGAGTAAAATATGAAAGAACACCTAAAATACCCCAAAACTCAGTGGTGGTCTGGGTGACAACAGGAATTCAAACAAAAGCTGCTGCTAATATGTTTGATCAGAAAATGCATTCTTTAAGAAAATTCAGATTTCTAGAAAGAATTAGATTGTTTCTAAATGAGCTAAATGTGTTTCCCATTTAGACTGAGCTAAATGTGTTTCTCTCTTTTCCTTTCTATTGTCTGCACAGAAGTGTGAACATGAACTTGGATGTGACTACCACATCCCTTGTATGCTTTGATCATGGAAAAGGTATTGTCTGACAAAAAGGCTTGATGTTGAAAGGCTAGTCCCAGGCTTTCTACAGTAAGATGAGCTGTATTCTCCTCTGTCAAGCAAACAACAGAGGGAGTTTTGTCTAAGACCACATAAGCATAAAAATGGCAGATGTCTTTACTTTCAGCAGCTTCAAATGATCAGCCTGAAAACGTATTCATCAGCAAACACACAATAGCAACTGCTAGATATCAAAATGAGATGTTCAGAATGATCAGTGTTCCCTGTGTTTCATCAAGCAGTGGCACTATCTCCTCCTCTCGCTCTGTAGTCTGGCCTTTCTCAGTGAAGGGATACTTATCTCACTACTTTCAACAATAAAAAAAAAAAAAAAAAAAAAAAAAAAAAAAAAAAAAAAAAAAAAAAAAAAGCGCCAAACATTTTGGTTCTAAGTAATATTTTAGAACCATTGACCAAAAGATATTAAATAAATAAAATGCAAAAGTAACAAATAGATAGGTAATTTCCTGAAATTATTAACACCTTGACATGAAGTTTAGGTGTTGCAATTTCTGGTTTTTGGTTTTTGTTTGTTTTAATTTTGTTTCTGTTTTCAAGTGTTTTAAATAAAGCAGCATCTACACTTCACAGGCTTACACTGTAATTATTTCAAACTTATGTTAGACATCCCAGAGTAAATTCCAGTGGCATTAACTAATGCAAATGAGATTTAAACTAGTTGTTCAATGAGAATCCATATTCTGAGTACTGGAAAGAAAAGATCATAAAAGACAGAGACAGTTTGGTTTCTACAGCACAGCACTGACAATTAAGGATCATTTTTTTCTGGTACTTTGAAAACCTGGTATGATCATTACCATAACAATAAATGTCTTAAATGGATTGGACAATACATGTAAGTGAACAAAATCCCAATATCGCAGCAAAGACCTTGGCTTTTACAAGAACTGCCAGGTAAAATAGAAATTTTCTTTCAGATAGTTTATTTGCCTTATAAGTTACAAGATGGTTTACCTTAGTTTATTTTTGCATCATACTCACTTCACAGTGGTGATGCACTGAAACAGGTTGTCCAGAGAAGCTGTGATTGCTCCATCCCTGGAAGTGTTCAAGGCCAAGTTGGAGGGGGTTTTAAACAACCTGGTCTAGTGAAAAGTGTCTCTGCCCATGACAGATGGATGGGAATCTTTAAGATTTCTTCCAACCCAAACCATTCTACGATTCTATGGTTCTGTGCACCAGCTTCTTCTTAGTGCTTGAATCAGGCTTGTAAGCTATAGGTATAATTAGGGTACAGTACCCAGCTCTGCCACTGTTTTGAGGTTTCAGGCTGTCCAAACTGTAGAGATTAGCTGTTTTTGTTGTTGTTGTTTTGTAGGGTTTTTGTGTTTTGGTTTGGTTTTGTTTGTTTTTCTTTTTAGTTGACTGCAGTGGAATTCCTTAATCTCTTACTTGAGAATTGAGGCCATTCCTCCAGAATGTCATTTTCCAAGTCTTTAGTGCACTTTTATACATATACCCCTCAGCTGCTCACAATATTGACCCTTATTTTCTTCCCTACACACCCCTTTGGCTTCAGATGAAGCCTGTTTTCTGTTCATCTTCAGGATTATTAGGTTTTGCTGGATTTTTGCTGAGTGTCCTGTTCCTGGCTCATGACATTTCCTTTCTTAATCATATTGTCATCCAGTTTACTCCACAGAATCCATTTTTATCCTTAGCACCTACAGAAAGTGAATGAAACAAATCATGTGTTTTATATGTCAGTAAGAAAGAATTAAAGAAAATATTAACTTCCCATTTTACAAAATTCTTCCAAAAATAGGTGAACAATATACGAAAACCTTTATATAGACAGAGACACACTCACAAAATATCACTTAGAACATAGGAAAATAGTTCACAATCGATATCCCTGTAAGTCACAATTTGCTGTATCAGGGAGATGGAATACTTATACAATTAGCTTTTTGGGTGACCTGAAAATGTAGACTTTTTCAGTCCCTCACAGAGAATGTGATTAGGGATTCAGATCAGCTGTTTGTCTGATGCAACTGCAGGAAGGATATTGCAGTAGGCATCATTTCACATCATGTGCAATTAAAATAAATATGTAAAAAAATCTTCCATGTGAGAATCTTAAAAGATCTACACAAAAAATGTGTCTGAGTGAAAATTAAATAAGAGCAAGAAATTAAAACCATTAGCAAGCCAAATTAAACATCCTACTCAATACACACTTCATGGGATATGCTGTGCAATTTATAAATAGCATTATTTTTTCCAATACCCTTACTGATCTTATATTTCTGAGTCTGCAGACTCCATTATGTGAATTACATGCAGTTGTAGACAAGTGCTTTGGAAGAATATAAATTCACCTTATGCATAAATAGTAGACTTGAATCTATAATATACTTGGAGCTCTCTTTTCCTTTCCCCTTCTGAACTTGCTCTTTACTAGGTGAATCCATTATATTTCTTAGTGAGCTTTAAAGAAATTTATCAAAGAATAAAATCAGGGAAGAATTTATAAATATTAAAACTATGGTGTTCCTATCAATTTCAAAACTGTAACTAATGCAGATACAGCAGGGAAATTATTCAATGCACAACCTTTAGTCAGAATGACAGCTCTGCCAGTTGTAATTTTAAGTTGGATCCTGCATTTAACAATGCACAGCAAGAATTCACTGCTTCCAAGAGGGTAGAGTAAAGATGCACAGAGTGATGCCTAGGGAAGCCTCCAGGCCAGAACATTAATGTCCCTGCATGACTTCACAGTTGGCATTCTTGAGCATGGCTGTAGGGACACTTGAATTGCAGATTCCTGGGATGGTCTGTTCTGGACTTATAGCACTCTCCAAGGATGCTATGGGTTGAAAATCTTTAAAGTTTTCAGACAATATTCTTATGTTGCTTGATGCAAAAAAGGCTGGGATTTGTAGTCAGACATAGCTCAGGATGTTTGTTGGCCATTTTCAAAATGCGTTACCCATTAATGATTCAAGAACCTGAGGGTATCAGGGGTTTCAGAGAGCTTCTGGAAATGTTTTAGCAATTATAGAAGGGATAGAATTCAACAAACTGTAGAATTCAACAGATCTCTGTATCCACTGAACTGGGACAAGGAGACATCCCTTCTTTGAGCCCTTTACATCAAATCACCATAGTAAAGTAGAAGTATTATGCTGCAAACAGAGTGAACTAACTTTCTAACTCCTTTCCCATGTTCTAAAATCCCATGCAAGATCAAAAGCATTAAGGAGTCAAGCACAGCAGGGGAAGAGACAGTGGAGGCATAGCTTTATAAGCTTTCAGCAACATGAGCTATTTGAGAATGTAGAATCTGCTCTTATTTGAATGTAAAAAGTCAATTAGTGATCAACTACATTAATGTAAAAATGGAATAATTTCATCGAAAGAGAATTATCCAATGCTTAATTCAACACTTCCATTCTGACTTTTAGCCTCAGTGCTGAGGCACCAAAAACATGACTTTAGAAAAATCTAGCATGAACTAACTGTGGTTACCAATTAAATGTATACCATTTGTACTTCTACAGATGGAATATTTCACCCCTGGTGAGGCTAAAGCACTTCTCTAAGTACATTACTGAAAACAAAATCTTTGCAGAATTGCTGCATCACTGTTGGAACTTCATTTAGTATCAGTAACCATTTTGAGCCCCTGATTAAAGAAATATTACATAATACTACAAATGTCCTGACTAGAACTTAGTATTAAAAAAAAATAAATAAATAAAAAAATCAGAAAACCGTCCTGAATAAAGAATGGCATTTGTATTTAAAAACAGTAGATGACAGCAGGGATATTTGCTCCCATCTTAATCTCAATTTGTTAAATTATTATTCACATTAAAAGCCCAGGGAGACAAAAAAGATGACTACAGTTAAGAGATCACAGTTACAGCTGTAGAAATAAATTGCTAACAGGAACTTAATGTAAATTTTACTTTTTGAACAGCAAAGCACTTTTTTTTTTTTTTTCCTGCGGGATCATGAGTAAGGAATGATGTGACAAGTAACATTAGATACTTGTTCTGACCTCTGCTGGAAGAACATTCTCCATTTTAAGAAGCTTGACTTCACATCCAGAAACCATTACTTATTTTTACTAAGCGTGGTAAACGCAGGTGCAAAAGTCAAAGAGTCTGGAGAAGGTTTCCAGCTTCCTATCTGTTATCAGATAGGTGCTTCTTTCAGCCAAAGAATTCTACTGATGCAGATATATCTAAAAAGAAGAAAAATTATGCAAACTCAAGACAGAATATCATAACACATTATGTAATACTGTTTGCAATTTACTATTTTAGAGTAGATAGAAGAGAAGAGATATTGCTAAAGCTTTAGAGCTGATGACCAAGAGTCAATCAGGATGGCTTAGGTAGCCTCAGACTCTCCCATTTCTAGACAGCTTTGCATCTCTCTTTTGAAATCTACCCAAATTGTACTAGAGTTATATGCTAAGCATTGAACTTTACTTCTTTCTTTTTCCTATCAAGCAGTTTCAAACCCATAAGCACCCTAATTTTAACTTCTAATTAGGAATACAGAACAGTTGGGTACAGAAAAACATACAGCATGTCTGTAGTTTAAATGACCTGAATTTAAATGGAGTGCTGAGGCTGCTAGTGAAACTGATTGAGGCAGATAAAGCCTATTAGTATACTCACAGCCCTGACAAGCATACTGTTAAAAATAGAAAATTATTATGTGGATAATAAAATTAAAAGCTACACTCTTGAAACTTTTTGTTGATTCAATTCTTCAAGATAATAAAGAATTTCAAAGTATGCTGGAGGCTTGAACTGCTATAAGGTACTTAATTTCTGATATTATTAAGAATATTTCCATATTTGATAACTATTGACTTATTTCCTGTTTCATATTTATGAGGAAAAATTTTGCTTAGTTTTCGCTGACATCCCAAGACCATATTGGTTATACATTAGATAAAGATGGCATTAAAAGAGCTTATTTCTTTTATGCACAGCTATGTTACCATTACATGAATTCCTTTCTCACATACATGCACTAAATTTATTAATTTCCATCTGGTTCGAGTATTCCATACCACACAATGCCAAATATGCACAAATTGACATATACCAAAGAGTAGATGTGTGTTTTGACATGCTTGACGAGCTTCTAGAAAAAATGGAATCTGTATGTTATTCATGGTAGAGGGATTATGCAAGGAAATCATGAAAACACCATCCTCTGCTGTACATAATGTAAAAATCAGTAAGGGAAAAGGGAAGATAATAATTATTTGAATACTGTAAATGATAAACTCTCACATCCAGAAATTTTGCCATTGGGGAGGAAAAAGAAAATAAAATAAAAAAAAAAATCTGCCTTTAACTTGAAATTACTTTTGTTCTGCAAAATTAAAGACAAACAAGCTGTGCCAGGAATGCATGCACTGATGAATGCCAGAATATGAAGTTATTCCATGCACACAAATGCAGATCAAGACCTTTTGTATGCACCTTTTATTTTTTTTTCAAGATTAGTCATCCTTGATGTTTAATAGTATTGCACGCACCCGCAGCCAAGCACAATTTACTGATTTCCTGATTTCTGAGATTTTCTTTGTTCTTCAGAAGTCTGGAATCTTGCAATTTTCACCACTCATCAAACAAAAAGCAGAACACTGTTGAAAACAACAGCAGGGGAGAGAGACAGGAGGAAAAGATCAAAATGCAGCAGCAGGGAAGCAAGTGAAAACAGCACAAAGAAGTAGGTGACTAAAAGTACTAGTGAAGAGGAGAAGAAAGGGGAGCTCAGACAATCCATTTCAAGTGAACAACCAGTCTGTACTTACATGTTTGTCCACAGCATTTGTAGGCTTTTTTCTGTTCACAGTTGTCAGTCTTTTTTAATGTGCCCAGATGTGAAAGAATGTTTTTTGCAATTTGAGTAAATTTAACAGTAAATCCCTCGCTTCTTCCCTCCCTTCCTTCCTTGTCTGAAAGCATCTTCAGTTTCTGAAGAAAATTTGCTAAAAAACAACTATCTTGTGATTGTCTTGTTAATGATATATAAAAGTATACAAAGCCTGTAGTGGTCATATATGAGGGTATCTCAATAATAATTATATTTGATTCTGCCATTACAAGTATTGTTCATTCACCTGGTAATTTTAATTAATACAACGGTTTTTATGCTTTTCATCATGACTAGCCTTCTGGTTAGAGACATATAAAATAAGACGTCTTTCAACAGACAAAAAAAATTCCAAAGAGCTTATGTTCACTTTTTTTTTTTTTTTAATACTCTAAAGTATGCTTATAAGTGACACAATTGATTTTGTCTGAACCAAAATTGTTTTTCATGGCATTCTCAATGTACATGAAAAGAAATAGTAATTTTTAGGTAAAGGTTTTAAAAATATTGCATTCATAAAAGTATCAAGAAAAAAAAATCCAAAACTTTGTCACTCTTTAACTGTTCTCACAACCCTGCTGTGCTGTCTCTCCAACAGAGAATAGGACTAGAGTTCATGAGCATGAGGCCACTTCTGTCAGTCTGTAAAGGGCCTCATCCAGTCTTTTTTATTCCTTATCAGGTGGTCTACAGCAGACACCCACTATAATGTCATCTTTCCTGTCCTTTCTTTAATTTTAACCCATAGCTTCTATTAGATCATCCATCCTGAGGAAGAGTTTAATGTACTCCAGCTGCCCTCTCACACAAAGAACATGAGATTTTAAAGAATTCTTTCATTTCATGAATGCATTTTTTTCAGACCCAATTACAATCACATTTCAAATTCAGTGAAACAACCTCAAAGGAAAAGTCTGGACTTCCTTCTTTGTTAGGAGCAGGAATATCCACAGAACAGGGTAAATTTTCATTACTTTTATAGTATGCTCAAAACAAGTTATTTCTTTTCCTGTAAATGATGTGATTTAATGTGCCTGTTAATATAAATGCTCTTTTTACTTGGCTTTTTAGCAACAGAGATAAGATTTATAGATTCAGATTGGGTTGTTTTGACATTTTTCCCATCTAGCTTCAGACATGAAAATAGTTTAAATATCTACGTTTAGACACCTAATGTGTCTAAATTACCATTGCAGATAGACTTATTCTCCTCAAGGAAATCATAATGCAATTTACATCTGAATATTTCAGATCTGATTATAACTGTGTTTTCTTCTACATTTTGTAAACTGTACTGCTAAATGTATTACTGTGTTATTTGGGGAGATTTTGTCTTTGGAAACCTAGATTTACTTTATCCTCATCATGATCTGTGAACATGACTGTCTGGTAAATTTTAAATGAAGATATATGATGACAAAAATCTTCTACAAGTAGTTTCCTAAGTACAAGTTAGTAAATAACCAACTGCTTTCAATATAAAGAATTAGAAGCATGTGTCATTCGTTCTATAGCATTCTGAGTTAATGCAGTAATCACCATTTCCACCATTTCTTATTTTAAACTGTTCATAGGTGACCGCAGATAAATGTTTGTTTTTTTTTTTTTGGTTTTTTTTTTTTTTTTGGTTTTTTTTTTTTTGTTGTTGTTGTTTTTTTTTTTTTTAATAAACTGACTTTGTTTTTTGATTTTGGAAGGTACAGAACATTATCATTGTCAACAACTTTCTCACCATTTTCAGTAGCTTATTTGCAGACACTAGCAAGTGTTGTGGGGCTGTATGAACATGTTTCTCTAGGCTTTTTTTTTTCCATCCTTTTTTTTCATCTTCTACATTACGTAGAATAAATTTGTCTTCCAGATTTCCTATTCTAATTGTGCATTTTCTCCCTTAAAGGGTATGATGCAGTGATTATTTAAATGCATTCAAAACACATGAGTATATCCAGTAAGTTTTCATGATAGTGTGAGGGAAATTGTTATCTTGGGAAATGTGCTTCATTATGCTGTAAAATTTTCATTCTCTGTATTATTTACCAGTATTGAGACATTGGTCAATATAAGAACTATATTATGTTGCCTTAGCAAAAACTTTTGACACTGAATAGAACAGTGTACCTCTTGTTCTCGAATGAGTTCTAATCAACTGGCTTCAGCCAGAAATACCCCACAAATCTGCAGAAGACCAGCCTGTGCCTCTAGTAATAAGGATGAAAATAAAAGTAATGGTAAGCAAAAGAGAAAGAAAAGTTCTGAGAAAGCTGGGATGATGAGTTTGGATCAACATAATCAGTGTATGGATTTGTTGTTGCAGCAGAGGTACCAGAAGGATGATCACAAATGTGGCATAGATTTCTATAGTAAAACTATGTTCCTCCGTTGAAGGCAATAAAATAAATCTGTTGTGGAACACATAATGAATACCAAGACTGAAGTTATAGTTCAGGGCATATGTATCTTAAAACTTAACCAAAAAGTAAATAAAAAATCCAAACCAAACCAACCAACTAACCAAACAAACAAAAGCCCAAACAAACAAACAAAACTCAAATCAATACAAAAACAAACAAAACCCAAACAAAACAAAACTAAACAAAAAAACAGCCGAAAGCTGAGAAGATGAACATCAGGATTTAGTCTAATGCATACGAATAGCAATTTAATATAAACTGCCCCCTCCCTGGTTAATCTCAATCATGAATATTAGGGATTTGTCATTTTGTAGCTGCATATCTAGTGGAAATTTCAGGAAAATTCTTCAGATGTCTGTCTGGCTTGGATAAATCCTGTCAATTAAATGGCCAAAAATTAATGCATCATGTGATGGATGTGAGGACAGGCAGTTGGGTGTAAAAGAGATTGATGCATAAAACAGTTAGAATGAGCTTACTAGGGTAGCAGAGAGTAAGAGTGTTGGGAAGTTGATATCCAAAATAAAAAACTGTACTGGAAAATTTACTAATTACTAATTTACTAAGTTTACTAATAAATTATGAGGAAGACTAATCTAGATATTTGTGACAGTGACAGAATAAGAAAAATAAAATCTAAGAGATGGATATATGCATAGTAATTATACAATACCAAGAGAGAAGGGGTCTAAGAGACAGGAAAATTTTCATTGTTTATGGCAAAAGGTTTTTTTTGTGGGTTTTTTTGTGTGGTTTTTGTGTGTTTTTTTTGGGTTTTGTTTTTTTTTGTGTGTGTGTGTGTGTGTTTTTTTTTTTTTTGTTTTTTTTTTTTTCCCCCAAATTAGTTGGAAAACAAATTGGCAAATGAAGGTCTAAAATAAGGATTCCTTGGGCAGCTAAACACTGTGTGATCATTTTCTGTGCTAGGAAGCAGCACAGAATGCTTAACAACCTTCACAACCTCATCAACACTGATCATGTTACTATTTGTCAAACTTAAAAATAAATTTGTTGCAGAAAAGCTGGCTCAACTTCTGGACATTTCCAAATATTTTGTCATAAATAAAGAACATTTCTAACTTTCTGGAAACCACAACTGCAACCCGTGGAGACAGCAAATGTGTTATACAATGGGTGCACAAATTGTACTATACTCATTCAGTAGGAAAAATTGTCCATAGGGGACTGTAATTCCAAATCCTGTACTTCCTTTTTAGGAGCTCGGATCAGGCATAAAAATAAATTGTTTATTGCCTTCTGAAATTGTTTTCTTTGCAATAGTACAGTTATTGTCCTCTCCTCTATAAGAGGGTTATATACAATATCATATTTAGATTTTAGTTAATCAATTGAGATTGTATCTTGGTGCTTTGGTACAAGGCTGTTATGCTATCATACTCTCCAATGTCATATCAGCACTGGAAACATTAGAAACATTACTAACATTTTTTTAAAATTAGTCTATTATTTACTAATACAAAGATGTTACATAATTTTGGGAACTTTAGAAATACCATTTTCTAAATCTCTTTTAAGACAAATTTAATTTAATCTTTTAAGACAAATTTAAAGTTCTTCTCAATACCAAGATTTTAGTTATGATTTGTATAAATTTATAATAACTTTAAATTTGTTTTTAAACAGTTTATTTTGCAAGCACATTACAGTTAGACAATGGTCTAGATCAGAAATCTTAGAAAGATAATGTGAATAAAATCTAAAAGTCATGAAAGCAACAGATTGTAAATATAACTGTTTTACTCTTATAGACCTTCTCTGAGGTTGTTAAGAGTCAATGGGCCTAAATTCCTTAGTAGTAAATTAGTAGAGGGCACTTTCATGTCTCTTCTGAGAGCTCACGCAGGCAGCTTTGTAAGTGGGTTTGTGGAAGTGAAAATTCATCTCCTGCTGCAATGAAGAGTATGCCCAGCTTCTGCTGACTCAGAAGAAATGAACCAAGATTGATCATTGCTACCCATTGTGGATTCCATTGGAAATGAAGGGTATTGACTGTACAAAGCAACAAGCCTTGCGCACACTCTCCAAAAAGTATCTACAGTTCTAATAGTTGTCACTGTTAGAGAGTACTGGTCAGAAATGAGTCTTTTTATGACAAAGGTGGGCATTTCTTTATACCAACCCAAATTTTGCATTCTGTCGTGTTATGCCTGTTAAGGGATTTCATGTGAGTGAAGTTTGGTTTGCAGGTTTTTGTTTTCAATGTTCTGTCTTGATATTTCTAGTATTCCTAGATAGATATTCTAACATCCCTCGTCTAGCCAGGCACAACCAGAAGAGACACACTGCTTGTTATGTACGTCTGAGTATAGAACACAATTTGTGATCTGAGGTAAACAGTTCAAAAACAGTGTGACTTCAGACCTGACAGTAATTTCATCAAACGGTAAATAGTCTCCTGCTTTGACTGAACACATAAAATTTAATCACATGAACCTGCTTTCCTCACTATTCATTTATGTTTCTGTTTTCAACAGCAAGAAAAAAGGAATATAAAAGAAGCAATATTTTCTCAAGCTGAGTACAACACTTGGGAAGCCCTGAAGGAAGAAAAAGGATATTACAGTAGTTAGGTACTTATAATAATTATATAATATCTTTATGTAGAAATACCTTCACAGAGTTTTCTAAAACACCAAGGGTTATTGGAGGGTTTATTGAATTGTATGAATGTATTTACAGTGGATACTCAGACATAACCTGTTCCTTTATTTGATAAATATTGAACTGCAGGCTCTAGGAAATGTATTGCAGAACCATGTGAGTCAGGCATAACCCACCTAAAGCTGTAAGATACAAATATATATATTAAAGGGATAATTCATTGCATAGGGGTTGTAGTTAAAAACAAGCTGAAGAAAGGTCTGCTGTTTGCAGCTGCAACAACCAAGGCAAATTGGATCCAGAACTACATGCACAGAGACATTATGAGCAAAAATAGAGACATGGTCATACCACTCTATGCAGAACTTTTGAGGCCACACCTGGAGTACTGCGTCCACTTCTGATCTCCACTATTCAAAAAGGATGTGAACAGAGTGAAGGTCAAAATGAGGGCCATGAAGATGATCAGAGTCCTGGGAACCTGCCCTGTGAGGAAAGACCGAAGAAATCACTCCTTTTCACCCTGAAAAGGACTGATTGAAGAAGAGAGGTCTCCAGGGGCACCTCTTCCCTGTTATCCAGTACCCACGAAAGAGGATTCATTAAAAAAAACTGGAAGAAAACCTTTATGGAACAGGTCCTAAGGGACCCAACTTGGAAAGATGCCTTTCTTGATATACTGTTTTTCAAGAGAGGGCCTTGGAAGCCATGTGGAGATTGGTCTTGGCCACAGCAATCATGAAGTGATAGAGTTTAAAATCTCTTTCAACAGGAGGAAAAGTGCCAGCAAAACCTCAACTATGGGGAGAGCAAACTTCAGTCTGCACAGGGAATTAGTAAGTAAGGTTCCCTGGGAAAATCTTTTTGCAGGTAATGGGGTCAATCAGTGCTGGTCACTTTTTGAGCATCACTTCTGATGGGCACAGGAGCAGGCAATTCCCAAATGTCAGAAGTCAAGCATGGGAGGGAAAAGGTGAGCTTGGCTAAGCAGCCAAGCTTATTTTCTCTTGGAAATAAGACACAAAGGAGGGTGTACGCCCCGTGGAAGTAAGGGCAGGTGATTTGGGAAGAATATAGAGATGCTGTTTGCCACTGTAAGGAGAAAAAAAATCATGTGACCAAAGCTCGACTGGAGTAGAAAATGGCCAGAACTGTGAGACACAGTAAAAAGAGTTTTTCCATATTACTTAATGGCAAGAGACAGTGTAGAAACAAGACTGACCCATCACGGGGTGATGATGGCCACCTCTCAGAGACAAGGCAGAGGTGTTTAATGCATTCTTTGCCTCTGTCTTCAATATGGATTATTGACCAAGGGAGAGTCAGTGCCCTGAGCTGGAGGACCATGACTGCAAGAATGATCAGCTCCCAGTTGACCCTGAAATTTTGCAGGATCTGTTGCTCCAGCTGGATCCCTAAAACTCTGTGGGGCCTGATGGGATTCATTCAAGAATCCTCAAATGCCAGATGACATCATGGCAAAAAGCTTTCTTGATGATTTTTGGTGTTTTTAGGATCTGGAGAATTCCCAGCTCACAGGAATATGGTGAATGTTGCCTTGATTTTCAAGAAGGGAAAGAAGGACCACCCTGGATACTACAGGCCTGTCAGTCCCATTTCAGTGCCTGATAAAGTCATGGTGAAGATTATTCCGGGAGACGTAGAAAAACACCAGAAAGATAACACAGTCCTCGGTCACAGACAGCACAGCTTCATGAGAGGAAGGTCCTGCTTATCAAACCTGTTTTCCTTTAATGACAAGGTAACCCACCTAGCTGATCAAGGGAAGCAAATTGATGTAATCTGTTGGGATTTCAGCAGAGCTTTTGGTACTGTCTCTTACAGGATTCTTCTACTCAAAATATCCAGTATTCAGGTAAATAAACACATCATGTGATGGGTGAGCAGCTGGCTCATGTGTTGGTCACAGATGGTTACGGGGAATGGGGTGACATCAGACTGGGGACAGGAAAACTAATTTTTTTTTCCTTTCCCTGTCTGACTTCTTACATAATCAAGAAAAAAGAAAAGGATGCAATATTGATCCCACGAAGTTTTAGAACATCTCTGAGACACAGTATAATTCTATTCTTTCCCTTTTTTTTTAGTAGTATAAGAAAATCAGTGATTTAAGAAATTTTTCATGCTTCATCCAACAGAGTCACTAATTTAAAACTGAAAAGGAACATCATATATTAATGATAAAATCCTCCAGAAATACCAAAAAATTGTACTAAAAACCCCCAGTGAAATCAAGTTTTTCCCGATTTACTACAAAAAACCCATGTACCTTAATGCTTTTCTTTGCATAATTTGCCTTTAACATTTTTCTAAAAAGGAGTTTTCACTAATTAGTACTAGACCAGTATTTACAGCAGTGACTTTTCATAAGGCAACACGAAAATCCTTACAAGCCCTAAAGTAAAGGATATTTTTTATCTCTCTATTCTATTCAAAAACAGATACATGGAAACTATGTCTAATGTTTTCATAATACCCTTTTATGCTTACTGTTTAATTGGCTATTACATTTCTGCTTGAATAATATTTTTAAATCAATTTTTAGTATAAAAACAGCAGTGTGGGTTTTTTTTAAGTAGAAAACATTCCTTAGGGGTTTTTTTTGTTTTGTTTTGTTTTGTTTTGGTTTTGTTTTGTTTTTGTTTTGTAGGGTTTTTTTGTTTTTGTTTATGTCTTGAAGTGATAAAGTAGAGTGTTCATTTAATATAAAAAATATTTCTTATATACTTCCAGTTATAGACATCTGTTAAACAAGGAAAGAAATATCACTTCTATTTTATTTTTTGCCCTTCAAAAATTATGGGTAAATGTCAAACAATAAAACCAGAAGTTTTGGCTTAGAAATTTTGGTGTGTTTAGATCTCACACAGAAACTTTATAGTTTCAAAAGTTGTTATTGCCAGAAAAACTCAACATAAATATTTAGCACGATAATTATACCACTACAAAATCTTATTTCTTGAAGTTATTGTTGGCATGCATGGTGTAAACATAATGATTCATTTTTTATTTGGCTACAGAATAAATACAGAATTTCCTAGCACCAGCCCATTTACACCATAAAATTATATTAGTAATTGGTTCCAAGCCTCTCTAGAATTCCATTTATATTTATAAATATTTTGTGTTGCCTGCTTAAGGGGCATTGTTAGTCATTTCCAAAAGTCTTTTCTAGTTCATTCAAAAGTAATTATACACTTATTGCTGTGCTCCAATGATGGCAGTAGTCACAATTTTCCAAAGAAATGTCATCCTACTATTCTGGACTAATAGCTAGCCAGAATAATTCATCTACTTTCTGTCAAACAGGGAGATAGATCAAAAAATAAAAGAAGAAAAGTCATAAAAAGTTTACACATCACTTTCAACAGAGGTGAAAGACTGGAAAGCATCCAGCTCTTCCTGATGTCAAAGATTGCTAATACTTATTCAGTCCCCCTGATATTAAGAAAACCTTGGCAATGAATGAAAGTATTCACCAGAAAGGAAGCAGTACTTGAAAAGTCTAAAAATAAACACAGGCTATGTTTATTTCACTGAAATTGGTACTTCCAATTATCTCAGAAATTTTATGAGGAGAACATTTATGATTTGACAGTTTTATGAAAGTAGAAAAAATAAAATATTTTTGTAACATTATTTCAAGCTATTTTGGATATTTCACAACGATAATGATCTTTTCAACACCAAAGAAAACCCCAAACCAAACAAACCTTTAAACACAGGGGGAAAAAAAACCAAACCAAAACAAAAAAAACCAAACCAAAATCAAACAACAACAACAACAACAACAACAACAACAACAACAACAACAACAAAAACCCACAAAAAAAACAAACAAAAAAACCACCTTAGGTGTCCATTTTCCTCCTTCTCCTGCCTGAAGGCAAAAATCACAGTACATGTACCTGTCTAGACAGTTTCCAAAGATTTCCTGCGACAGAAATTTAACAGTTTCCCACATAATCTAATCCATTACTACCTTATATTTCCTGAAAAACTCTCTCCTTCTCTAAGTTAATATATTCTTTGTGGTGTCTACCGCTGGTTTGAAGAACAGAATATTCTCTTTCTCTGTGCTTCAGGCCTTTACATCTAGCATTTTGCTTTCTTTAAACTAAATATCCCCATTTCCCTAATGCATTTTGGACATCACGTTTTCTAGATTTCTGAACATTTTCTTTCTGTTGCTGGGTTCTGGCCAAGTGGTCAATATTCTCTCTGTGTGTCCCAAAATTAAATACATGATTGGTGCAGATGACTTACCACTTTCCATGTGAGATGGAAAAATCAATTAATTTTCTTTCAGACAATGCATCCATTGTACATGCTGTACACACAACAGTGTGAAAAACATTTGAATTATTATTCATTGTAACTTGCAGTTCCCTTGCTCATTTCTACTGCTTACTTACTAGTGTTGTTTCTTCTGTTTCTTCACCCAGTTATTGATAAGTATAAAAATTTGGGATTTTTCCTTATCAAATATAATCTCTTGAATATCAGACTGAGTTGTTGATATCTATTTGACTTCAACCTATTACCCGAACTGCTTTCAAATCTTACCCTGCATGTCAGCACCAAAATTGATAAAACTCTTTCTTCTTATACAAGTTTCTAAATAAGTATTGTAAGATGAAGAACACAAGAATTATCTTGCATTTTGACAGTAAGTAATACATGCCTAAGTGTAGAATATATCTTTCCTATCTGTTAGTTGTTCATCTTATGGCAGTTTATTTTCCATGAAACAAAACTTTTTTTTCTGCGGTGGGTAAGCCAGGCCTAAAATAAATCTGACTGGGGGAAAATTAACTTAATTTTATTCCCTCTCACTACTAAATTATAGTAGGGAGAACAAAGACAAACATTAAACCAACATTGTTTCTCCCCATCTCCGCTTTCCCATGACCAAATTCTCTCCTTTCTCTTCTTTCCTTCCTTCTCTTTCATTCCTGACTCTTAGCCACGCAAAGTAGCACAGGTGAAGGACACTTGGGAAATTATGTTTGTAGTTTTCCCTCTCACACCTTTCTCTGTAGACGACTCCTGCACTGATTTGAGCTTTTCAGGTAAAAATATTCTTCCATTGTGTGTCCTCCATGAACTGCATGTGTATCTGCTTCAGTGCAATGCTACAGGCTTGGGGCTGGCTGGAAAGCTGCTGGTGGGAAAAGAACCTGGAGGTGCTGGTCCACAGCCATCTGAATATGAGCTGTCAGTGCTGGTTTGCGGTGGTGCCTGCGTTATCAAGCTCGGCCAGCCCTGGCACCATTGCAATCTGTGGGACTTGGCTGCTGAGGAGCGTTAGTGAGACGATGGTGAGGAGGAGAAAGGAGGGACTCTCGAGAGTTCGGTCAATGTGAGTTTATTGGGATCCTGCATGGAGCCCTCACCTCAGGACGTCTGCCTCAGGAGAGACCAGAACTGTCCCAGGGGAGCAACTTTTAAAGGGGGGCTTAACACAGGGGAGGGTTCAACCAGGCACCAATAGGGTGCTCACAACATAACATACATGTACAACCACCAGGGTTCAACCAGGGACCAATAGGGTGCTCACAACATAACAGACATGTACAACAACCAATCAGTAAAAAGTGGGAGGGGGCAGCCTGGCTCCTGTCCAATCACTCGACGCCTCTCCTGGAATCTTCTAGACACAGGGAGGGGGCACCAAGTGATGGACAGGACAGGGGGCTATATAGCATATGATTGACGTATAACTGTCACTAAGGAATAACCAATCATAGAACTGTATCTGGGGAGAGGGCAGGGAGAAACTGAAGGCAAATAACAGAAAGCAGTACAAAGAACAAACCGTTTTACGATATAACATTAACATGTGAACAATCATTAAATCAAAAATGCACCCCACATTGGTTGAACAGTTGAACTCGATCTTAGAGGTCTTTTCCAAATGAAATGATTCTCTGATTCTATGAAGGGTTGATAGGTGCCAAACTTTAAACAATGATTTGGTTTTGACATATACTCCATATTGAGAAGACCGAAGAAGTAGTCACATAAAAATATTTTACCACTGTTCATGCAGAACAAAGGAGAAATGTAGGTTCTCTGAATTTTTCAGTGTAATGTTTAGTTCTTCTCATTTGACTCATTGCTAGTGCCCTGCCAACCATCCTTTCAAAGGGCTGCCTCCAGTCACCTCATACATTAATGTTCCTTCACCACAAGGAGCCTTGATTTCTTTAGGGGCAATATACCAGGTAAGCTTTCCTCAGCAAACACAGATTTCCACACCTCTTGCTGAATGATTAATGAAAAGTCAGTGGAAACAGATTACACATCCTGGCTTAATGGATGGACATACTTTATCCTGTTTAGCAGCTTTATAGTGGGGACAAGGGGAAGGACAGCTTTAAAAGAAATAGTCCCGCATTAGGTATAAAACTTGTATTACCCCAGCACGTCAAAAAATGCCAAATTAAGTAATTTCCTCAACATTACCTATAATTATGCTGCTGAATAAATAAATTATAAGCATAAACCTTCTGTAATGCAAATTCTAGTCTAATGCTTTACTTAATGTCATTAAAATGCAAAGGCCAGCAAGTGAATTGTTAACATTTCTTCTTTCCAGCTCCATACAGATGAGCCTGCAGTACCTCAGAGCTACCTTCAAGCAACATATAGGGTACAGGGTTTTGATCTCAGAGTCATCCAATCTATAAAATGATCAGAAAATGCCAGTGCTTGCTCAAAGTGAATATTTCACCAAGCCTAACTCTTTTATAAGGTTTCTAAACCATAAGCATTATGAGGAAGAACCCCTGAGTATTGGAGCAATGGATTACTGGATTCAGTGTGTTGCTTTGGGAGTCTCTTTTTCAGTCTCCTTTTTTTCTGCAGTATTAACTTGTCAATAAACTACTAGAGACTATTAGATAATAGACTATTATAAAAAGTCTATTTTTTTTTTTCCATTGAGGTTCACTACCATCTTGTGAAGGATATGAAGGATAGAAGAAATAAACAGTATATTGTGGTGTAAAGATTATGTTGACATGAAGTAAGAATGTCTAGAGCTTCTCGGTGGTTCAGGTCAATCCGAATGAGTGTTTTATATCCTTTTGCTAAATATAATAAAGAAATAAAGTTGCTAAAAAGTAAATATATACACAAAAAAAATTTTTGATGCACAATTTCCATGATAATTTAGTAATGATAGAAGTTTGAAAAAACCCACAATTTTCATCAGGTTTATTATTCACAGTCCTCATCAGATAACTCATCTCGTTTGAATATTCCTTTTTAAGCACAGCAAGAAAACAAAGGTAGAAAAAATTGAATTCTCTCTCTTGCAGCCTAGCAAAAAAATTCAAGGTCTCTGTGACTGCAAGGTGACACTGTGACTTTTGTAGGGATGACACAGACTTACAGATTATACTTCAAAATCAGAGGCACTTAAATTTTAATAAAAAGGCCTTCCCCCAAGCATAGACCGTCAACTCAGTAACTAAATAAATAAGCAGTGAAAGCAAGCCTCTAAAATTGCAAATGAATGAGCTTCAGATGGGACCCTATGTTTGATTATTTTATTTGTATGTTGTGATCAGTATCTGCAGACTTGTATTAAAAAAATATTTCTCTTAAAAATAAATACGCATATTTCATAACTTTGAGAGTACCAAGACAAATGCCAGAATTCTAGAGATTTTTCAATGAGATGTCCACTGAATTTATGAAATTAGAGTTCATTTAGGAACAGATTATATATAAAAACTAAAATGAAGTAAAGCAAGTTTATACATGATGTAATTTTATAAATTTTGAATCTTATAACTTTGGGGGTTTCTTTACTACAGAAATAGATAATTTAAGATTTTAGGACTGCCAAGTTAAGAAACAGAATGATTCATGGTATGCATGGATTGAGAGACTAAAGTTATCCAGGGAACCTGAGCACTCTGACAGTAATCTAAGTTTTTCTGGAAATCCTTAACCTGGCACAAGTAATTAAAAAGTATTATATAAGTAAATTTAACTGTTCATCCTCAGTTTTAGCTCATACCTTTGTCTTACTTTTGTTTTCCTTTAATTCTGAACATTTTTTTCTTTTTCCATATTTAATTCCAAGTGTAGCTCAGATTCTTTTTTCCCCTTCTTTTGTTGCCTATTTTTATATTCATTTCTATTCTGTATCCTTTTCCTGCTTTGAAATATTTTTTTATTCTTCCTTCTTTTCGTATCTCTTTTCCAGTTTTTTTTTTCTTAAGCTCTATTGTTTTTATGTGATATTTCTGTTGCTGTCATTTCACTTGGTTTAGATTCTTTTAAATTTAATTTAATCTTTAAGTTTGGACTACCCTGCTTTTCTGAAGAAGCTTTGCTTGTGCAAACACCATACTTTTTCAGCTGTCTATCTGTTTCACATCAGTAATTTCTGAATCTGATGGCTCATTAACTGAGTCTGACAGAACAGTACAGAGTCTTAGAGATAAGGCATTTCTCAACAGGTTTGGGAAAGTTGGCAGCTGGCCGGAGGGCAGAGATCCAAATCAAGGTCCCATCAAATGAGAGAGAGGCAGTTCCTACTTGACCTCATTCTGAGAAGCAACAGCCTGAGATGGTGCTGCTGATGCCTTGGGAAGGCTGACCTGGAACAGAGACTGGACAGAGCTAGAGAATAAAGTAGGTATTTATTAAAAGGCCTTTAAGAGTACACACCTTGGGCAGGACAGGAGCCTGGTCAGGGCTACACCCAAGGTGGACTTAAAATGGTCACAAAAATGGACAGCCAGTCACAAGGTCTTACAGTTTTATAAGTTTTGGTCCATTTGCATATTGGGTTTAATTGTCCACTTATAGCTTCAGATTATGAGGTCCCATCCTTCTTGTATTCTCTCTTTAGTCCACCATTGTTTATGCTTTTGGGCCTGAAAACGTGTAACTGTTGTCCTTGGTCTCCATCTGGGAAAGGATTTGTTTTGTCTACCTACTCTGTGAAGAGAGCTTACTAACACTTAATATGATGCTAGCACTACACTCCTAGGCAGAACAGAATCTGAAAACTATGAAAGCTAAAAACTTAAGGCATTACTGCTCTCAGCCAGCCCCGTGCATGCTGCAGCTTGCCTTGCCATTCAGGTGAGGAATAGGGGTGGGTGGCAGCCCCAGACATGAGCAAGGAAAGAATCCATAGCAGCAATCTGCAGACATGGCAGCTTCTTTATTTTCCTTGCTCATTAACTTTTATTTTCCCCTCTTTCTCTTACACTGCCAAAGTTAAGCTAAGCTCATTGCTTTGACTGTGCAGAAAGCTGTTACAGAGCGTGAGCTGTACAACTTGTCCCTGATATTCAAGAAAATGACTTTGATGACCAGACCTATTTCCCTGTGTATAAAGTGGACTTATTTACTAATGCTAGATGAGGAAAGCAGATAGAATTATGGTTACCAAGTTGATACTTTTATGATTAAAGGTCCTAAGTCATTGCATAAGAGAAGTCAAGTCACTAGAGCAGTTTTTAAAGGAAGGAACATCTGAATTTCTGTGGTTTTATTGTACTAGGAAAAATAACTTTATTTTGTTGAATTTTTCAACATTTGTCTTTATTTTTAGAGGTATTTAATAATCTTACTAATTCTGATAATAGAAACAAACAAACCCCAAGTTGTCTGTCCCAACAGAGGAAGCACAGTAGAAGGAGAAAAATCATGCACAATGTACTCTAAATTGCTCAGGGAAAGAGATACTTCAGCTAAATACACATGACAGAATCTTCACCTAAAGCATATGCAGCACAAGAAGTAAACAAGAAGGAGCTAACAGAAAACCAAGGTAACAACACAATATATAAATCCATCTCTTTATAAATTATAAAAAAAGACACAGCCTCCCTACCCCCCACCGTCACACACACACACTAAGGGAGCACTGCTAGAAGAGACCAAAAACTATGTTCTCTGCAGAAAATAGCACAAATACAGGACTTCTGTTTTTCAAATTTCCAGTGCCTCTGTGCAACTGCACTTGTTTTTCCATAACAGTGTTTCACTGTAGGTTCCTTGCATATCCTATTTAATTCCTAATTAGTAACTCTAGATGATACAGACTCTTGTGTAAGGGAGGGATTTTATATTTTAGCTGTGTGTACCAGAGATGGCATATAATTATTTTCCTTACCCTTGGCCAAATACCATAGCTACAAATTGTAAAAAGTGGGTATAATCTACTCTTCTTCCAGTTGCTCTATTTTGAAAAAGATGCAGCCAAGTATTTTTAAGAACACATTTTATTCAATATGCAATCCAGTCAGTATAAGTGAGGCGTATACAGATTATATCTGAAATCAGATGCCACAACAGAAGTATGCAATATTTTGTTTACTTCCTGGATCATTTAATGGTTCACCTGAGAGCCAGACAACTTCATCTAGATAGGCATGAAAGCACTGGAGAATTTCCAGATCAACAGGGAAAGACCTAGTAAGTTTAAGAGACATCGAGAGCCGAAGGACGTCAACATTTACTGTGTTTTGGAGACATCTCTGGCCTTTAGTCCTACCCATTTTTACCTGAAAAAAAAATAAAATGCAAACTAAGTATCATTAAAACAGCGATCTCTAGAGCAACAGAAATAAATGAGACTATACCTGGCAAACAATACTGAAAGCAGCCTCTTAGATGATCAGGAAGTTAATATATAATGTGCCTTGGAGAAATTTTTCAGTTAGTTTTCTATTCACACTTACCCCAATAATTCTAAGTCCTCTCTCCCAGATCCCTGGAGTTTGTATTCTCTTTTCTGCGACAAAAAAAACAGTCATGGATTTTTTTTATCATCCTCTTCTCTACTACCTTTAATCCCACTTTATCAGTAATGTTCATAAGAGTGCATTAATTTAATAGTTTTCTTAGCCACTGCTCCTACAAGCATGACCTACAATTTTGAATCAAAGCAAGATTTTTTTTAAGATTGTATTTTTGATAAAATATACCTAATTCTAGGTTGATAACTACTGAAAGGTTGTTTGTCATAATGAAGCTGCTGAGAAAGACATGGTGAAACTGTTTAACTGTTTTAATATACCTTTAAAAAACACTGGAAAGCCTGAAATTCCTCCTCAAATATTTCCTCTATTTCCATTTCATTTATCTACTCTGAAGTCCAATAAATGTACTTTCAGTAGTCATAATTTAATCCAATCTAGATCATGTCCTTAAAAATTAGCTCTTTTAAATTTCATACATTTTTCAAGCTCTGAGGCATACATTCAAACAAATGACACACTTTGGATACCAGCTTTCTAGACCAGAAACAGTGGGATATCTGATGCTCACCTAAAAATCATAGGAAGTAATGTGGAAATAAACTTGTGTGATCAAATTTTAAGGTAAAAGAGATGTGAAAACTTGTTACAAAATAATTAAAACCATTAAATTTGGATTTTGTATTTAAAGCTTAATCTGGATTTAAAATTAAAACAAATGAACAAAAATAAGACAAAATTGAATTAAAAAAGCTCCAAACCACAAACAGCCCTCTAAAACTAAACAAGAACCCCATAAAACCTTCAGGGGACCTTACCAGTCACTGTGCCTCCAGCTAAACAAAGCTCTCATTTTATCTCCAGCAACAAAGGCAGGAACTACTCCCAGTAATTTACGTGCTTGCAGTTTACAGTTGTAAAATGTTCATTCCTATGTTCTTTTAAACATTGGCTCTTTGAAAAGAGATCATTTTCCTCTTTTAGATCAAAAGAGCAGGAAACTGTGCATTGAATTTCAAAATATCTTTCTGCTGGAGTTTAAGTAATGACTAAATGAGAAACCATGAAGTAATGGCTTTATTCAGTTTCTGTTATTGACATCAGTCTGTTTGCACACTGAACTGAATTACCTCTTGTACAGTATATTTATGTGACTCCAGAAAACAGGCATAGCTGAGACTTGTTTCACTACAGAGTCAGATATTAGTTAAAGTGCCTGGAAATTCTCTTTGCCAACTGTTCTTGATCTGGTGCTAACAGACATAGGAAAAAATCACTGCACTGTTTAGCTAGAAGTTCACATGCCACTGGGGCAAGCACAAGAGGCACTGACAACTGAGGCATTCCTCTTGTCGGTCGTGAAACAACAGGGCAATTGAGAGCAAAGATCATGGTATGATGATCTCACTGTGACCACAATTTAGATTTTTGTTTTGTGTATGCCTGAAAGAGAACATTTATGGCTGAGAAAAAACTTTGTGAGACAGGAGAAATTATTTTGAATAAAATAGCTCATGCAGGTTCTGTCTTCCTTTTTTTTTTTTTTCTTAAAAGTGAAATCAGCTCCAAAACCACAAAGTGAAGTTTCTAATGTAGGCTAAGTGACATGAACACTAAGTAATCACTACAAGAACACAGAAATGGCATTGTGTCAGTAAACCAGAAACTTATCTACATTTTAATTAAGCTCTAGAATTTGGTATGCACCTTTTAAATTATTTAATAAGCATTTTTCTAATATTAAAAATTCCATACTATAGAAGTGTCTTCCTCTCAGGTAAGGAAAAATACACCACAAAACAAGCTAGCAGAAGCCCTTTTTCTCCCATTATATACATATTTGGGGAAACAAACAAACAAACAAACAAAAACCAACAATAAACATCCCCCCCAAAAACCAAACAAACCAAAAACAAAAAAAAACCCACTGAATTGCAATCTAGTGCTTGGCTTGTAGCAGTGCTGCTGCTTTCTTTGGATCTTGCTCTTCTTTCTCATTGTCAGTAATAAATTGTTGATTTAAAAAAAAAAAAAAAAAAACCTGTGGAGTTGTCTAACATTCTTATATAAATGTTTCCTTATCCTCCAAAGCAGCTGACCTCTGCTGAGAAGACAAGCAATACTGCAGAGCTCTGCAACAAGATTTGAGGGCTTGAGATGTTACCTTTGGGTGAGTACATTTTAACCAGGAAATTTGATTATCATGCATAACATCATTAGGGATTTCTTCTCCTTTGCTTGATTTAAAAAGGCATGGAGAAGCTCCTCCATAAAACTGAAGTTTTTGGTGCCTATCTTGGAAAATTCTGCTCTGAATTCCTGAAGTTATATAATGCTGGGTTTGTCAGCCTTCACATAGAGCCACAGTGAGATGGTTCGGGGCTCCAGCAACCTGTTGAGCAGTTCCACCCGTATGACTGACTATGCTGAGTCCATCAATCAAATTTTTCAAGCAAGGCATCATCTTCTATTGCTGAAGTACAGGCTAAGTGCATCTATGTTGTAATTGAAGTTACTATGTTGTAATAATTCTGGAGGTTTAAAAGCCACATTTCAATGCTCAGAAGTTTACTACTTTTACAATTAATAGGAGATAGGATGTGATAAGAAAGTAGTTGTCAGTCTTTCCCTGCTCATTATCTTATAATTTTGATTCACCCTTCAGAAGTTGAATAGCTTGAGACAAAGCTAAATAATTCTTGGCATCTGATTTAGGTTCAGTCTTCCTCTAGTCATTATTAGTGCTACAGTTCCTTGCTTGAAAGGGTACAAGCAGCTTAGATTCTCCCTTAATACCTTCCAAAGCATGTTAACCTTAGAGATGTTTATTTGCAGTGAGTTGGGTAAAAGTATTTTTTTCCTTTTGTTCAACAAAATAAAGCTATGATGTTTATCCTCATGCAGTCTGTACACTTAACTGATTTTAGAAGAAGGGAAAATTACATCAAATTCATCTGGAGGCTTCAGCCAAATCAAATAATTCCCATCTCATAAAATATGCTTTTAGGGTCTGGTTTTTAATCTATCATTAGAAAATTTTAAATTGCCCATTAAAAACATTACTGAGGGGAAAAGAAAAAGTGAATGATTTTGTAGAACTTATTGCTGGAGTTATAATTATGTCCCCAGAACATAATTATTTAGAACTTTTTCTTTAGTGGATCTTCTGAAAAGGCAGAATTATTAAGATTCTGAATTAATTAACATCAAGCTTTAAACATTTTTAATATATAACTTTAGAGAACAGAGAGGGGTCAAGGTAAGGGCAGGATTTGGTGACTTGACATGCTTTTTTCTTGTAGGCATATGGGGTGTCAGTAGTTTTGACAAGTAGCTTTTTTATCAAAACACAAAAGCTCCCATGTAGAATCCCTAGAAATCTTAACATGCATTTGACGAATAAAATGTTTAAGAAGATTTTCAAACCAGTATTAATGTTAACATCATGGCAAACTATACAAGTAAGCATGTTTGATCACAAGAAAATGACACAAAGTTCAAACAGCCTAGGCAGTGAGAATATTGCCAATTGAGTTGCAGGATCATGAAAAGCAGATGTCTGAATATGAAGCTTTCAGTTAATTTTCCAATATCTCTTCCTGAGTTTCTCAAGAAAATCGAACAATTACAATAAATTAATGGAGTCATGAATGTGGTCCCAGTCTTAGGAGAAATAAGAGGGAGATTGTCACTGATGAATAATCTAGAAAAGCAAAAAATGAAATGAAATTGTGCACATTAAAATAAAATATATTTGTCATCGTATGAAAAACAATAAACATTATTGATAAAATATTGGCCTGGCAAAAACTCTTAAGAAAGCTCCAAAAAATTAGGATTTTACAATTCACGTACCAGTTTCAGTACTTCATTGAATGCTTTCACTTTCCAATTAGCTAAGGTCTCATTTTGTTTTGCTACTTCAAGATACATGGCATTTCTATTGATTTTAGAAGTGGCACTAAACATATTTCTCTCACATGCTGATATTCCATGAGTTGATGATGCAAATCAGTAAATCCTGTGGTTTATTTCACTTCTTTTTTACACTTTTAAGAACAGAATAGGATATTCCCTAGAAAAGTTTTTTCACTGTCTTCTAAGAGAGACAAAACAGCTGTGTCAAAACAATTTCTGTAAATTACAGTAGAAAGGTCTTGTGTCAGGTTCATAAAGCCTTACACACTTTGTCAGAACTGTAATGGGAAGATACTCCTCCATTCCCTTTTCAAGATTCCCCCACTACCAAGCTAGGGCATCATCACTCTTGCTGCAGCCTTTGTATCTATATTATTTAATGAGTATTTGACTATCCAAAAGCGTACTAGCATTTTTCTGGAGGTTTAAAAAAAAGCACTGAAATGAGATTCAGCCACAGGATCTTCATTAACATTTTCTGGTTTTCAAAAGTGGGGAAACTTCCTCCCAAATTGCTGCACAGGAAAAGTCAAGGTAGGTATGGTGTGCTAGCCCAAGGCTGTTTAGTCCTTGTGTTGTATAGGGGCTGCAACAGAAAAATGTAAGTACATTTAAACCAACAGTGATTTGTTTTTCTTTTCAAATATTCAACTATCACCTTCTGATTGGAAGGAATTTTACTGTAGTTTACAGTCTATTTACATATTTCTCCTTTACCTCAAGGATAACATTCTTAGCCCAAAGTTGCGTTAAAAAAAAAAAAAAAAAAAGAAAGAAAAAAAAAGAAAGAAAAAAAAAAGAGTAGAAAAAATCACATCAGAACAAAAATGTGACTGAAAAATCAAGTCCAAGTAAGAAAACATAACCTTATTTATTTATATTTGTGGTATTCTGCATATCTCTATCATTTGTTAAAATAATTAAATTTTTTTTTCTCCTTATATTTCATGCTTATATTGAAATAAGTTATGCTTGGTGAAAGATATTATTTTCCAAAAGTTTTATTGTCAGAAAATTATAAAGATTATATGCAAACCTTACTTTCACTACTTTAGAAATTAAACAAAATATTCCCTCTCTTTCAGTCCTTCCTTTCATACAAAATCTTCCCAAAAGGTCTTTCTTTACTAAGTACATCTAGAAACATAAAGTGCCATTTAAAAAGACCCTGAAATATATTTCTGAAATTGAAGAACTCCTTCATAGTTCAGAAATTTGTCACTGGAATATTACTTCAAAACAATCATATCATACTTTAACTGTTGACCTTTCTTTGGTGATGGAATGATTTCTCTCTATGGCTTATCTACAAATGAGACTTGTACTGACCCCAGTACATCATGTCTGCCTTATTGCTGTGAGTTAAGAGTATTCTGAGGACTCCTTTTGTCCTCAGCTCCACTGTTTATTCATTTTATGCAGGGGTCAGTGCTTGCTCAAACCATCAGCAACTGCTGAAAATCTTCACATTTTCTTTTGAACCGGATGCTGATTCTGAGACAAAAGGCCTTATATGGAAATATTTAGTAGTGAAGACCTACAAAAAATAGTTTCCAAGCATATGTTAGAGGAATAACACAAGGCTTGACAGAATTATTTCCTAGAATTTATAATAGGATTAGACACTTTTCAAAAAAACAGGTACAGTGATATTATTCAATGAGTTCTTTAGTATTTCCAAAGGGCAACATTCAAACAATTTTCTTTAATATTACAGATAGAAGCTTAAGTAAAAATAACAGTGTTTCTAGTGAAGGAAAATATATTTGCAAAAATGTGCTTATAACAAGGTTATATAAACCATGTAAGTTAAGGTTTTTCATGTAAATCAAAGGGAAGAGATTTCTAAAACACTCCCTCAATGCAAAAATAATGCCATTACACTGGATCGCATGAAGCCAAATGTATTACTTACAGCTCATTTAAAGGTCAGAGTAAATACCAGTGCCACAGAACTCCCCAATCCTAAACTGTCTGGAAAGTTGAGTAAGAACTTTAAGTTTTAGTTTTAAGGTAAAGACCTACTTCAGGTATGGATTCAGAAAAAAAAATTCTATGTCAATAAAGTGAAACTCAGATGAAAAATAGGTTCAAGGGCCCCCTCTGATGGGTCAGAGGAGATGGGTGTTTTGCTCTCATGGGTTTTTGAGACCACCTCAGTAAAAGTACCTCTGCCAAGGTAGAGCGTGATGATCACTGACTGTTCTCCATGAGGTCTAAGAGGAGTTTGCTTAATGTATGTGTAGCACACCAGTTCAATCAGGGCCACTGCAGGAGGGTGCCATATCAGCAGAAGACATTCCTTTTCAGGATTTTGCTCCAGCCAAATTCAGCAGCACAACTATTATTTCCTCTGAAGTTTGTTGTCTCATAGAGGTTCCCTGTGTTTAAAAGATGAGCCTAAGAAATAACAGGAGCAAAGTACTTCTCTCTCTAAATCACATTGCTGATGCTTTTTGCCCTGAAATAGGATTTTCTGTCTTCTTACATGTTTATTTTGACTGGTTTATTAAATGTCCTTTAGGTGAGAGAAAACTAACTGTTCATGGACTGCAAAATACTTTATCTGGTTAGAAGCAATGAAATCGAAACAGTTTACTGAAATCTAAACAGTTAAGAGTGAAATATATTTTAGCAAGAGGGTTTGATTGTTTGTTGGTTTAGTTTGTTAGCTTTTTAAGGGCCAAAATAAATTGCAGAAGTGTTGGCATTTTCCTAATACTTTGAATTGTAATGAACTTTAATTTTTTTAAAACTTTAACTTTTCACTTTAAAACCCCCGTCATAGCAACTATAAAGTTTTTCATTCATCTGAAAAGCATTTTCTTCCAAATTTTACTTAGAAAATATTTGATATTTATTATTTAATAAAAACAAAAAAGCAAACAAAACCCCCACAGAATTTGCACTGAAAATAAAATCCTTATCTGTCTGTATCTATTAGGGAAAAAATAATACATGAGTGTATTATATATTCATTATACACATGTGTACAACACACATACACATATTTCAAAGCAGATATGTGGAAAAGGACTTGGAGGTATTGTGGATGAACAACTCAGCATCACTTGGCAATGGGCACTTGCAGTCTGAAAAGCCAAACATACCTGGGAATGCATCAGATATGTAGCCAGCAGGTTGAGGGATGTGATTCTGGCCCTCTACACTTCTGCTGTGAGACTCCACCTGGAGTGCTGCATCCAGCTATGGGACCCTCAATATTAGGACATGGTTCTGTTGGAGCAGGTCCAGAGGAAGGCCACAAAGATGCCCTAAGAGCTGGACTATCCCTGTCATGCAGACAGTCTGAGGTTTGGTGTTGTTCAGGCTGGAGAAGAGGAGATTCTAAGGAGATTTTATAGCAGCCTTCCAGTACCTAGAATATACCATATAATAAAGCTAGAGAGAGACTTTTCAGAAGGGCATGCAGGGGTGTGACAGTGGGGAATGGTTTCCAATTGAGTTTAGACTAGATTTGAGGGTAGTGAAACAGTGGAACAAATTGCCCAGCAAACATATGGATGATCTATCCCTGGTAGTGTTCAAGGCTGAATTGGATGAGTCTCTGAGAAGCTTGGTCTTTGGAAGGTCTCACTGCCTCTGGCAGAGTGCTTGGAACTTTGGTCCCTCCAAACCCAAACCATTCTATGATTTTATGATTCTATAAAAAATGTGAAAGAAGAACTGAAGCCTATTTTTTTCATAGATTAAATCATCTGTCATCCTTTTTGAATACTGCTGGGGCAGCAAAAAAACAAAACAGGCACAGCAATGCCATTTTCAGTACTGTGTTATGCAATTTTGTTCAGGAGTTTCAATGAATTTACCATGATGATAAAATGTATGAGAAGTGTTTACACCTCCAGTAGTTCTCCCCTTGAGGAGCTGCACAGCAGAATTATAAGTCACATAGAGACAAGTTGTAGGATTCATGACAGACAGAGAGAGAATTGTCTTGTCAGTCTCACAAGTCTGAGGACTGAAAACGGAATCTCATCAAACGTAATTTCTATTTTGCTTTGTACATCAAATGCCTCAACTAAAATTCCACATTCTACTGTGACTGAATTAACTTGGCTCCTTCTGGACAGTTGCATTCCTTGAGCCATACACTACTTTGAAAAGAAAACCGAACTGTCCGTAAGAATTAAAAGTGAAAGATGAGATAAATAGCGGAAATTTGGTGGTCATTAGTGCTGCCTATCTAACTGCAAACAGAGAAAGGTTTCTTCAGCTTGCATTAAGCATCCTTTCATCAAGACCAATGTACTCTGGTGAAATGGTGGGAAATGCTTGATATTACAATAAATTTAATTGCAAGAAAATACCAAAAAGTAAGCAATACTTCTCCATGCTGTCTGTTTTGCTTCTGTTTTACAAAGGCTTACACATTCTTGTATCTCTAGAGAACAGAGGGTATTTCTCAGTTCCTTGTAGATGTGAAGTTTATCTGAGATGGTCTCAATTGCTAGCTATTTTTAAAATCACCAGCAATACCAAATAATGCTCCCTTTACATCTACAGTAATTCCATAATGTAACCTGGACATTCCAAGGAACTCCATGATAGGAGAGAGCAATGTTTAATTTCACCCACAATCTAATTGAGCAACAGTGGCTAAGCAGTGTCTAGCAGGTCATACAAGGTCGGGACCAGCACATGTATGTTTGTGCTTCATTTATTACAAAACAAAATGGGATTTCCTGGTGATCCTAATGAGTTCTGATTCGATAATGTCTAGGTTAGTATTTAAGTTCATGCTCAGCAGCAAATCCCATGATGGTCTGACAAACTGTTTGAAGCAGGCAGCTTTGCTCTGCAGCAACTTGCCACCAATGGCGTCTCTGTCAAGTGAGAAGATGTCACTGCTTAACTCTCAGTGATTCGTAACCTCTCTAAACACAGTAATTCTGTGCTTCTGATTATTGTTCTTTGGAAGTCTGTTTTTAACCACAAATAATTTTTTATGATTTTCAGGAACCTTGCACAGATAATTGTTGAATAAATGTGTATAAATTACATTAAAATGTATATTCATATGCAAGTATAATAGTTAAACATGTAAATAATAATGAAATATATATGTATATATAAAAGAAACAAATCACTCTTCACTAATAATGGAGAACATAACCAAAGGAAAATTATGGTGAGTTGGAATCAAGATTTAAAGCAGATAATATTAGTGCAGAAATTTTAAAAAATAATTTTATCCTAAAGGACAAATCTGGAAAATTCTGTGATTATTTAAACATGAAAATTCATGTGTATTACTGTATGAAGATGGATTTTCAACAGCTGCAATTTTAACTGCAGATATTTTGAATTTCTGCGATGTCACAAAACAACTATTTTGAATGAGGGTTTAACTTTGCATCTAGTCATAACTTACAGCTGTTGATTTAAGATATTTTTTTATTTAAATTTAGTTTTTACTAGAGTGGAAGTGTGAAGAAGATACTCTATGGTATTTCTTAAAATTACTTATTTTTAATGTGAAGTATGATATTTTAAATGACATATTTTTAATTAATTCATAGCATAACAAGCAGTCCTAAATTCTCAGAATCTTTTCTTCTGAAGTTAACATCCTCAGTTTAGGGAAAATGCAACATGTGCAACATATGCTGATTTAAAACAACGGCGTACTCAAAGCTTGTATTGACATCTTTTTGACATTTGACATGCAATATGCATGAAGATAACATTCAGATTGCTAATTTATGGGTGAAAAATTTAGAAGAAAGAAAACTGAAGGTTGCTCCTGTAGTGCTGAATCATATGTACTATTCTTATGGAATGTGCTGAAAAATAAGTTTACATGTCTTCCCAAACACTGATAACTAGAAAATGTTTTCAAAGTGATCGTTATTTGTCTGAAGAAAGCATATAGTTGTACTGTGAGTGTTTTGAGTTTTTTTCAGGCAGTTAATTCTGCTACTACCTATTTATAAACAATTATCAGGACCCTATGAGATTAATCAAAATGAATCTTGAATGATTTCACTTAATTAAACCAAGCAAAAACTCAGATGAGAGGGTCAAGTGTGCACTCAAAGTGCTCAGCATTCTGGAACAAAATTACTTTGATCTTTGAAAAAAATCAAAAAGGAGGAACGCATATTGCTAGGTGCATAATTGTATATTTTTCCAACACATGTACTTTTCTAAAAGATTTTAATAGAGGTCTGGAACTTCACAAGATTAAATTAAACTATTCACAAAAAGCTTGCTTTCTTGTAATATAAGCAGAATGTCACATATCTATAAAGGACCAAGGAAAAAAAAAAAAAGCACCAAACCCCCTGCTCTGAAAGTTCAAAACATCCCTTCTAGAAAAGACTGATGTCTTCTATAAATTAGTTGCTGTGTGGGCTCAAATTGAAAATATGGAGAGGAAAACAGAGTGGTCTGTTATTTTTCTTTACTTCCAAGAGAATAAACACACTTAGTCATCTGGAAAGTTTGGGGTTTGCCATTTCTTTGGTTTTATTTGGTGTTCATTTAGAATACAGGGACTTGGGAAAAAGTGGTCTGCAATCCATGTGCTCATGGCCAAGCTGGATATGTCCATCACCTGTATCTGTGCTCATGGTAGAGAGAAAAAAAAAAAAAAAAAAAAAAAAAAAAAAAAAAAGGTTCTTCATTAGAGCAATGAGACATATGGATAGAGAAGGAATTGTATACACATAGTATTTAACCATGTTAAATTATACACATTATTTTTGCAATATGGACATTTTCTTAAAATGTTTAATATCTTGTATGAATTATTTTAGATACAAAGAAATAATATGTGGTCTGTTCATTTAATACTAATGAATTAATGACACAGATAAAATGTTTGTAATCTGTTTGCATTTATAAAACATCAGTGCATGAAACATATTTTGGCTCTGTCTCCTTAGCTATCTAGGGCATTATCAGCCACGCAGAACCATATGTCACCAGTTACAAATTATCAGCTCCCTATTCTTTTAATGTTCAGGAAAAAAAAAAAGGAAAAGAAAAAAAAAGAAAGAGTAAAATGTTCTTTATATACATTAAATGGAGGTCTTTAAAAATTCATTTTGGATCACACGCCAGTTTTAAGTTTAAATGCTGAGATTTATATTTCAGGCAGCCTAAAACAGTTTTTGAATTACTGTCCTTAGAACCACATGCAGAACTCTTAGGTTCTGCATCTAAACATCCAAGCAACTACTTCGTTAGTACAATTCCTCTTCTCCTCTTCTACTCTATCAGGGGCTCTCCACAGATTGCTTTCCATGGGGTGTACATCACTCTAGAAAAAACTTAGGATCAATTGCACGATTAAATGGCTCAAAGAGTTGCCCCATCAAGCAATTTGAACAGCATGGTTACTACACTTTTAAAAGTGGAATTCAAATTTAGACCCCTAAATATAGATGTCTACAAAGGAGTTCCCTACATCTGATTTAGCCAAGTATCCATTAGATCCAAGAAAGGTTTGCAGAGATCGCAGGCTCTCTATGTGCTTAATCAAAGTTGGTTATGCCACCCCTAGTGATTAGAAGGCATCCACCTGTAGAAAGTTTTAGGTCTTCAGAGGTGCCAAGTGTTGCAATTACAAAGCATGAGTCTGTAAGGATGACAACTTTTAAATAAGCAGTTTCTAGTCTCAGGAACTCAAGTTACTGTTTGGCAAATATATTTATCCAGGACAGCAAGAAATGCCAACCATCCTTTAAGCCTTTTTGCTTTTTCCTCTCAGACAGACTAATATAGAATATGTTTGTTTGGAGAACCTACAAGAGTTATTTCTCCAGTATGTGCATTATTTGAAGATATTCATCTTTAAAAATGCTAATTAAAATAACTCTTATTGAAAAATGTGTTGCCAGCAACTTTGCCCAGATAAAAAACACAAGCAAAGCCTAATCCTGAGGTAATATTGCAGTAGATTAAAGCTAAAAGAAATAATTTGTTTCTCTCTACAGGTTAGAGTTTCATTACTGAAAAGTATTTATTTTTCTTTCCCCAGAAAAACATTTCACTATTTCACTGGGCGAATCAGATTTGCTACAGAGAATTTTGTAAAGTTAGTCTTCAAGGATTTTTGAGGATCTAGATTCTACCTCTTGAGTTTTTAAATTAACATGTTGACATCTTGCTTTGCTCAGTTAAAAAGCACAGGGAAAATAAGTGATTAAATAAATGCACTCCTAAAATACGTTAGTGAAAATAGTATTGCATAAGGCTGAGCTGAAATGTCAGTCTTAGAAAGCAGCATTGAATTAACAAGATAAGAAGAGTTTTCTTCCATGAGTTCCTGAGACAAAGATTTATCACTTGCTTGTTGAGCTTGACTGACTGTGAAAAAAACCAAGCAATTTCACCTCAGAGACAGCGCATCTTCAGAATTTACTGTGACACCCTGACTTTCAAATTTTTCAGTCAAGTCCTCACAAAAGAGCCCTGTGATTCTGCTAGCTAGAGCTCAGGCTCAAAGTTTAAATTAATGCCAGAAGTGAAGTTTCAAATTTTTAGCTGGAACTAGACCAATTAAATTGTTCAGCTTGATTCTGTCTTTAAATTTCATCAGGGTACTTATGTTTCTGTTAGATTGTTTTACTGGCTTCATAAGATATACCGCTTACTGTTAACAGAACAGGTTTTGGGGCTTTTTTAGCACTCCTATTGTGTTTCCAGAACTGAAAAGAAGTTTCTGGGTGCTTTGATCAAGACAGAAGATTTTCAAGAGAATTTTTTATGGATTATAGGGCTTTAAAAACAAGTCAGTGCTATACGTGCTGCAGAGCCAGAGAGTTCAGATTTTTATGCATCTAAATTAGAATTAGGCTTCAGGAGAGCTCAGCCACTGAAGCCTGCAGAAGTTCTCTAGAGAACACTTACAGAAAATTATTTTCCTCAAATCATATGCTTTTTATGGTTGAATACTGAGAGTCTGATGTTATTTCCTATGGAAATTAGGGTCAGTATGAGGGTTTTTTTTTTTATGTTCAGAATATGACAGGCCCTGGAAGGTAGTTTCTCAATGTCCACTAAATCCCTGTGGGGGATACTGTGGAAGGCAAATGAAAGGCAAAATCGTTGAAATAAAAATGAATTTGCTTTTTCTGCATATTTTTCTACTTCTTAAAGATAAATCACACTTTATTTTTCTATTGTATAGCTATAAGGGAAACAGAGAGCATATATTATATTTGATTTCTTTCTGACTTTATGGCATTCAAACAAATGGTACTTTGCTTTTGAATTATTTAAAATTGATTATTTCTCTGCATTATCCCCTATGCATGCTAATTCAAAATGGTAATTGTGCTCTAACACTAAGAATATGTCAGGTGTGATCAGAACCCTTTTGATGAAGTTACCCCTGAGCCTAAAGTTCACATCTGTGCAGCTGTTTGTTGCTGAGATTTTGAACAGTGACTCTACTCCGAAGTTCTTTGCCAGGAGTAAAAATTTCACCATAGTGTCTTTGTCTATTCAACAAGAAGAAAAATCTCATTATTATCAGAAAAGAGGGAAGAGGAAAAAGAACTAAGAGAGAAAACTGTCAACTATATCAAATGATGGCGAACAAAAAGACTTGCCTTTGGATTTTTTAATGAATTATCTTGCTCTAGTATCATTACAGGACTCAAACAACCTATAATAATGATGATTGGAGTTTTATATTGTGAAATATACATAATAATGAATAATGCAGCAAAGGTTGTGTCTTTAGGACAATGATTTAGTTCTTACACAAGATATAAGGCTATCTGATGTAGTGAGGGAAGAAACAGAGATAAGGGGAAAGGTATTCTTCCAAATAGATGTATAAAAAAAATGAATTCAAGGCTTTATTAAGAAGAAAAAAATCCTCAATTCATTTATTCTTTTCATTTCAGAGATTACTATCTAAAAATGACAGCAGAATAATACTTCCAAAGCAACTTTTATAGTGATAACCATGGCTCTGGTTAATAAACTGCTGTGCTGAAGAACAAGCTCTGGTTTCAGAGATTAATTTAATTGTAAACCCTGTGTCAAAAATACTTAAAATATTTCAAAATATTGTATATTTAATATATAGATATATTAATATATTAATAAAATTTTAATATATTAAAATTATATTAAAATATAATAATAGTAAACTTTTTATTTTTTAATTTTCTCACTAAAAATAAGGTACAGCTTTAACTTCTGAACTGAAATTTAGGGTTTCTGCACTAACTCTGATTAGTTACTGAAACCACTCTGATTGGTGCAAAAGTTTCAGCAATTCATTTTTTGAATTTACCCATCAAAACAGTATTGTAACTAGGAACCCAAATTAGAGATGTCTGGGTCAGTTTTGCACAGTGTTTATGAAAGATTCTTTTAGTGGAAGTCCTGAGTTCTGACCACAGGATATTTTGTCTGTGCAAATTTTGTGAAATAGTATCCACTTCCTTTGTCATGCAAATATTTAATAAATTCCTCAGAAGGTTCATGCTTAATTGTATTCAGCTTTTATGCTTGCAGTTTAATATGTGAGAAGGAAGGAAATGAAGCATGCAGCTCCTAAATGAGAGCACTTCAATGAGATAATCACAGATTATACTGCATAAGATCTTTACACACTCTCTTTTTACTCATTAATTTTCTAGAAGTAAACACTAAAAGACATAATATTTTTTTGACATAAGTAAATGTCATAAGTAAACTTTTAATATAAACTGTAATGTAACATGCACCATTTGAGCCTCCATAATCAAAATCTGAGACATAAATGAAGTATTATATAACATGCTTACAAAGTTTGTATTTGAGAGTTATTCATCTCCATGTGTTGTACTTGTTTATTTTTACTTTATGCAGATACTTTCAAGTAACTATTTTTGACATAGATTTTATTATCCCAGGTATTTATTACTCATGTACTTGTTTCTCACACATAGATCTTCTTTGTCATTACCTTTTAAAAATACTGTTGTTTGTGTCCTGTTCAAAGTTCTGCTAGTGATGCTCAGAAGCGTTTTTAAAATATTGATACCTGAGAGAAACTTGAGCAAACAGGTTCTAGACTTTAGGAGTAAAAGCAGCATCATTATTTATGTTTAGTCTACCAGTTAAGGTGTATGTTAGTGATTTCCTTCAATAAATTCATTTAAGGCATGTAATACTTCATACTACAGCCAAAAGAAAAGTCTTATTTCTAGCAGCTTTTAGTTTCAGTATGGACAGACCAATACTTTCCTTGTGTATTACTGATGCTTTTGGAACTCATTCATTATTTAGACTTTTAAAAGTCTTTCTTTTTAGAAAAATAAAGGGAAACTCTTTTAAGGATTTCTTCCATTAAACTATTCAAAATTTTGGCTCAAACTATGAAGTGAGAATGTGTTCAAGTAATGGATACGCTTGTTTACATTTTGAATGAGTAACTGGATGACTTTCCAGGTCACTATTCAAGTGAACTGAAGGTAGACTTGCCAGCTGGTAACATTTCCTATCAGTTGGCTGAGGGTAGTGCCTGGTAGCAAAGTGACGCCTGGAAAGCAAGCAGCACTGTTGATTTTAAAATAACAGTTTTACAGTTTAAAAAGAGATCATGAAAAGACTTATTCTTTTCTTGACTCCAGTTCAGAGCTTCCTCCAAGCCTGAAACTTTCTCCCTCTTTCATGCCATTGTCAGAATTAAAATCTTCTTCCTTTTTAATTTGAGAAGTAAAATTAGTTTAAATACCACATTAGAAGGCAAATTCCACCCAGGAACACAATGAACTGTACTTTCTTTCATGGATGAATTAAAGATAGCTAAAAAAAGGCTAACAGTGATAAAGAAAAAGGATATGAGTTTCTTCCTATGCAACTGACATCAAAGGGTGATATTTGAAACTAAAATAAAAGCTACAACACTTATCTCATAAAGTATTTTTGGGATGTGTGTAAAAAAGTAAGGTTTTTGTTCTACAGTGACACCAAAACAAAACAAGTCTCAATTGATTTGTATTTGATTGTTAGCTGGTTAATTCAAAGGGGTTCATTATTAACTTCATAATTCAGTGGTACTAAAGATACTTTGTGGTTAATACTGAAAGAGTGCTAACGTGTGTGTCTGCTTTTCAGGCTAGTAAATATTGATGTTCACCTTAGCTATAGGCATAGTAAAGGCCAAGCCTTTTCATTTTCTTTCTTTTGAGGTACGTGCAGGTGTGTGTATAAGGTCATGACTTTCTAATGCATGTGATGTGGCAGTTTATATGATATTCTACTGCATTCTGCTTATACACTGAAGCTGATGTGATCGTATAGATTATTTTTGGTGAACATGGTTTTATAAATATGGAATGGCAAACCAAAAAGTATAGCCTAACTTGCTCTCTGATCTTAAACAGAAAATCAAACATTTGGGTGGAAATTTACAAAATTAGTATGTAGTTGGTGTGTACTTCAGTGTGCAGATCTCCAAAGACTGATGTTTAGGCCTTTTTCAGCATCTCCACCTTCTACTTGCTTTGCTAGAGATCCTAAGAGTTGCAAAGTTGCTATCCTTTTTTACTCTAATCATACTTTTTAACTTTAAAAGCTCTCTTTCTGGTCCCATACCTTACTAGTATTTTTAGTCCTATAATTTTGTAGACATTGTTGGGGGTTGGGTTTGTTCCTTCTTTCTCTGGGGAATTTTTTCCCCACGGGTTGCCAAGGGGACCGGGTGTTGGATACTTGAGAGTGCTTGGCTGAAACAAAGAGATGGACAAAAGGTGGAAGGGGGAGATAACGCAGGTAAAAGACACAGCTTGAGGCAGCTGCGTGCTTTTCTGCTTCCGGCGTTTGGGAGGCGCGTGTCGGCCGCTCCTCGAGGATCTCAGCCGCCGCAAAGCACGCCGAGGAGAAGCTGGGTGCTTTCTGCCTCGCCTTCGAGCTTCTTCGGCGCTGCTCCTCTTGCTGCAGCGTGACCCTGCACCCCCTGCGCTGCCGGGACATCCTGCCCCTGCCTGCCGGGACACCCTGCCATCCCAGCTACCAGCCCGGGACTTTTCCACTGTTCCAGCTTGGTGCTCTGAGGATCCTGCAGGGACACCGAAACCAAACTGCCCTGGGTTTTGTGAAACAAAGCCCTCAAGGTTCTTGGTACTGTTGTCGTTTGTCATTAATGCTGTAGTTGTTTGGTGGGGGGGGAGGTTTTTTTTTTTGTGTTTATTTGCTTTGTATTACATACTAGTAAAGAACTGCTATTCCTATTTCCCAAATCTTTGCCAAAGAGCCTCTGATTGTAATTTTACCTAGCAGATACCTGTCTTCCTAAACCAAGACAGATTTTGGCGCCCAAGTGTGGGGCTTGAGGGCACTGAGAAAAGAAAAGGGAAGAGAAATAGCAGTTCTTAACTAACCTAGTACTTTCTTTTGTGTGCGTTGGATATAAAAACCTCATTAGGCTGCATCATGTGGTCTAACTTAGCCTGGTTTGGGTGGCATGTGGTTGTGGCTGTATTCCTTCCATTTGCAGGCCCTTATCTAAACATGGGCCCTATAACTAAGGCTACTGTGACTGTCATCCAGTTTATTTTATGGCTTAATAAGGTGAAGAACTCATGGATTTTTAATTTCCTCTGGAAGGCAGGCACATGGATTCAGGGCTATCGTACACTAACTGTGTGTTTTTGGAGTTACTTTAACAATGGTATCTACTGTGAGGAAATGACGCCGGGGGAAGTTTCTTTTTCCCAACCCTTTACCCATCTCTTTGGGTCTGCCCCACCAGTTTTTGAAGGGTTTAAATCCTCTCTGAATGCTAATGATATCATACAATGGCTGGTGCTGCTAATATGCGTATTCTGTTTAGCATTCAGAGATAAGGGAAGATTGACCTGGATAACCACCCTGATACCTAGCCCACAGAATAGGGATGATACCCCAGAGCCTGACTCTGCCCCACAGCCTGCCTCAGAAAGGACCCACCCGGATTGGGTTGAGGTTCTGGTAAAAGAGATAGGCCAAATGCTGAAAGAGTACATTTCCCCAGCTCATGAAAAACCCTCCCCCTGCCCCGAGAAGGCAGAGACTGATGGTGCAGCAGTGGAACCCACAGATGTTACAACTGTCCAGGTTCCAGCTGAACCACAAGGGCAGCCACAGCCAGCAGCAGTCGCCCCTGTGGAAACAAGGAAGTGTAAAGTGAAATCATCAGATCCTGATATTAAGGGTAAGAAAGGAGGGTCCTCACAGTCCACAGAAGAGCCACAGGTTGAGATCATCACTGAGTCCCTGACATATGAAAGTCTACGTAATCTGCAAAAAGATATTGCACGACGAGGACGTGAGGCTTATACAGCCTGGCTACTTCGAGTCTGGGACCTTATGGGTACAGGTGTGCAACTGGATAGTGCTGAAGCAAGGAATTTGGGACCCTTGACCCAGGACTCAGGTATAAATCAGGTATTTGTAAGAGAGCAAAGGCCCCTTCCCCTTTGGGAACGACTTCTAATGAGTGTGAGAGAGAGATTTGTCCACAGAGACAGAATGCAAGAGCACAACAATAGAATGCGATGGAAGACCCTTGAGGAAGGAATCCAACAGTTGAGAGAAGTGGCAGTATTGGAAGTACTTTTTGGGAGGACCGGCCAGCAGAAGAAACACACTACGCTCTCTTCACTGATGGTTCCTGTCGCATCGTGGGAATGAACCGTAAGTGGAAAGCAGCCGTATGGAGCCCCACACGACAGGTTGCAGAAGCCACTGAAGGAGAAGGGGGATCAAGTCAGCTTGCTGAACTCAAAGCTGTTCAATTAGCCCTTGACATTGCTGAAAGAGAGAAGTGGCCAAAGCTCTACCTCTACACTGATTCGTGGATGGTAGCCAATGCTCTGTGGGGCTGGCTGGAAAGGTGGAAAAAGGCCAACTGGCACCGTAGAGGAAAACCAATCTGGGCTGCTGATGAATGGAAGGACGTTGCCACTCGTGTAGAGAAGCTGCCTGTGAAAGTCCGCCATGTAGATGCCCATGTTCCCAAGAGTCGGGCTAATGAGGAACACCAAAACAACAAGCAGGTAGATCAGGCTGCCAAGATAGAAGTGTCAAAGATAGATTTAGATTGGCAACACAAGGGAGAGTTGTTCCTAGCCCGATGGGCCCATGATGCCTCGGGTCATCAGGGCAGAGATGCCACCTATAAGTGGGCCCGAGACCGAGGGGTGGATTTAACCATGGACAGTATTTCTCAGGTTATCCATGACTGTGAGACATGTGCTGCAATCAAGCAAGCCAAGCAGGTGAAGCCCTTATGGTATGGTGGGCGGTGGTCCAAATATAAATATGAGGAAGCCTGGCAGATTGACTACATCACCCTTCCCCAAACCCGCCCGGGCAAGCGTTATGTGCTAACCATAGTGGAAGCCACCACTGGATGGTTGGAGACCTACCCTGTGCCTCATGCTACTGCCCGGAACACCATCCTGGGCCTGGAAAAACAAGTCCTGTGGAGACATGGCACCCCTGAGAGAATCGAGTCGGACAATGGGACTCATTTCAAGAATAGTCTTATAAGCACCTGGGCTAGAGAACATGGTATTGAGTGGGTGTACCATATTCCTTATCATGCACCAGCGGCCGGGAAAGTTGAACGGTGCAATGGCCTGCTTAAAACTACCTTGAAAGCACTGGGTGAGAGAACCTTTAAGAATTAAGATACTAATTTAGCAAAGGCCACCTGGTTGGTGAACACTCGAGGTTCCACCAGCCGAGCAGGTCCTGCCCAATCTGAGCCCTTGCAAAAGACAGACAGAGATAAGGTTCCAGTGGTACACATGAGAGGTATGCTGGGAAAAACTGTTTGGATTAATCCTGCCTCCAGCAAAGACAATCCCATCCGTGGGGTTGTCTTCGCTCAGGGACCAGGTTGCACCTGGTGGGTGATGCAAAAGGATGGAGAGACCCGATGCATACCTCAAGGGGACCTTGTTTTGGGGTGAACTATCCATGACAATGTGGCTGCATCCATATTTGCATATATATATATATGTATTTTTAATAGTTAAAACTCAATGTAATATGTTTGTATGGGAAAAAAATTCGGGGTGGATAATGTTGGGGGTTGGGTTTGTTCCTTCTTTCTCTGGGGAATTTTTTCCCCACGGGTTGCCAAGGGGACCGGGTGTTGGATACTTGAGAGTGCTTGGCTGAAACAAAGAGATGGACAAAAGGTGGAAGGGGGAGATAACGCAGGTAAAAGACACAGCTTGAGGCAGCTGCGTGCTTTTCTGCTTCCGGCGTTCGGGAGGCGCGTGTCGGCCGCTCCTCGAGGATCTCAGCCGCCGCAAAGCACGCCGAGGAGAAGCTGGGTGCTTTCTGCCTCGCCTTCGAGCTTCTTCGGCGCTGCTCCTCTTGCTGCAGCGTGACCCTGCACCCCCTGCGCTGCCGGGACATCCTGCCCCTGCCTGCCGGGACACCCTGCCATCCCAGCTACCAGCCCGGGACTTTTCCACTGTTCCAGCTTGGTGCTCTGAGGATCCTGCAGGGACACCGAAACCAAACTGCCCTGGGTTTTGTGAAACAAAGCCCTCAAGGTTCTTGGTACTGTTGTCGTTTGTCATTAATGCTGTAGTTGTTTGGTGGGGGGGGAGGTTTTTTTTTTTGTGTTTGTTTGCTTTGTATTACATACTAGTAAAGAACTGCTATTCCTATTTCCCAAATCTTTGCCAAAGAGCCTCTGATTGTAATTTTACCTAGCAGATACCTGTCTTCCTAAACCAAGACAGACATAAATGCATGTATGAATCCATTTCATTTGTTCTATGTGAAGTAGATAATTATATCACATAACTAATTAGGGCTGCAAAAAAGGATAATTTTTTGAAGACAGACTTCTCATATCATCGTCCTGTAGGTATCTCAATATGAACAAATATTGGCACTTCTGTGGAATGTGAGGGAAGATTTGCAGGACTCTTTACTGAAGCCAGTTTGGACAGACTTAATAGTAGGGTTTGTCACCAAAGCAATTCATACAGTTGCTTCCAGGATCCTGTGACAGTAAACCCTCAGAGAGTCCAAAATCAGTCTCTGTCTCCTCCTATACTGGGTAAGTAAATATGAAGCACAAGTCTAATGCTGATAAAGAAATATCAGATATAAGTTTCAGGAAAAAAAATAAAAGATGTGGACTTAGAAAAGGAAGGTATAGTTTTTAATTATGCTGTATTCTTAAGAGAAGAACTGTTTTTTATGCTCACTGTGACAAGTGAGAGAAAAATATAATTAAACTGTAAGAATAGCCCAAATCTCTGCAATAGAAATGCAAATTCAGTAGATTTTCCAACAATTATTCAAAGCTGTTGGATTAGACAATGCAAAGTAAGAGCTGAAGCTGCTCTCTAACTCGGGTGTTGAGACTATGCTCCAATGTGATTTTGCAGCTTGAAGAGTGTTTCCATAACATCCTCACATATAAAGAGAAATTTCACTGAAGATACATAATGAAATTTTAAAATTTATTCATGAAAAGTGTATTTCTGTTCTAAATCAGTCTTGTTGATTATAAATATAGTTTATAAAGTCCAATGTTCTGAAAAGCGTTCAAAGAAAAGGAAGTAGAACAGTTCAAATACATATGCCTTGAAATTACTTCAGAGGCTTAGCTAACAGGAGTAAGAGTTTCCATTATATAAGCATACATTTGTCATCCGAATGAGGGAGTCTTTAGAAAATAAAAAACACATGTTGGAGCAGTCTGTAATGCAATTTTCTTTATCACAGAGCCTTTGATTATGCCAACCATGAAATTTTATCTTGATCCTTCCCACATCAATTCAGATGTGTTACTGTACAGACATTCATATATTTATTGACTACAACAAAACTACTCTGAGTGCGAAAATTTAGCCCATTATGTTTGTGCAACATCAGGTCCAGTCCAGAGGTTAACAGTGAAGATTCAGAGAATAAAACATAAACAGATAAATTCAGGACTTGTACCCTAAGTTATGATAAGTATGAGCTAGTGTGTGTGATGTTAGCTGAAAATATTTTTGGGATTTGATTGTGACCACTCTAGATACTTTTTAAAATATAGAAAAACAGGCGTAGTAACAGCAGTAGTTCTCAAACAACCAATCTGCAGATTCAAAGAGTAGCAAAGAAATTTTTACCCTCTCATTTTTAGAAATGACAAAAGGAAAAAGATCATATGTATATCTGCTATTGATTCTCAAATTAATAGATACTTAGAATAAAAAGCCTAAATGATATGCATAGGAATGGTTTCAGTGCTATGCAGATGAAAAATACATACTGAAATGAATAAAGGACTTTTATAAGTCATTTAAAACCCTAAATGACTAAATTATTTGAAGGACAGGGTAATCAGACAGCTCAGAGAAGAAAAAATTCTGATGTTCTGTAAAAAGTGGAAAGAGATAATAAAATGTGCAATACCAAAAGCAACATAAAAATTATTTCAAATATGATGCTAGTGTGTTTGCACAACTTTCCATGATATGGGTATTCTAAATGACCACTAAATATAAGAAATAAGGTAAGAATATGACAAACAATTGAAATATTCAGCTACATACGATTTATTATTCAAATTTTAGACTGCAAATTATATATACATTTTTAATGAGAAATTGATACAGTTAATTAAAGAATTAATAGAATGATTCTACCTTTCAAAAAAAAAAAAGTGTATTTTCAAATGCATGGCCATTTCTAAATCTTAGATTCACAGGACAGATTCTATTAAAAACATTTTAGGTCTTGATTTTATGAATTTTCTGTATTTACCTGTCAGTTAAATAAGAATATAATTGTTTAAAACTCCTTATCGCCATGACTCCAAGGAATCAATCCTGTTTTCAAATTTCTTTAGTTTTTAAGACATGTCTACACCTGGGCCACGTGAAGTGATTTCCTGCCTTTCTGATGACAATGATGTCTGCTGCTGTCGCTGAATATAAATACTAGGACTAAAGAATATTTTTTCTCAACTTTTAACCTTTAAAATGCATTTAATTTTATTTACCAAACATACATGATTCTCTAGTGCAATTTAAAAATTCAAATTGTTTTAAAGTGCATTTTAGTTAAACTCAACGATGCTTGAAATGTCACCAATGTAAATAACTTTTTGAAGGTAAATCCAAAGAGACTCATTTTAACTCTAAAAAGCTTAAATGTACATGGAAACCATCTGTGTTTTGTCAAAGACATTAAAGTACATTTTCTCGTACTTATTGTTCTGCGAGCAATTCTGCTTTGAACTGGTTTGGATAATGGAACGAGGTACTTTTAAAATGTGTGACAAGAAAATTCTTTGCCATTTTCAGAAAAAGCAAATACTAATGTGACTTTTGTTCTAAGTGTTTGTAAGGTGTCTATTCTGAGTATCTACTCTTTAGCTTTTTTTTTGCTTTGATTTGTTCCTTTCTAAGGACTTCTGAAATCAGCTTCCTCATATTTAGGGACCTTTGGTACATATTTCCTTCCTTCCTGCCTCCCTGCCCTCCGGCCTTCCTGCCCTTCTCCTCCCCTCTCTCCCTCCCAATATGAACTACATCTACTTTGATGAAAGGTCCCCATTGAAACTTCTATCTGTTTCCCAAGCAGCCAAATTAAGTGCATTGCAGTTGTTTCTCCCTGAGCCTTCTCCAGGCTGACTAGCCCCAGCTTTTTCAGGCCCTCCTCAGATATCAGATAATCCAGAACCCTGGTCATATTCATAAGCCTTCACTGAACCGCCTCCAGCATGTCCAGATCTCTCCTGCGTTGGGAAGCCTGGGCATGGACCAAGAAACCTAAATGCGTTCTCAGCATGGCTGAGCAGAGGGAAGGATCACCTCCCTTGACCTGCTGAAAATGCTTTTCCTAAGGCAAGGCAAGAAATCACTGACTTTGTGATGGGGTACATTGCATGCTCATGTGATATTTTCAATTGTTTCAGAGTTGATTGCCTTTCATTTCTTCTACCCCAGATGTTGTTGGCGTTTTGGGTTTTTTCTTCTGACTTTATATAAATTATAATTGTTGAAAACATATTTTCTTAGTATTGTAAGCATTCACTTTTTTTTCCTATTAATGGCAACATTTTTTTTTCCTGAGTATAATCAAAGGAATAACATGCAGAAACAAAATAGGTCATTAAAGTGAACTGAATTACCACACTTATTGTTTTGGCATTTCACTTTACATATGCATTTCTACTACCTTATTGTTATCAGTATTTCGATTTCTACCATAAGGTTACAAAATCTATGGGACTCCATAAACTGCTTCTTTCCTGTATTCTGAAGACCATGTAACAAGGGGAATGAAAATGGGCTAATATATATATATTTGCTCCATTAGAATACAGTTTTTTTTAGGAAGAGATTATTGAAAATTTTGTCACTCTCTTGTAAAAAATCAAGGATATTTCAAGAAATTTTATGCTTATAAGGACTCTAATAAAGGTCTTTTTCAGACACTTTTAGACAGTCATTTAAACATGGGTGTAGTTTCTGTTTTCCCTCATCTAACATTCTTACATAAGACTTAATAGAATAATTTAATCCATGTACTAAAAAGGAGCAGAACCTGAAAAGGAGTGGATAATTTTGTTTTTCCTTTATAGTTTTTACTTTTTAAAAATTTGTATGTCTGCTAAGAGGCTTTTTTTTTTTCCATTTGTAAACAACAGTTAATCTGTGACATGTGTGGCAACCAATATATTGTGTCATTTAAGCAAACTTTGCATTCATAATGAAAATGTGCCCCTTCTCAGGGTTATTTGATCTATAAAGTTGGGTGAGTTATGTATTCTGTTAATTTGTTTTACTAACCACTAAAGAATATGTGCCATTATGTTGTGATATTTACTAGAAAGTGAGTTGAAAAACAAATGAAAAGAAAAAAAAAACAAAACCTCTTCTATTAAATCCTTATGCAGAGTTGATGTGGGTTTTTTTAACTTTTCTTCTTCATTTAGCTGCTATAGAAAAGGAAGTCATCCTGAAGAAGAAAGAAATAAATTAAAATACAAAGAGGATGACCCCTAGCCATCAGACACAATTCAACTCTACATATCAATTTTTTTTAACAAAGGCTATTTTTGGGGGGGGGGAGAAGATTCTAGTCAGAACATAATACTAATTTAAATGGGACCTTAGGAGAAGCACCACAGCCTGTGCCTTTAAAAATGCATCACACACTGCTCTAGAGCACTTCTGGGCCCTGAAATACAGCTCTATATCCCACTACCCTGTTGTAAAAGCCTCAAGCATGTTTTGTGTAAATGCTAATAGCATTGTCCCTAACAGTTTCTGGGCACAATCTGGGAGGTAGAATTTTCCAGGGACTGTTCAACATAGTTGGTTCTCATGCAGCAACCTTATGCCAGAAGCAAAAAGAGTGTCCCACAGCAGATGCAGAACGCTCTTTTTAGCCAGCTTCAATCCTCTTGAATGCTCTTGGGCATATTTAGTTGATTAGTATAGGCATAGCCAAATATTTTCCACCACAGTTTTCCAGTAAAGTATCAGTGATATTTATTAAGCTATCACTGAGAGAAAATAATAGCAGTTTATTTTAAGAAAGATTTTATAGTTGCAGCAGACAAATAATTGCAAGTGGTATGGATTTAGGCAAGTTATTATTAACAAGAGATTAGTTTTATTAGGTTTATGCATGACACATAAACCAATAACAATGTGGGTTACTTATGAGCTCAGAAGTGGTTGGTAGAAGGACTACCTGCAGCAACTACCAAGTAAGTTGTAATAGCACTGTCTTCAAATATTCATGGAATTTTCTCTGAGAGCTGTGTCAGGTATGGGATTTTTCCTCCTTGAAACTGTAATAGTGTTCATTCAATTAGAGTTCCATCATGCAAACCAGGTTTACCAAGATCTGAATATATTTCAAAAATATCACATACCTTTGTGTTATTTGCCTGTCACAAAGCACTAGTTCAAAGAACTTTTCAGCTATGTGATCCAGGATTTTGTACCTGTCTGCTTAAAACACGGAAGGCCTGCAATCTAGGTACCCTGATGTTTGATTTACACACCTGCCATTATCTCAAAATACAAATGTATGCACACTATATTCTCAATTTCTTCCTGGTTTTGGAACAAATGCAATATAGCTGAAGTGTTTCTTGTTTACTTTTAAAATAAATAAATAAATGAATTGATATTTTTCAGGGGAAAGGTACCAAAAATTTAGAGTCTGCTCTAACAACAGTGAGCAGATTAAGAAATGCAGAGTGAAGAATAAAAAAGTTTACTTGCTAGGCCCACATCATGTGTTAATGTAAATAACTTTTGTGGCTTGTTTTCACCACCTACTTCAGATCTAATTACTTCAGATGTAATTACTGTTACAAGAATGACAATATATTGCCTGTACATTTTCCAAAGTATTCCAAAGATGAGGTGGATGCCCCATCCTTGAAGTGCTCATGGCCAGGTTGCATGGGGCCCTGATCAACCTGATCTAGTGGAACGTGCTGCTGGCTGTGGCAAGAGGTTGTCAAATATTTGAGGCAAATATGTCCTTTAAAGTTCCCTCCAGCCCAGGCCATTTTATGATCCTGTGAGTTAAAACTGAAAGTAAATGTGATGGGTCTAAAGTTATTATATCAAAATCTTTAATCTTGCAACTCAATGCGAAACGATAATGAACTGGTGCTATTTGTAAAGATGTAGAATTTAATTATATTTGGATTAAAACTGTAGAATAGATGTTGAATATGATAACACAGCAATGATATTTAAAAGATAAGGGATCAAAATTAATTAAATGCTTTTTTTAATTAAAAGTTTTCACATACTATCTAAATTAATTCTGATTATTTTCTTTTAATTTTTTTTCAGACTTTACCACCAATTTGGAGAAGATTTTAAAGAGTCTTATGACTGCTGAAACATGTCAAGGTTAAATCACTTGATGTCTTTGGAGATACCTTATTGATGATGCTTTTCAGCATGAGAGGCTTGATAAGAACGAGGATTTGTACCAAGGCCTACAGTGAGGGAACAAGGGGAAATGGTTTTAAATTGAAAGAGGATATAGATAGGAGATAAGAAAGAATGTTTTTGCAAAAACAGTGGTGAAACACTGGAAGATGCTGCCGAGAGATGTTGTGGATGCCCCATCCAAGTAACCAAAGATTAATTGGATGGGAATTTGCTGGTGGAAGGTGTCCTTGTCCATGGCGAAGAAGTCAAACTAAGTGAACTTTAAAAAACCTTTCCAACCCAAGATTTTATGTTTCTATGAAAATCTGGTCCAATATTTAGCTGGTGTGTAATTTCTGTAAAGACACGGAGAACCTTTTTCAGCAGAGAACTTAAGTGGTTGAGTACTGGCAGTAAGTGTCCAGGTATACGAGAAAGAAATGTTACGAGATTTTTAATCTGTATTTAGGATTTTTTCTTTAATGTGTTTTTATGTGTATAATTTCAGCTTTTAAAACTGGAAAGCTGTTATTTCTTTATTTAAATATATTGTTTGTTTTCTATACACTTCTGTACTCTGGAACAGTAAAACTGAAAATTCGGGAAACAAGATAGTTGTGATAGTTGGGTACAAGATGTACCCAAAGGACATCTGCTGCAGATGGTTTGTCTTTGGCAACCATATGTCATATGCATTTTGGCAAAAAGGTATATGATTTTTTATTTGCCAGTTATTGTGCAGTAGCCAGATATTCTTGAAGCAGATCTGTAAATAATACATTTCTCTACCTCTTTGTCTCTCTCCCTTGTTCCTTCTCTCTGTGTTTTAAACCTAATGATAACCTCCATGAAAAAAGATGTGGTCTGCAAAACAACAGAAGATGGAGGCCATATAAATTCAAACAGAAAAAAATGCAAACTTTTTAATTCTTCAGATTTTTCCTTACAAATCCTTCCTCACAGAGCTGTAAACATTGAAGAAAAATGTCTCAAACTTGAAAACATGTGATTTCACGTAGGCACATAGAAAATGTTTCAACAAGGTCAAAACAGTATTTTCTTTTGCAAGGTGTCTCTAACAGGCTGCATGCATATAACTGGATCTATAAAGAAAATTTAAGATACACATTTTAGTCATGCCTTTACTTTATGCCAGGATATAACTTGGATAATGTCATTCCTTTTAATTCCTTCTCCATGGGAGAGAAAATCACCTGTGATTGTAACACTCTGTGACAGATATTCTGAGAGAAGGCCAAGTGTTAGAAACAGTGTAGGCAATACTGCTTTGTGCCTTGGAGCTGCAACATAACCTTTTCATTTTTGAGATGAATAGAGATCATAACCTTGAAATCACTAAAGCAGCACTATGCTTGCTCCTAAGATTGCTTGAGATAGCTAGGCATGGGCAACAATCCTGTTTCTCTTTTCCTTTCTTGCTTACTTGCATGGAAAATCCACTTACCTGTGCAGTATCTGCTGTGGAGAAGGTGTTAGTGTAGTGGTTTGAAAGCAAAACAAGTGAGAGGCTCCAAGTCAGAAATACAATTTAATAGGAAGAAAAGGAAAAAAAAAAAAAAAAAAGGTAAAATAAAACAAATGCAATAATACAAAAGACTACTGACAAAGTCAGAATACAACCTGAGCAGGGTGATGGAAGCAGTCCAGATGAAGCAGTAATCCCATAAAAAGGTCTGGTAGCTCTGGCCCTCTAGGAATCCAGTAGGTAAGGGCTGCCCATATTGTCCCAAATACCAGATTATATCCAGGTGGGAATGCTTGGTTCCTCCCCCTGGGCAGAGCATCTCACAAAGGGATGATGAGTCATGCAGGGAGTCCTTGATGGTCAGCTAAAGTAAGTCAGATAATTCACACCTTAAAATTAGAGGGTTTTTTCCTACAAAGGTCTTGTGGCTCAGAAGTAAACCACACTCTTGAAATGTTAATGACTTGAACTCCATTGAAGATGACCTTGATGCCATTTCCAAATCAATCGTGTTGAAATGTTTTTAATATAATTTTATAACCAAGTGCCTTTGAGGAACTGTATTTCATAAGATGTTATCTGAGGGTTTTAAAAACTACACTAGAACACCAAAAATCTAAAACTAAATAGCATTTCCACTCTAAGGCAGGTAAAAGTTAGAAGGGATGTACCTTTGTGCAATTACAAAAAGAAAACAGCTGAGTGTGAAAACAGTATTTTGTTTAAAAACCATTCTTGAAAAAGAAAATTTTGAAGTCCAATTTGATTTTTAGTTGCAATAGGATTCGTTTCCAGGCATGTTTCTGAAAATATTTAATACACCATAGAAAAAAAATCAGTTTTAGATAAAACCTGCATTAAAAAAAAAAAAAAAAAATCTGGAAATGTATTTTTATTATGTTTTCCTTTCAACACTTTTTCTTTTTATTTTTTATTCTCCTTTATAAACAAAACCCTTGCCATATTTCTCTTCTTATTTCATGGCTTTCTCTTCAGTGTTTTCCATCCAGCATAGAGTAACACATCTCTTTAGTACTGGACACTTTTATCTAGGCACCATCATAAGTGCTCATATCTTTCTGAACTTCTTCGTATTCATATGCCTGTTGTTGGGGTAGCATTATTAGCTTTTCTTTTCAAGTACGTGCATGAAGCAAGATTTATATAAAAGTGGCAAAGCATTAAATTAAAACATTAGAAACCATCATCAGGTTATGCTTCTCTTATGTCAAACATAAAATGGTAATCTTACATAACCTAGGGAGTAAAATATGTATAACTGAAAAACAAGCCCAAAAATCGTTTCCTCTGTCCAACCCTCATAACAATTGTCAGCTTCACTGCCAACAAGATCCAACTCAGTTTCCAAAGCTGTATATTCCTACAACCCTCTAACATCTTCCTCAACAGACATACTCAGTTTTTTCTCACTTGCTTTCAGTGGTACATTCTTAATCTTCAGTCCATGAAAGAAAAACAAACAAACAAACAAACAAACAAAAACCCTCAGAAGTGAGACATAGCAGTACACAGATAAAGCTTACTAGCCAGTGCCTTATGGACTGGCAAGGAAAGAAGAATGATGAAGCAAAATTTAAGATCATATCTTTATGATCTTAAATTCTTTCAAACATTGTGCTTATTACCCTTATGAGGTCACCTATGCTGGTACTTCTGGATGATCAGACTAGATCAGACCTTTCCTGCTTACCAGCCTCTGAGGAAAATATCTCAGTGAATGCACATTTTAGCCTTTTTCCGTGGAAAATTCACAAACTCATTTGAGTGGAAATGATTGAAAGAGTTTTGAATTTCAGTAAGCAAGACCAGGACATTTTGCAGATGCTATGTGTATTTACGCTTACTTTTACAAAAAAAATGGAAAATTCTACTGACTGATGAATGCATAAGATAAATCCAGTAGGAATTAGTTGATGTGAAGTATTTAAGGTAATTATTATTTTTATAAATTAATTAAATTTTAAAGTAAAGGGTTTTTGATTTTTTTATTATTTTTATTATTTTCTGAGAGGAAAGTTAAAACACTTGAAAAAAGATTTGAAGATATGATTGAAATTTTCCAAGTAAAGCTCTGTGATAAGAAAAATGAATAAAACTTCTCTATTTCCCTTTCACAAAATCGTGTTACTTCTCAGGCTTGTTAAAATCCATTATGTGATAATAAGCTGTTAATATAATTATTTGAAAGTAAAGGTTGATCCATTTCTCATCTTTACCATAAAAATCATATTTTTTACAAGAAAAAAACACAGCTGTAATATTTGTTACTGATAATAAATACAACTGAATGTCTAAATTCAATAAATGTGTCCTTTAACTATGGTTACAGTTCTCCCCCAAAAGGCTATATAATTTTCTCTTGAAACAAATTGAAGTAGTACCACCAATCCATGTTAAAAGGTTTTAAATAACAAATTGTTTTACCCAAAGGGTTTGGATCATTTCCACATAAAATTGGCCCTTAAAAAAATGTCAGAACTATTTAGAGTGATTAATGAAAAAAGTACTTTTAGCGCTCGTAATATTTTACAATGCCAATTGCTTCAGCATGTTTCAATAAATCAGTTATGCAAATGCCTGTCTTTTGGAATACAGAATATTGCTGTTTTCACTATCCATCAAAACTGTAAGGTAACTTAGGGATAAGGAGTGGTGAAAGAAAGAGGGAAAAAGACTAAAAGAAAGAAAAAATAAAATGTCTATTTTTTTTATTTTACTTTATGATATTACTAGAAACCATTACATGTAGAATGGAAGAATAACTTTTTTAAAAAATGAAAACCAAGAGTTTTTCTGTTCATTTTGTATACAGCACAAGATAACATTTTCAGTGTCATTATTTAAATACTCAGCTAACTGCTTTTAAAAGATTATACGAAAACCATTTTCTAGCAAGCTGTCTGGAAAACAAAGCAAACCAGAAGTCTTAAATTTTTTATCTTTTATCCATTTAACAGAGAATTCATCACTACCTTGTGCAAAGATATGATTTAATGGTATCCTTGCAAAACAATGCAAGTTAACAGATTTTTGTCTGAAGTATTCATGCTTTGTAAGAAATTAGTTTTTACAGAATTCTCTTACTCATTGGCTGAAGCTCCTGACTGGTCTCTCTTACAGTATCTCACTAGGTGGGGCAGTGTAATGGTGGGCCCAAGTTTCTGTAACAAGAAATCTCAGGAACCAGGTTATTTTATACCATTTAGACAAATTTTGGATGATGGGAAATCATTCAACAGATTTTCTTTTGTGACCATCTGCCAGCTGCAGAGCTTGCCACTTTGTCTCCTCTCTGTTTTTTTTCCACACAGATAATGTGTGTACATTCTGTATTATAGATAAAGGCAAACAATCCATGTTTGTCCATAGTAAAATAGCTGAAGTGTGTGACTTGTTACTACACAGCAGTGCATGCTTGTTCAGTCTTACCCCTGGATACTCACTTCGGAGAGGCCAGTGGGCAGAGTTGAGTGGTGGCCTTAAAGGCTCTCTGTGCAGTGACCTGGCAACCCAGGTGTGACGCAGTGGATGGTCTGCTCGCTCCTGCAGGTCTTACAGATCAAACCTTGTGGTTTTGTGGTGCATGTGACCCCTTAGGCTCTCTGCAGAGACGTTGAAACAAATAACGAAGGACCTAGGACTCTGAAACATATTTTGATACATTTTACAAGTTATGGAGCCTCTCTGATGACTAATAGCAGATGAGATAAGATGTAGAAAACCCAGAAAGGGGAAATATTATTCATCCAGTAACATACAGCTTACTGACAGTAGGAATGAAATTCTTCCTCACTATCTAGAGTCATAAAGCTGCTGAACTATAGAATCATATAATCATTTAGCTTGGACTCCAACCATTATCCCAGCACTGCCAAGTACACCACCAAAGCATCACATCTACATCTTTTTAATTCCTCCAGGAATGGTGACTCCACCACTTCCCTATTACTCAGGAGAAGAGACCTATGTTTTATCATCCAAGGTCTTATCTGCTAGTGGTCAGCGGGCTCTCTGTGTGTGTTTTACTTTAACAACATTATGCATGTTGCTGAACTTCTGTGCCTATGAAGCACCCAGAGAGTTCTTGCCTGCTCTACTTCTGGTAGTAAATAAAACCCAGCAAATTTCAACCGATCTTCTTGTCCATCATATTACGTAGGGTCAAAAAGCGGGGACTAAAGCCAGTTTTCATTGTATTATATTATTTCAACCAGGATCTCAATGGAATTTTTTACTGTCTTTATACATAATGTTTAAAACTTCTATAACTTTAAAATACTTCCTCTCAGCCAGATTCTGTTACTCTGAATAAGTCTGCATAAGTTATGTGAATTTAAATTAATTTATCTGCTTAAAATACGCTAAGTTGTAGTCTGTAATTAATTACCCTCAAAAAATAAATATGTTTATGTACACGCAAACCATATGCCTTCTTACATGTCTTTGTATGCTTCTATGCGTGTATGTAAAAATTAAATATGTTAAATATATCCTCACAGCAACCAGTAAATTTATTATCTATACAGAACCATTTTTCATCCAAGTAATACTAAAATGGTGTATTGAAAAATGATGTTAAACAACCCAGAATGAAGGATCAGCTTAAAGATAACAGTGACTCTGGGAAACCTTTCATTTTACGATCTTAGTTTTTAGATGCAGTGAAAAATGCTCTCAAACTTTTCTGCACTGAAATAAATATAATCTAGAAATTTAATTTTTTTCAAGGGGGAATCCTCATTTATTATATGGATTTGAGTAAGGAGACATGGAGGGAAAAAAAAAAAAAAAAAAAAAAAAAAAAAAAAAAGGGCTTGTAATGAAATCTGGCAATGATGCAACCTCTGCCTGCAAAGAAAAGAGAGCAAATATTGTAGCATATATGACCTACCTTCAGGCACATAACAAAAAGTTTTTAGTATTTAAATAAAATACACTTTCAATTAATCTACTTGTTTTTTAAATAAATTTTCTCTTTCAGATCTTTTGAATAATCCATGACATGAATTTCTCATAGTCTAGGATAATAAGGTATATTGTTTTTGGAGATTGATCATGGAGATGATTTAGAAATATTTACTACATTTGCTGAATAATTCAGAGCACCTATTTTTTTTTTTTTTTTTGGAACTGCTTCTACATAGTGCTTTTAGTTGATTTTTTTATACATGTTTTTGTTTTCTTCCACAGAAATCCATATTTTGTTTAAGTAAAAAAGTTAAACTTTACTGGTCCTGTAAAGTTGCAGCTAATGGCTTAGAATAAATGTTTGTTAATTTGCGTTAAATAAAGCATGTCTCTAGAACATTCTTGCAGCTCTTTGCTGGGCAAAATAATGGACATGCTTGATAAAATCTAAAGTTAACTGTAAGTGGGCTACATTTCCATTGTCAAGCCAAACCACGCCTCTATTAACTTCTTGTAGGGTCTTCTTTTTGTGATATGGGATAGCCTGGATGAGGCTCTGCTGTTACCCATGCTGTTGTGCCATTTCACTTCAAATTCGGTGCTTCTCACAGAACATCCTCAGTAGAAATACATAGTGAAATCTTCAGCAGAAATAAATCCATGGTATGTTATCAATCTGTACAGAAATATGACTGGATACATCTTGCCTCACCAGAGAAATTAATTTCCTTTGGTCCACACTTTGGTCAGTGTGGAGAATTTTTTAAATGCAAATGTGTGCATTTTTTAAATGCAATTCAGCCCACTGAAGATATGGAAACAAGGACAAGCTCCTCTCCAAAAAAAAAAAAAAAAAAAAAAAAAAAAAAAAAAAAAAAAACCACCCAAACAAAAAAAACCCAAAAACAAACCAAAAAAACCAAAAAACTAAATAGAATTCCCCATATATTGATAATGCAGCATACTAAGTAAAAAATATGTCTTTTCTAAGGTCTTTAAAGCTTTACCTGGATTAACTTCAGCAATAACGTTCATAGCTGGGAAGTATGCCAGTTGTGTCTGCTCCTGTGTCTCAAAATATGACACACACACAATATCACAAGTTCTTGTGATATATACTTAGGCATTTCTTTCTATTGAGATGCTTGTTTTCAAATATTTGTATTTTCAAATGATAACTCTGCTGCTACTTTTCAACAAAATAATAAAGTCTCTTCTGCATAAATCTAATAAAGTCATTGAATAATAAAGCTAAATATCTAAATAAGAATTGTAGCATTTGAATAAATATATTTTGAGTCATCAACTGATGCAAAAGAGCTGATTACTAAATTTGGAAAGATAAAAAGCCTCTAAAAGTATTGTATAAAGAAGAGCTTATATGTTTTATTCAGTGGGTATATAACTGAAAAGATGTGAAATATTCAAGTATAGAATAAATATTTTGAGAATGGTAATGTCTACATCACATTAGAACTAAATCAGTCATCTGAGACAGTAATTCAGCTTTTGCTTATAGAGATGAAGGACTATCTTAATACTCAAAATGGATGGAAAAAAAATAATATTTTAAAAATGTCCACATGATTTCAAACCTTCAGGCCTTTCAAACCTTGTAGTAAGGGCCAACCACAATCAAACCATAACTCTTGATGAGAAAAAGTCACAGAACAGCTCCAGACTTTTTCCAGCTTAACACTTCAGCAGCACCTTTACCTTACAGATTTATTTGTCAAAGAGTGCCTCCAGTTTCAGAGATCATTAGAATTACATTTAGCATGAATATGCTTGAATTCATTTGAAAAGCAGTCCAAACTGTTTGCACTGTATTTTTATCACACATCAATATCTTAAAACTATGAATTTATGTCAGCTTTGTCTTTAGAGGACACTGTTCCATTAGGTTTTGTATTTGTGTTACTTTTTGTTTTATTTCACTATTTAATGAAAGCTGCATGAAATTCTGAACTATCCACTTGTGTAACAGCAATATAAGAACGTTATGAAGTACAGAAGTCTTTCTTTTTGCTTCCCATTCCTTTCAGGACTTAGTTATCACTGTGTGCCATTTATCTTTTCCAGGTTTTATATTTTGATAGATTAAATTAAATAGGTATAAACTCAAGAATAATCTGTCTTTGAATAAATATTTCATGTATCTGTATTCTGAGTCTGCTCTGTCTGGTACAAAATTCAAAGCACCATTACAAAAATTATATTGTTTCTGTAACAAAATATAGTAGGTACACCTGTCTGAAAATTATATAAATAAGTAAGAAATAGAAAATTACTTAATTCATCATCTATTCATTATCTTAGTTTTACACCTGCCTTACAAGCAATTCTGTTTAAATATTCCTTTCTACAGATGAAGTTTGAGGTTTCAATTTTAAAAATTCCAAAATGGTTTCCTCCCATCTTGAGTTTAGTGTTTACATCTCGTAATATGTTTTGAGTTTCCTTTGCAGTTACAAATGCAGGAGTTCACTATTTGACCCCTCATTTAACAGTCTATTTCTTTTCTAAATTGTTGCAAATCAATATATTTGGAAGAACAGATACATTAAAATAAAACTTCCAAAGCTTTTTAAGAGACATACACACATGGAAACACATGCACACTCACACACACAGTGTCACACACTGTCTACAACATCTGTGCTCAGCATTCCTCTGGTATGTGGTTGAATTGACTGACTTACCAGTAAAATTAAGCAAAATTAAGTGTTGAGAAAATCTCTTTCTTTTGTAGTTTTAGTATTTTTTTTTTGTCCCTAAAGTAAGCGGCTTTTTCTGGTTGCTCCATCTCAGGCTTTTTAACTGAATGCCTAAAAACTTGAGGATGCTTTTTCTGTGTTATTGGGCTACATCAGTTTAACAATGGGGTTTTTTGGTTAAAAAACAAATTTCCTCTAACAATTATGTTGCTAGAATGAACTGCCCCATGAATTCATTGAATGCTAGTCAAACTCAGGAAGTTTTCTCCTAGATCTATGTCAGATGTATCTGGTTACAAATGTGTGATCAGAGAAGATGTTGCCTGCATTTTGCCCTGGGGCATGAAATGTTTCACTAGAAATGTATCCAAGCAATCACAAAAGGCATTTCTTGAACTTTGGATCAAAAAACCTATTTCAACATTTTCAACAATACTTCCTTCACAAATTAATCATCTTTTTTATAAGTGGAATTGATACTAAACCAAGGAAAATCTTTCCATAAGGTGTTTAGAATAGATAAATCTGTTACAGGTTCTCAAAGATTAATGAGAAAGTTGCTTGCCAAGTTGAGCTCTCCTATACACAAGCTTCTTGTAATTTAAGATGTAAAGAAACATCCTTTTTGTAATCTTCAACTTTTAAAATAATACAGATTTGTTCCTTCTAACTCCCCTTTTCTTCTCACCAAAAAAGTTGTCCTCAGAATTACAAATATATAGGTCACCATGGAGCCTGGTTAATTACAGTGAGGAAGTATTTGCATGCCTCTTGTTATGACTTGACCAGACTTTTAATAAGGATAAAATAGCCTATTTTTTTGCATAATAATATAGAATTTTAATGAAGCAATACTGAGGTCACAGCAGTGAAATTTTCAAGCACCTTTCTTTCAGCCTTCATATTGAAATGCCAAGTAACACTCACTGCTAATTTCCTATATCATAAAAGATTTGGGGATTTATCTATTCTTAGTACTTATATAAGGAACAAAAGCAAACTAAACAGTGAAGATATTAAGAAATTTTGCTGTAAACTCTAAACAGACTAAGGCATCAAAGTCACTGCTGCAGGCATAAGCAACATACAAAACAATCACATTTCAAGCCAGTTCCCATGCTTATTTTTTTTTTTTTCATAAAACTAATCATACTTAAACAATGCCCTTTTTGAATTGTAATTTGGCAACCATTGTTTGAAACCACATGCTTTTCTTGCATACTATAGAAATAGCCTAAACCACTCTTCCATATTGTATATTTCTGTGCTGGAGGAATATGCCCATAACTTAAGATTTATTTACAGACTTAGTGTCCAGATTTTCTGTGTTTTAACTTCTCTTTTGTCAGACAAGGGATTATAACTAGTAATGAAGGTATTAAAAATAAATAAATGTTCTCAAGCACTGATATTTACACAGTGGGACAAGGGAAAGAAATATCTAACTGCTGAATACTGATTTTGATTGGCATTCAAACAATCAATTACCAAACAGGAGTGAGATTTGTGTCAATATTTCTACATGAAAGGATGTCTTAATATGTATGCTTTATTTTCTATGTAGCCACATGAAAATATTTTTTGGTGTAACTAAGTACCTCTTTTAGCAGTTTTCTGCAAAAACAGCCTCCCATGGTGAGTTTCAGCTTTTGGCAATACTGTAATGCAGATTTAAACAAAGAGTACATGCAGAGTCAGGATTAGAAAAGGATGGAGGGAGGAAGAGTATAAAAGAGATGGTCCCAGAACTACTTGAAAGCTCTGCAGAGTATAGTATTGCTGCTTTTAGTCAGAAAAAGAAAAGGAAAACATCTAACAGAATTAATTGGAGAGAGGGGTAATAGTCTCCTATTCACAAGCACTGAGAATTCAGAAGAACATTTTATGAGATTTAAATACAGAATACTCTGTCTCTGTGGGTGACTTAACTGGCGAGTATCCTCTTTGTGTAATATTTGCTACTGACTAAACTAGCAATGTCTATTGTTTTAAATTTTTATTGTTCTCTCCACACACATAAAGCAATAATATAGAACTTCTGAGACAGACATACTAGAAAAAAAAAACCACTGAATCCAAACTGCTCTTTTTCTCTCAACTTCCCTTGCAGAGGCCCTTGCATAAACTTTGTTTCTATTCTTCCCAAAGTAACAAATTCAGTGTAAATGGAAATACACACTGATAATTCTGTCCCATATCTCATCCTTCAACACCTGATAGATCTTACAGTCGTTCTCTTGCATTTTACTTTTTTTTTTTTTTTTTTTTTTTTTTTTTTTTTTTTTTTTTTTTTTTTTTTTTTTTTTTTTTTTCCTGTGAAAATATCTGAAAGGTTTCCAAGTGAGTAGTGCTGCAGGTAGATATGCTGGGGAGAATGATGCAGCTTTCCCACAGCTGCTAAAAGTTATGCCTGTGCTTCTGGGCATGGATTGGCTCCCAGGACCTTGGAGTGTAAATTCATCTCTAGTTTGATTTTACAATGAAATGCAATGACAGGAGGAATACCATCATTCATTGTAGGCTTTCAGTATATAAGACAACAAACACAGTTCTGTATGTATTTTTCTAGTTTTTTTTAGCTTTTTGTGGACAGAATAAGTCCTATGCTGTTCTGTGTGCAAACTTGCTAGACTATGTACAGGTGCCATCTTAGAATCTCTTATAGTCATTCAGATTACATTTTACACACTGGTTTGGTGGGTTTTGCTAGGGACAGATGGAAATAATTCACAGAGTCAGCAGCTAGCATCCTACAGGTCACTCTCCCATATGCTGAAACAGCCTCACATTACTAGGTAAAAACAAGGGTGAATGTAGTGTGATCCTCCTTATATGTCAAAAAGATTTCCTAAATTAATCCAAATGTCAAAAAGCAAATGATAGAGGACTCCTCTGAATATAGGAGTTTAAAAGTGAGAATGTTTTGAAGTGGAGTGAATCAATGTAAGGGTGACCTCAGAATTTCACTCTCATATTCTTAGAGGCATACGCCCTTTTACTACCGTCATTAAATTTTCTGAACAGTTTTCTATACTTTATGTTGACTACATGAGGAAATTGCTGTATACTTACATATATCAAAGATCAATGTTTAACAATTGGTCCTAGTTTGTAGTACTGTAATATCCCCCTTAGCAGCAACAATATTCACACATGGTCAGTTCAGTTTCTTGAGAAAATTAGCTGGAAAAAAGTGTGTATATGCTTTGTTCCAAACCTTGCAGTGCTCTCTCTTTAAACTGTCTCCGCATAAAAAGTAAAGATAAATAGACACATAAATAAAACACTGAAAAGAAAGAAAGAAAGAAAGAAAGAAAGAAAGAAAGAAAGAAAGAAAGAAAGAAAGAAAGAAAGAAAGAAAGAAAGAAAGAAAGATCAGAGTTAAGGAGAAGTAGGTTTATGTCTGTAAGCAGGAATTGGGAATTGGAGTTTATATTTCACCATATTGTTACTTCTAAATTTTAAGCATCTACTAAGGTACCACAAGTAATTGATCTGAATTAGATAGAAAATCAGGTTTAGACAGATACACTGGCTCAAACGAATTAACAATTTATCCAAGGAGATGAGTAAGTTTGACATGTGGAAAAGAAAGTTTATTTCAACAGTCAAATGTCAGTAAAATTTGCCTTTTTTTGCCTATTCATGTAGTCTTCCAGCAAAGAGGGAAGTAGTCCTGGTATGAGTTGCTTTGTTATGTTCATTTAAGCAAGATCTCTCTTTTCACATGGGCCACTAGACTACATAGTCAGGTCTACCATCCCATTGACAAAATACCAGTGTCAAGGCATGCTTAAATCTGCTATACCCTCATTCCTATTTTATTCAACAGTTTTCTGATTAAACTTGTTTTTAAGAGGTTCACACTTTCCAAAAGCAAAAAAATAGGACTGTGTAGATGAATTTTAAAGCCAGTAAGTTGCTGTAAGAAAAGAGAATAACCTCTTCCTTCACTTGCTGCTGTGTAGTACTAGCCTTACGAGATCACAAGTAGTGTCCTGCAGGTATTAAAACAAAACAAAACAAGACAAAACAAAACAAACAAACAAACAAAAAATCTGAATCATCAGCAATACCCTTAGTTTATGAACTTTGAACTTGTGTTTTTGTTTAACAGTCAGTGTCCTTTTGCTTAAGGAATTTCTGTTTCCCTCCAGAGGCAAGACTACTGACTAGATCTATTTTGAAGGGTGTAGCTTCTCTACCTTCTGAAGTATTTTTGTTTGCTTATCACCTGTCTGGTAGATGATTATAAAGAGTCTAAGGTGAAGGAAGCAGAACCCCAGTATGACTTTTTTTCTGCCACCTGTTCTGACTATGAGACTATTGAAGTGCAGGCCACATCAAGCCATGTCTCTGCAGAGAGCCAGGAATTCCACGAGGCACCCAAAGTTAGGTGGGACAGGCCTCGTGAAAGGGTAAGGTGCTGCTCATGCTTTGTGTCATTAAATACCTTATTGTCATGCTCTCACATTAAATTCCTTATCTTAAGATGTCTTTGCTTCAAGCTTTTCTTAGGCTGAGGCACTGCATTTCTCAACTGCAAGGACACAGCTAATGAATCCTAACTCACACTACTGCTTAGATAAAATGTTTATTTGCCTCATAAGCTGTCAGTAAATCTGGAGGTATGATGTAGAAAACTGCAGACAGAAAAGGGTATACCCTTGAGAAAGCATGTGTCCTCTTGGTTGTTCAAGTAGTCTGGTATTTATTTTTAATCATTCTCATTTTTTGTCATTTATGTTGTATTTTAATTTTTAATCCCTTATTCCTGTCCCTCAAATTATAAAATGTAAAATATAAATCAATAATCTGATAGTCCAGGAATTTAGTGAATATGTATATATTTATTTTTGCTACAGGTAATGCTGTGTTAGGCCGGCAGCTTGATAGGTGAATTATATTTAGCTTTTAGTTTTGTGACAGCAATGCAGTTCTGAAATTCTTGGCAATTTATCAATATTTTTGGCTGGTAACAAGAGAAGATTCAGCAGAAATATTGATGTGTTGGGTATCTTTTTGTTTGGTTATTTTAAGTTCCTGCCTGTTGGTTTGTACCTACAGATATGCACTAGATGTGTAGTATGTATCTGCTACTATATAAATAGATGTACTGCAGTTGAAAACATATTTACTTTCAAACACTGAACTTCAATTGTAATAAAAATGTTAGGGAAAACCAAAAAAAGAACTTTGACTGAAATGTAGATGACCTTGACCTTTTGTATACATTTTTCTCATTGCATTTGCTGGGCTACTTTCTACCTGTGACTTAATGTAAATGACAGTTCTGGGTTACATAAAACCAGAATTCTCAGCTAAATTCTTACTGCAAAATTGGTAATACTATGTGAAACTGAAATAGCTGACTTTGATTTCTAGGCCCCATGGTGAGTTTGAACAGCTGGTGCTTAGTGATAAAAGATTTTGTTCTTAAACTGAAGAAACGTTAAAAATGCAACACATAGAACCCTAACGTGACATGTTTAGCCACTCCCCAGGAATATAACAATTGAAGCCTAGTTTCTCTGACATTTTAATCTTTATTTTCAAGTTCTTCAACCTCCATTTTTTCTATGTTTATTTAAATAAAGCAACCACCATACCTATAGCTGCTTTCATAGTCCTTGTAAGCAGCTCTTTCCATATTTTCACTGATGAGAATTTGATTCTATAAAGCTATTCTGTTTTCTGATTATGCTTCGTTTTACAGAGCAGTCTAATTATTTTTTCTTTGACTCACTTTCCTTCAAACTATCCAAGCTATTTTTCCTGTCCGTCATTCTTAGGTAGTGCATTGATCTTGGATGAAATTATCTCAGACTGTTCTCCGTTGAGTTCATACAGTTAGTCACTTCTAGAAAGTAATTCTTAATATGAATCCTTTTGAAGGATTATTTCTAGCCTCTGTGAGACCTTACTTCTTAATGGATCTCCAGCATAAGGAAGAAAGGATTATTAGCAGACAGTCTGATGTCCCCCATTTTTCATCAAGCAGAAGCAGGGTATTGTCCTCCTGCCAGCAGACTTAATGTTTCCGTAAGGTTGTTTCTTGTGGCGTGTTTTCTCAGGATGAGGTAGCACAAAATAGATAGGGTTCTCCTAGATGCTTATATTCCTTAAGGAGTACTTTCTCAAAAGGTTCAGTGATCCTGATGTTCTGACTGTATGCAAACTTTGTCAGTTTTTCCTGTTTCCTTGGACAGTTTCCTTCATCTAGTGGAGGGTCCTTTGCCTTTGTTAGCACTGGGGGAGCAAAGGCACTTTCCTTGTTGGCCTGCAGCATCAGAATCCCGCTTGTTTATTCCCTCTGATGCTGCCAGTCTTGCATTCTTTTCAGGGCAGTCCAGTTCCAGCAAAGGGAATAATGAATGTGTGTTTCTTCTCTCTCTTTTTTTTTCCTCTCCAGCCTAGGGTGTTATTGAGGGCAAGCTCTGGGAAGTAGGAACAGAAAGATTAAATACCCTGAGGGTCAGGAAATCCTACAGAAAATCTCCAGCTCTCTGAGTGGACTAGTCAGTAGAGCCGTAGAGACTGTAACTCTCTATCACAGGGCTTGAAGTTGATGCTGAAGCCCAAATCAAGCAAGATGTCACCCAGTGTGTTTGTTAGTGGCACAGGCACCCCTTGCATGCTAAAGTCAGTTACCCACATTCTTAACTGCCACATTTTCAAAGCCTACTGCTGTTCATTCTTAAAATGAGGAGTTTAGATTTCTAGTATTGCAATGAGTGACGATTTCTGAAGGCTTTTTCTAAGTCTGATCTCAATATTTAGAGTGAGGATGCCTAAAAATTTTCCCTGAGTCTAATCTCTTATATGTGAGGTACAGTGGCTTAATTCAACTCTTGACTTAGATCACAAGAGAAAATAAATCTTAGTTCATTTCCTGTTCCTCTACCATACTACAGTCCACATGGTTAAGTTCAGTTTACAAAATGTCTGTATCAGAGGTAGTTGTTGTTGGGAAACAGAATTTGTCTTCAGAAGTAGGCTTATGTGGAGACCATAAAAAATATTTTATATTTTCTAAAAAAAAGTTAAAGTCACACACTCATGTTTTAAATATGGATTATTTATTATTTAGAGACACTATTTCACCGATGTGGCATCACTGAGTTTTTGGATGCTGGTGCTTCTAATTACTTGCTAGAAGAGACTGAGAGGGGAATGATGGTGCATATTCTAGAAAAGGCAATGCCAAAAATTGGTACCTGCATACTCTTCTACTTTTCTAAAACAAATGCAAACAAAAGAGTGAAGTTGAAAAACAAGCAATTAAAAATGTGCTGATGCTAGTTTCAGAGAGGCAATTCATATACTGCTCACATCAGCAGAGTAACTGAGTATGTCTGTGCCTTGGTTTAGATAGACAAGTATCAGCTCGGGAGGGTTGGAGACTCCTTTAAAATGTAAGCCCCTCCTCCCATTTTCCAAATTATCATAAATTTGCAATTAAAAGGCTGTCAGGCAAAGATTTTGGGAATAGGTATAGCAGTTTTTTACTAGGGATATAAAAAAAATACAGATGTTGTAGTACAGAAGAATAAGCAAACAAATAAACAAACAAGAAATGTTAGAAAAACCCTGACAGAGTCAGAAATACAACCTGACACCCTGTTGGTCAGGGTGTTGGAAGCAGTCCAAAGTAAGCCCTCCTGGATTGGCAGATGTGGTTCTGTTGGAGTAGAGATGGTCCCGTTGAAGAAAAAAAAGGGTCCAGGAATGATGAGATGAGTCTGGTCTTCTTCCAGGGATCTGGTAGAAAAACTGGAAAACTAGTGGTACTGTGGCTCCTTTTTATCTAGGTTAAGATGGTTTGGCTCCTCCTCCTCCTCCCTGTGTGGAGCAGCTTACAATAGTACAGTGTAATGTGTAATGTCATTGATGAGCTCTTAATGGTCCATTAGCAGAAGACATTCCCATGGAAGTAGTGAAACAGTGAAGAGAGATAAGTAGCACTCCACCATCTGATAAGTGACACTGACCCATTTGGGCAAAGATAAGCAATTCTGCTCCACCCAGATGGAATAGAATAATATGCTTTTTACAAAACCCATGACAGTCTGCTGTGCCAGGGTTAAAGAGGTGTGGCTGTTTTGGGCTGCACTGTGTGTTTTGTCAGAGGGAGAGGATTTTGTGTACAAGAATTTCCATTAGAGGGGTTTAAAAAGAAGAAGGGGAAAAAAACCCCAACAACTTGTAACTATAGGGGCTTATGTTTCTCAGCAATTTCATGTTGCCACCTACTTGCTCTACTCATGTTTTCCATCTTGTCACCTGGCATTGCCTCTAACAAGTCCTCCCAAGTGCTGAGCCATCCTCTGATACTATTAAGCCCTCAGTAAGCATAGACCTTTTTTTTTTTTTTTTTTTTTTAACTTACCTCAATTTTTAGTATTGTATCCTTTTTCATTGTACTTACCTTTCGATGGACTCTCCAGGTATGTTCTCTGAAGTGAAGGGAATTCTCAGCTTGGAAGTGTTGGTATGGGTTTATAGGGCAGTGACTGATCCCAGTAAAAATGTGAAGCCAAATGAAAACTTGTTTCGGAAGCCAAAGAGAGAGAGCCAAAACTGAGGAAAGAACTCCTGTGGGAGGAAAACGAGGGAGATTGCAGAGGCACAATATTGAGATCAGTTGTCTTTTCTGATAAAATGTCTCTGGCTTTTACTCCAAGAAGTCTTGAAAAAAGAAATATCCTCTTTTACTTTTGATTTTCCTAGATGCCTTTCTTCCCAAGAGTGTCCGCATGAATATGAAAATACCGACTACATCTCATTGAAAATATGGTCATGTGACAGTGGTAAGGATGTGAATGGCTCTGTGACAACTCATGGTTGTGACTGATTTCATGCAAAAGTAACAAAATTGTCAGAAGATATAGTGTCTCATTTTCTTTGAATGTTCCTTTTGTAGAACTGAAATGATATATCAGTTATATGTATGTTTGCTTTCTTTAAGTTTTTTCCTTTTTTTCTGCAGGTTCAAATAACTATAAATTAATAAATTGTTATGTCTGGATTTTGCAATAAATACAATCAGCATTTCTCTGTGAAAGGAATTTTGCTCTGTATGAAGTTTGGATTGTTGATGCTCAATCACCAACATAAAAAAAAAAAAAAAGTTTCAGAGTTACGCAAAACAGAAAAAATATTTAATCTACTCAGACTCGTAAACCTTCTATTTTTAATAAAAGATTTTCAGATGTAAGGCTTTAAATGCCATGCAAGGTTTTGGACATAACCTGTTTATGGCAAACTGAAAAAAAAAACAAAAACAAAAACAAAACAACAAAAACAAAAACAAAAAAAAAAAAAAAAAAAAACAAAAACAAAACAAAACAAAAAAACTTGTGAAATTTCTTATTGTATCTGCTTCAATTTAAGAACAGCAGCTCTTATCCAGACTAATGTTGTAAGTCTAGAAGCCACTTGGAACATAACTGAAAACTTGATGCATCTTTTGAATTAGACAAGCAGACTGATAAAATGTGCCTTAAATTTTCATGATGAGGAGAGTGGACTCATGATATGGTACCAAAAATACTAACTGAAATTATGGAAGGGATATTTACTAGATTGAAACAAAGGTCTCTTCTAAAATAACATAAAACAATGAAGTAGAACAGTACTGTTTTAGAGTGTCCATGCTGTTTATTTCCTTCTGTTTGACTCTGAACATTAAACTGAATTTTGCACCACACAAATCCCTTCCATGCTCTGCATCATGCTTCTCTTCCTTCCTTTCTTATCTTTGTGCTGCTGTTAATAAGTCTGACTTCTCTGCTGGTGTAATTGAGCAGAGCTGCTTGAGCCCATAGATCTTTTCAATGACTGGATGGAACAGAGAAGGAGAACCATTGTCAAAGATCAATTATTTCTTAATTGTGAGTAGTACCACAAGTCTATAAAAGACACTTCCTATGGGAAATGAATTATCAGTGCAACGGGTACTGGTGCCAAGGTGCCTCAACAATTCATACTTATTCAGCTAACTGTGTTCCACTTGACTATGCCTCAACTACTCTAAATAATCCATGCTTATAAGTTTTAATATCTCACCGTATTTCTGAAATGCCATGTATTCTTCCATTTTCATTAATTGTTCCTTAGCTAAATGGATACATACTTGACTTATTTTTTCCTTTATTTTTCACCTATTTTTCCTTTTGTTTAGTTACTCAGGTCTTTCTAAAGTCTTTTGAAATTAAGATCCTGACATTACAATTTTCTGATTACGAGGTAATACTTCAAATGTGATCACACTAGAGATTTGTAATAAGGGCTGTGTCTTTCCTGCGCTAGAATAATCTTCACACATAAATAACATCCAAAAATTATTTTTGCTTTCCTTTTATAAAAATATTGCTAATATTTTTATGCCTTTTTCATTGTAAAAGTCATCCTAAAAAGGATCTATCACTGGAAGGATGTTCTTTAAAGAAAGAAGCAGCAGTGTAATCACAGCCAGAAATGCTCCAGTGAGCTGGCATGAACTACCCTGTCACTCTACTAAACAAATGAGGAGTTGAAGGAACAGACTTAGTAGAATACGTTTTAAATTATATTTTTTCAATAAAATTTCAAGTGTTATGGTTTGTTTGACATTTGCACTGGAAATGGCATAGCTCCTGACAACATGGGTACTTGTATAAGGTAATGTTTTTGCTTTCTTCTTAGATATGTTACCGTAGGATTTTTTTTTGTCAGTATATTTATATGCAACATCAGCAACATCTTTCTTAGGTCACAACATACTCATACTCTAAGTACTTCCACCTTATCCACTTCATTGCTTTTTTCCTATAAATTGGCAAAACCAACAAAAGCACATACTAGAGATCTCCAGAGCTGTGACCTTTGTCCCACACTTCCATGTTCTCCCTTCTCTGCTTCCTCACACTGCAGGCAATAAATAGTTTAAACAGGGAGAAGCTTTAAAGGTCGGTGTTCTGCAAGTGCCCTAGGCAGTGCTGGAAAGTCCCTGACACTGTTGGGATATGACCTTGTCATAAATTCTCAGGTGCCACTCTCTGCCTTAGCACAATCTATTTGAGTTATGTCGGAAAATCTGAGATAACTGATTCATGGTGAAGGTTGACTTCACAAAGTCAGAGGCTTCTCTAGTTATTGATTTTATTCTATTTCCACACTATTAAACCACAGTTTAGCTGCTGGCTGACAGCCCTAGTACTGAGCAGTAAATCAGGAAATGAATGGTAGTTCAATGGAAATACTAGCACTTCAGTGGTGTATCTAAGATTCTGACTTGTGATGTGAACTCTGAGTACAAAAAGAGGTGTAATATGAAGTAATGATTACTCTACATTTGTAAGTGTAGCTGCAGAAAGACAATACAGGTTAGACATCCCACTCTCTTTCTAATAGTCCTGCTAAGCTTCCTGAAGATGTAATGAATGTAGCTACAACATGGAGCAGCCTAAATTTTATACCAGATGGTAAACACAGCAGCAAAGTAACAGTAGCTGAAAGTTACAAGGACCTGTTCTTAATATCTGGGAAGCAAAGGCATTCTGAGTATCTAGCTGCTAATCTGTGAAACAAAATTTTGAAGTATTATATCACAGCCTATGGTTCAAATAATTTTGACACTTCTTATCGATTTTTTTCCCTTTTCTTTTCTTAGCAGAAAATCTACAGTTTACTAACTTCTGCTGTGGATTTTTTTTTGCCAGTACAACAAACCAAAATTATACAAAGCCTATTTACCAAAAAATCTTTCTGAATAAACATTTTGAATTCTTTTCAGCAGTATTTCTAAATCTAGTCCGAAGAGGTTGGAGTCAGACTATAAACTTAACAGCTCCATCTTATTCTCTGTCTCTGGCTTACTGTCTGGGCAAAGTGCCCATGGCAGAGCCAGCAGTCAATAATGATTCAAGCCCTTTAGTTTTTGTCACCTGAATTAACTCCCTTGTCAGCATCTGCTCTGAGTTAATTCTGAATGTGAGCCTACTTGCTTCACAATTTTCTGGCTTTGTTTGTTTCACTTTCTTGAACATTATTGCATCAAATGTGTAGCAAAGAAACTTTCACTGACTTGTCTGTGTAGCCAAGATAACAACGGTCCTTTCTTAGATTTCTAGTTTCTTTGGCTGTCTTGGTTACTCAATAAAATAGCAAATCTAAACCTCTCTTACACACACACACACGAATATATATATATATATATATATATAGTGATTGTAATACTTTGGCTGGTGCTTTCATTTATCAATCTGAAATTATGTTTCTTCCATGTCTAAGTCTAGAAGATAGACAGAAGTCTTTGTGTCATTAGTTAATTAGTATTTTATATCTTTGTTAGGATTACTCTCTGAGATACACTTTTCCCATCCATCACTATCTGCATTCTTCCCTCTGGGATGCAGAACTCTATTTTAGACCATAGTAAAATAAATGCTTTCTAATACTGTAAATTTTGCCGTGGAAAGCAGACTTTTTAATATCATTAAACTAATTGTTTAATGTAACCTTAACAACAGTAATCTGTTAATTTCACCAGTGACTGTTTTCAGTCTGTGTAAATGATAAAAAGGTTAAACTTTGTAGGCAGACTAAGAACAGCAGATTTTGTGACATCATTTCTGAAAGTGGATATTAACTAGTCCTATCTATATAAAGCCTGATGCATCCTGCATAATAATATGTATTGTGAAGAACTTATTCATCTACTATGAGATCACTAATATAAATAATTCCCCTAAACTTTTAACTATTTGAAATAATACATCATTTAATTAGTTCTACAAAACAAATTTAAGCTTCAGTAAAAAGAAATATTGAAGAGAGAGAAAACCAAGTTTTGCATCAGTTCTGCCATAATTTTGTCATGAGTGCCAGAACTGTAGTGGCCTAATTGACTTATGAGTTTTTAACAATATAACCTACCCTATTCACATTTTTTAGATATTGGCACCATACTGGTTTTCTCTCAGGCAATTGTAATTTCATCAATTCCAGACATTTAGTGGAAATTGACCTTTATCTTCCAAAGCTTCCAGCTTCTAGGTCTTTTAAAATTGTCTAAAGCACATTATCTAGGTCTGATAGCACTACAGTTCTTACATTAATAAGTGCCCCTTATTGACCTCTTAATAGTGATGAAGTGGGAAAATCCTTATCACATGACATGACATTGACTTGGCTTTTTCATCTCAAGCAGTTAATAGGAATTTCATATTTTATATATGTGAATATATAAATATAGTATATATTTACAGTTAAATGTACATCCTGACATTTTTACCAATATCTTTGTTACTGTTTAGTACTTTTTTGTGCTTGCTCCCTACATTTTCACTTCCCTTATTAATTTTCTGAAGTTATTTCTGGCAGTGACTTAAAATGATCAATGTGTGCCCCTTTGTATATTACATGTATAGGTATTTTTATATATGTACACTTGACGTGCACTTAATGTTATCACAAATGTAATATTAACCTACCTAATCAATTCTTCAAAATGTTCGTTGTGGCAACTAAGGCGTGTTCAAATACAGATACTCTCTCAGCATCTTTTTAATTATGAGTATCTTATGACATTTATCTGACCCTTTTTGTTTAGTGCTTCATTTCTCAAGATGCTTCTCAAGATGAGGATGTTTCTGGTTCTGAATGTGACTTTTTACTTAAAACATTGTTTTGTATCTGAGTGCTTTCAAATCTGTGTTCATACCATAAGAATGGAAGTTCACCAAATTGAAATTTTTTTGCACATTATGAAGGATTAAAGTGTCTGGTCTTATTGCATGATTTTATAGCTTGTGGGGTACACCTTGTACTTTTCTTAGGCTTCTAATCCATAAGCAATCAAGATAATTTTTCAGTTATCAGTGACTCAGAAAAAGAAAATGGATTTTTCATATATACTATTTTTTCTTGTTGACTTATCTTCCTAGTAGTTTATAATATTTTTTCATTAATATTTGAGCCATGTTAATCTTTCTGTACAATTTGAGTAATACTGTTCAGAAATTTATTCTGACAAGCATAAGGACTGCGGTGTATAAGCAATTTTTTTCTATTCTTTTCTTCCTCATTTGCTCTTGTATATTGATTTCTTTAGTTCTAAATGTGTGGAGATTTGTTCTCTCCTTCTTCCATTTTCCTAGTTTGTTTTTAGGAATTCCTCAGTACAAAAAAAAAAAAAAATACATTCAGCACACAGAGAGGTTGGATCTTCTATAGGACAAAATATGACTGATCTAGAAGAAGTCTGGTGAATTTTGTGGTTACATTCTAGAAATGATGTGAGAGCACACACTCTCACATTTCATAGGAGTACACATCATCATGAAGCTATGAAATATCCCTTATGAGGCAAGGATGGCTCTTCCTGCATTTGTGCGAGCTAGGAAGTAATGATGCTAGAACAAGGATTGCCAGCTTCTTCAGAAAATTGTGTAGTAGCTCACATCAGAAGTTTACCTTACTGGGTCTCACTGTCGGAGCAAGAGGGATGAATGAGTTCCCACTAACTTTGGATTGAGCTGTCTGAAGAGCAAAGGGGCTTGAATGCACCAAAATATTCTGTCTGGGCTTGGCTGTGATGTGCAGGTGTAATCTGCCTGCTGGAGCTTCAGCTGGCAGCCGCAGGGTCACGTGCAGACAGCCTATCAACTGTGAAAGGACAGGGACCTAGCTCTGCTGAGGGACTTATTTTGCCATGCACACTGAATCAAAGCTGCAAAACACCAGGTGAATGAGGAGTGTAAACTCTGCAATACTTTCTCCTGGCCAGCTGAGCATCCAGGAGGAGTAGAAGGTATCTGCATGATTGAGTGTTTTCCACTGACTTTATCACCCTTTACTTCAGATAACTACTTTTGATAAAACTAGGTCAAAATTTTCTTGTATCCCACTAGTCACGTCCTTGGATATCAAAATTTAACGGATTATTTTTGTAGGGCTGTTTCCAGATTAAATAAATGACACATGAAAAAATTCTCATTTTCTGTTTTGATAATAAAGTAAGTCTGCAATAATTACATGGGAATTAAATTACAGCTGCATAGTACAGTATAACTGTCCTTAAACACCATAAAAAGTACAGTAGCTTGAGTGGGAACTGTTCTCCCCCTGTATCCTCTTGTTACTTAAAGCAGTGAAAAAGAATCCAAACTTAACTTGATTCTTCTCTTTTCTGCTTCAAAGACTAATATGAAAGACAACATGCCTTCTTTTATCAGAATCATATGCCTGAATTTATGTGTTCTAATTGAACACATGTATAAATTGTTTTGTACTGTGACTGCTGCTACCACAGTGGTCCTGAGGTTAAGACTTTACTCATAACACAAAGTTCAAAGGTCCCATCCAGGAAAAAATTCCTATGATTCCTACCATAATTGCTGCCAGAACAGTTTTACCTAGATACTATATAGCAATAGCTACCAGGCCACAGATGGAAATAAGAACAGATGAGCCCCAGCCAGCATGTAAATCTCCTTTATTTTGGTTATTAACCTGCAGCATGATTTCAGATTGTGGCCCTATAAGAATTTAGGTCCCTGCAGATGTTATGGTGCACCTCCATATGACACATTTTGAGGTTAGAGCATAATATGGAGGTATTTCAGAACAAAAGAACAGAATTTCATTTGGATGCATGTGAATTGCAAGATTTTTCCAAGAGTGTGTTTAGTGAACACCAGTTGAAAATGAGCATCAGACTAATTTGTGTGAATTTGGAAAAGAAAAAGAAAAAGAAAAAGAAAAAGAAAAAGAAAAAGAAAAAGAAAAAGAAAAAGAAAAAGAAAAAGAAAAAGGAAAAGGAAAAGAAAAAGAGACTTGAACTTCTTACCTTCAGTCAAGTGAGATTTTTAGCATCAACAATTCCTTGCTACAGATCCACTAGTTTTAGTCCCCAGGATATATTGACATTGACAAAGCCATGAAGTATCCTGTTTCTAATATGTGGAACATAGCTTCTCTGAAATTCATTGCCCCTACCCCCACCTCCTATGGATGAGGTAGGTTGTTGTTGGTGACTTCTGAACAAAGACCTTTCAAGTAAGCCCTGAGGTGCCCTGTAAAATAAAATTTGAGATGACAATGTCCCTTTAGACTTCCTTCTTTCTTTTGAGATATTGTATTCTCTGGATAGGAATAAAACTGAAAGATACTTCAAATAGATCCATCTTTCTTAGTCTTACCTGAGAATATGAAAAAAAAAAAAAAACACAAACTCATCAAGGTTTTTTCAACCACATACTCTTGACACTTTAATCAAAACCTGCATGCATTGATTACATTTGTTTCTTCTCTATCTTCATCCTGATTATAGTATCTCGAACAAGATTTCCTGAGGAGTAAATAATTGTTCTTTTCATAAATTCAACACATGACCCTATAGAAGGGTAACTGCATGCTTGACTGCAGATTGCCTGTTTACTCTTCATGGTCTGTCTGGCAAGGTTAATTACTGGAAATCAAAGAAAAGCTTTTTGTTTTTTCCTACTCAAAATAAGAGAAAAAGTACACATGGTCCTCATATTACAGGCATTGGAGGTTTTTGATCCTGTTCCTATTCATTTATAGTATAAAATGAACAACCAAGGGCAGAAAAGGCAGAATCTGCACCCAAATCAGAGGGGCTAACAGTGCTCTCATCTACTAGATTGAAACCATGGATCTGCTTAATGAGGTTTACCTCTCATCCAAATTCCTCCTTCGTGTAGAGGAATTTTAGTCGATAGTGGATCTTTAGGAGAAAAAGAAGGCTGCTCATTACATGCAGTCCCTGTGCCAATGTTATGCAATTCAAATTCATAAAATTACCACCTTAAAAACTTATACTGGTTGCTAAAGAAACTATTATAACAGTAATTTTAAAATTTGACACCCAATTGCTCTCTATCTCATAAGACTTCTGTGAATGACTGCTCTTCAGGAGGAACATATTTATTTCTGTTATCAAAGGTAATGATGTTAGGGGAAAAGATATAAAAGAAATGTGACTGAAATCTCATGGATGGCAATATGGAACAGATTCATCTAAATCATCTACATTTTTTCTGGCAGGAGTAAAATTACATCCAATGTGACTTGGAAGAAAAGTAAGAGTCCTGAATTTCCAAAAAAACATTTATATGCTGTAAATATTTAAAATATGGATATTTTGGAGAGAAACAATGAAAATATGTTAACTCAATTGTCCTAATTTTCTGTCATTCTTTTGCTGTTTTTTTTTTTAATTTTTTTTTTTTTAAATGGCATTTCAAGGTGAAAATCCCCTCCATCCCTTCCATTAAAATGATAGATGGTATATTATATTTGTCTTCTCAGCAAATCTGAATTTGTAGAATTCCTGTAAGGCTTGATCCCTGGCATTTTATATTGTTTCTTATGATAGAAGAAAAAAAAAAAAATCAGCTTTTGCATATCTAACTTGCCAAAGTATTTCAATGATCATTTTTGTGTATTATAATTGTGTAAGCACTGACTGTACAAGAAGGTTAATCGGTGCAAAAGTGCAGGGTCTGTGTGAACAAGTGGAGTCTGCTTCTGATACAATTTCCCAACCTCCTTGTATATACAGCGTAATGAAGACTTTTCATGTCTTCACCAAATGTAAGAGACCTAAAGGACCTGCCCAGAAGTAGATAAGTTTAATTGCACACAAAGAAAATAAAAGAATAATCCTTTCATATTTTACAAACACTTTTCTACAGCAGAGCACAATTGAAACCCTTAATCCTACTTAATTGATGACACCTGTATGATTAAAGGTTACAAAATCTTAAAATCTGGTGTGACCTCCTGCATGTCATGGAATGCCAAGTTTCATGCATAACTCTTGACCTCAGGGATTTGTTTGACTACTGCAAACATTCCAGAATGGAAAAGCAGTCTTAAAATTAATGTTGCAAAAGACAGAGAATTTCATTCTCAGACCATCACAAGAATCAGCAACAAATGAGATCAAACTCATTCAGACTACAAAAGATAAACCCTTTAAATGATAGACAGTAATTCTGGGAAAAAAAGTACAAAGAAAAAGAAAGTACATTGTACTTCAATACTTATGGCTTGTTGGTTTTATTTTTTGGTTTGTTTGTTTAGTTGTTTGGTTTTTTTTAATATTATAATAGTTTTTGAATATTATGACTCCGAGCAAAACATGAATCATGTAAGACAAGGATCCTTAAACTTATGCATAATATTAATGGCATGTAAGCCACAGGCCTGAACAGAGCTGCTTCTGCTGCTGTCTTCACTTACAACACAGAGCTTAGATCAGTTTTGGCTGCTGTTTTACATCATCTTTGAGGCCATCATTAATCCCAAACTTCTAAGAGACACTAGAGAGACCGCAATGCCTGGAAAACAGTAAGGCATACTCAACTATTTATAATGATATTGAGGCAGTGCAAAGGGACAAGTGTTTTCTTATTCACTTCAGCTCTGTATTTAGACATTGAGAATCGTAAAGAGAAAATTTGCTTCAATCAAAAAAAAACCCAAAACATTGTTTTAATTCAAAAGATAGAAACAGTTTGAAAGTTCTAGAGAAGCAAACTTCCAGTCAAAATAGGGTGATCATATAAGAAAATAAACTTATGTGAACCTGCTGAAAGTTGCGATTTTAATTCTCTAAATTTTGCTTTTAAAATTTCAATGGTGAATTTTATTAAATGTTGTTTTCTATTCTAAATTCTGCTGATAACCTAAATTGGCCAAAAACGTACAAGCAAGTGTGGCACACCATGTGAAACAAATAAAACTTTTCTTTTCCCTGTGGAATCATTGTTATGAAGCAACTTGTCATATGTACACATTTCTCTAGTGGTTGGTTGGACAGGAACTAAAAATAAATTCACCAGCTCTGCGTGCATTGTGTAGCCTTTGACCAAGATATATGAATCAGAACTGTCTCAGTCAAACAGTCTGGGTGAATTTAATTCTACACTGCAACCAGAGGCTGTTTGACAAGGAGAAAGGGTGCTGAGTTTTGGGTCTCCAGTGTTAATAGTTGTCATATAAGGTATCTTTAGAGAGGTCATCTTCATACTTAGGGACAGGAGACGGAGCTTTCTCTTCCTGCCGCTACTGCATCTATCTCTTGCCTGTAGAGAAGTTCCTGTCCCCAGGACTATATTGTTTATGCAGAATTTTATAGGGGTAGTCAAACTTGAAGACTAATTTAAATAAATCTTAAGTATGGAGGACACCATACCTAATATGTTGGAAACTTGTGATTGCAGCATGTCCTCAGAAGGACTAAGCTCTAGGCCTGCTTGCTTGCATCCACTTCCTTTAGTCCCTATAAAAGCACTAGAAATGCTAAAGATGGGCCTTCAGAGTTGCAGGCTGTGTACTTTTTGGTTTTAACTACCGCATTCAGGACTACAAAAAGGGATAGGGGGTAATTCTGTTAGGTAATGAGGTTATTGTTCTGTGCATTCCTTTTGTCAGTTCCACAACACACGTAATTTAATGACTGTTAATTCAAAAGCTTCATATAGTAGTGTCTTTAGCAGGACCCTTGACCCCAGCTGCTGCAGTTAAGAGATTCTTTTGATTTTACTGACCCAAATAACTATAATAATGTTTTGTTTCAAAAACCCAGGTTTCTTTTTTGGGTTTTTTTTTGTTTTTTGTTTTTTTTGGTATATAAAACATTCACTTCTCTTTAGAAGTAGTGAAATTATTGCAGATTAACATTTGCCCAGTAATGCAGCCAAAGTTCTCCACAAAGGGAAATCCTATTCCCCAAGCTTTTAAAGTTGAATAAGCACTGCTATTCATAAGCTAACTTTAAGTAGCCTCTTTTAACCATCATTTTAAACAATGGGTTTTCCAAGTCATTAATTTTGACGTGATTTTGAAAAGAGGGAAGATAAATTATTAAAAAAAAAAAAAAAAGCTGTTTCCTTCTCCTTCATCTTTGTCCTTCACTGCAGAGATTCCATGATTTTTCAGTTATTTTCAAATGCTCATTCTCTTCTATTTTGGATGTATCTAACATGTTGATGTAAGTGTGCAAAATCTCCTGATACAGTATTAAAGCAATTAAAACAGTAAAGAAAAACTGTAACTGATTTCATGGCTTTATGTCCACCAAAATAAAGCACTTGAAAGAAATTAATAGTACACAGAAACAAATACTGTTCCACATAATCAATATCTGGGATTCTATTTTACAGTCTTTACTTATGTTGACTGCTCTTTTATGGTCAGTCTGAAAGTAGATTGCATGTGTAAGTACTGTTCAGCCCTAGTTAAGATTGTCAAATAATGTCCTTTATATTGATTAGTGTTGTGCCAACATCTGCAGTGCTGCCTGGACACCAAATAGAATTGCTATTTAATTAAATAAACAATCACTCAACAGCTGACCTATTGGGAAAACAAGCAAAAAACTAACTAACCTTCTAAATCGCAGGAAATGCAGCAAAATCTAAAGAAATTCTCTGAAACAACACCACCACCATCCAGCCCTTTAAACAGAAACTTAAATAAAAACCAGAATCACTGGAAATGAACTTCAGATGTGAAAGAAAAGCTGAATAATGTAGTTGTAGTTAATTGACTATAGGCACATAAATATTTCAAATTGAATTTGAAAGAGTTGGAAGTTTCCAGAAGGGATCAAATTAAAATGACATTCAGCACAGTGTGCATTAAAGTTATTCTTATTGCTAAATTAGCTCACTCTAACTTCAATGGATTTTAGAGGGAAGGCTTCTATCTGTGTATGTATTTCACATCTCCCTCATCCCAAGCCTGTGTTTCTATAATATATTTAAAGCATTATATGCTGCCACTTTTTCATCATTATTTCAGCTCTGAGTTTTTGTTTATGCAAAGTCTGGATATTACTTCACTACCAGAGAAGGAAATTCCTTGTTTTCTACTTTGTTCTCTTCATTGAAATTTGCATAATGTCCAGCTGACCAACAACAACAACAAAAAGTCAAATGTAAATTTACATAATTCCAAAAGATTGCAGTATGTGCCGAGGCAAATGTATGTTTTGAGAAGGTACAACATGTTGCTGAAATATTTGCACTGCATTTGTATTTAAGCTGGAGAAATAACAATTAATACTCAATAGTTTTGTTCACCTCGAGTTAAATCTAGAAAATTTTTACTTCAAGACTAGCAAGCCAATAGTTGTGACATCACTCAGGAAAGTAAACAGTGTTTCCCTTTGAAAAGGAAAATTAAGTCATAAAAGCACCAAACAACTCTCTGTGTTTATCATTCTGTAATCTCCTTCTTCTGGGTCTTTTCAAATGTATCACAGGTTTACCTTATCAAAGGCACTAAGTGTCTAATGAACCAGTGAAATTAGAAATCACTGCTAATGCATCTGGCAGGATTTCTGCATTGTGATGAAACTGAGACTGAAGGCCTGCAGCTGAAGTGAACAAAACTGGACTTCCAGCAAGTGTGTGCCTGACATCCAAATGTATTATACCTACACCAAAAGGCTGCTGAAAGCCAGAGTGTCTCCAGACATGGCAAGAATGTATGACATACATAACCAGTGTTACACACACATAAAATATTTTGTAACAAATTACCAAGTTTGTAATGTGTATGTGTGAAAGTATTTTCTTCCACAGGGAAATACAGCAAAGTTTAGCTTTAGCTCATGAAGAAATAAACAACTCTTTTTGTTTCCTGATCAGCTTTTTGATGTTGTTAGATATGGAGACTATGGAAGAAAATGACTGCTGGCTGATGGAAAACATGTACCTTAGAAACAGCTGTACATAACACACTGTGAAAAAACAAACAACCAAATAAACAAACAAAAACATAAAAAAACCCTAGAGAAAATTTCCCCAGCTAACCAGGACTTTGGAGTTTGCACAATATAAGCATGCTATCATGCCTTGTGTGAAATGAAAGGAGGGAGAGGTGTAGCACTGTAAGGAGTGTTCCATTTCATCCATAAAATAGTGTCGTGGATTTTAAATGTATGCACTACAACAGGAAATAAAAAGGATTTATCTGTCTTCATTTTCTCCTCTTTCCTTTTGTGGCTGCAATTTGCCTGTTTTGAAGGAAGTCTGTTGTTTTAGAAACTACCATGGGAAGACAATTTTCTCAATTGCAGACCTGGTAGGCATATAACATTGCTAAAACAGATATAAAGAAACACAAATCAGAGTCTGGGCATAGATTTCAAACTCTTTGTGGACTATGAAGAAAACTGGTAGTATTCCAGATGAAATAAATAGAAGAGAATGCTCTTTGTGAATTAGTTTATGAAAAGGAAAGGAAAGGAAAGGAAAGGAAAGGAAAGGAAAGGAAAGGAAAGGAAAGGAAAGGAAAGGAAAGGAAAGGAAAGGAAAGGAAAGGAAAGGAAAGGAAAGGAAAGGAAAGGAAAGGAAAGGAAAGGAAAGGAAAGGAAAGGAAAGGAAAGGAAAGGAAAGGAAAAGAAAGGAAAGGAAAGGAAAGGAAAAAGAAAAGGAAAGGAAAGAAAGGAAATTAAAAAAGCTTGCGACATGATTTAGTTCAGAGGGAAAGATACAAATATTTTATCCATATTTCAAATAAACGTGTCATGTTTGAATAAGCTAGAGACTACTCCAGTGTCTGGGAAGAATGCCATAAAGTACCAACAGCTGACCCCAGCAATGAAGGAACGTATGGTCTAGCCTAAGAAAATGATTGTTCAGCTGGTGAAGTAAAATGAAGAAATCCTACAGGATCAGGAAGCAAATCTTTGTTTAAATCTTCCAGATATCTTACTTATCTATTTTTCCAATAGTAGTTTATAAGAATTTGATGTACTTCTTTAGCTTTTACTCCTCTATGCCAGTTTAGGTCAGAAGTAGAGTACCTTGTGGGCTTCAAATCTAGGCAAACCCAACACAAAAAAACTGAAAAGACATGGTCCTGATGTCAAAAATGTTACCCAATAGTTTTGTTTTAGTTATAAAATCACCCAACCATAGTCATGCTCAAATAGATAATGTTGACAAACACTACTTACTTTCCCAGGGAAACAGAAGCTATGGAGATACCAGTGTACAGCTAAGATTAAACCACTGTGTTTTGACGTCTCATTGTTCATGCTCAGTCTGCTGTGTGATGTATTTTAGTTTAATATACTTCTTTTATAATTGAGGCTGACTTAAACTTTCTTCACTGGCAATTACAGCCTTACAGTACATGTCTTAACACATGGTAGTACAACTGGTCCCCAGCTTGTACCCTTATTTTCAGACTAACTGCATGAGAATGAGACAGATAAAGATCTTCATTGCCAGGCACCAGTCCTCTGCTTGGGATATTGTTTAACAGAATGCTATTGGTATGGGAAACAAACAATTGCTCTAACATTAATAACACAAACCCACTGATTCTGATGTAAACTGAGAAAAACATAAAGAAAATCAAGTCATGAAAGAACAAACAAGAAACAAAACATTTTAGTTTTCTTTGACTAATTGCTCTGTTTCAAGCTGAAATCTTCCAGTTTGACATGGAAGGTCTGAGACTAATTTGGATATTTATTTTGCCCTTTTATAATTGAATAATGTTTAGTTCTAAGAGACCTTTTCGTTCTAATTTAAACATTACATTCTCCATGAATAAATATTTATTCATTGCATATGGTCTTTTCATTGCATGCAGACTGTTTAGTTTTCAGACCGAAAAAGGTCAGTTCATCAAAGAATGCAGGTATAATAATGAAACAAAGCAACCATTTGTATAGTTTAATGGCGGCAAGAAGTCCAAGCTTACAGCCTGACTAATGACTAATTCAACTTCTTTCAAAATTCTTCACTAAGGAAAATGTGACAACATCAAACATTTCTCATAGGAATAGGTTAAAACTGTGTATCTTCTAGCACCTAGAATACGGACTGAAGTCTCATTTATTCACAAAACTGGGTTAAACCCCTGAGGATACATGTATATTAAATAATGTTTTGGAATGTCTTGGGACAATGGAATGAGCTTTTATCTTATGTTCAAGTGTTTTAACAGTTCTCTACACACTTTTAGGCTACAGTGGTGATGATTGCCCTGGTCCATTTATCCAGTTTGATACTGCCACAAGTTGTCACTTTGGAAACACACTGATATGTCTTGGTTTATAAATAGTACCAACATTAAGAGTCATAATCAAGTTAACAGAAGAATCATTCTCCCTAATGAAAAGCATGTTTCTGTTAAAGGCAGCATACATGTGGTTTTACAGTTAACGTTTTTATTACTGGTTGAGATGAGTATTTATTAACAAGGTGAACTTAAACTTGCACCAAAACAATCTTTTTCTTTTCCCCCTCAAATTAATCAATCCAGCTACTAAGAGACATGGATACTGGAGAGAAAAGAACTCTAAAACAAAAGCAAGTGAGAATTATGAACTCTGCCATTTTTCAGTTATAGTCTAGGCCTATCCCTTTATCCTTTTTATGTTATATAACTCTAGATAAAGGCTTTTCAAAAAAAGGACAAAAAGGTTGGCACTGAAGACTGTATTACAATACTTCCTTACAAGGTTTGAACAAATTGAAGAAGTTTGAAACAAATTTTTAAACTGATAAATTTGGGAATGTCATTTTTTATGTCTACAGTAGTACTAATTGAGAAAAAAAAAGTTAAAATAGTTTTAGTTTTTGTTTTTTTTAAAAGTTCTTTCCTTTTCATTTTGCATTTTAATAAATGGAAGTGAAGGAAATATATGGAGATAAGGGTCCTATTCTCTGATCCAAAGTAATTTTTAAATAAAAAATACTTTCACCTAATATTTTCAAGTGAAATGAAATCGTTAAAGAAAGATGCAGGGCAGAAACAGACAGAGAGCAATATGTTAGAAAAACATTGTGTTCAGTGGCTGCATTACACTGCCTATCTCACAGAGCATGTTGTACCAACTATCTGAAGGCCAGAATGTTAGTGCACCAACCCATCAACTACACCCATAACCATACCATGCCAAAGATTTAACATAATTATCAATCCTTGTGCAATGGCAAAATGTCTATTTGTTGCAACTTGGGGAAATTAGGAAATTGAAGCAAAATAAGTGAATTCTAACAGATGCTGATATTACAACTTCCATGGAACTAGAAGGAAGTTATCTGCCAGTTTCAATGACTGGTAATGTATTTAAAGGCTGTTCTATCAAATTTCCCTTCTCTCTTTCCAAAACCAGAATACTATATAGCAGCTGAGACGGAGAACTAATGTCTTATGTCATTGCTTTTTGGTTTGGTTTTGGTTTTTTTAACACTCGTGAGGAAATATAGGCACTTTTTTCTTTTCTTTTCTTTTTCATATATGTGTCCAAGACCCATCATTTCGCAACTGTGGTCTTGGAGGTGCCATCACCTAGGAAGGAAAATACTGGGGCAGCTTCTGGGTTAGCTTCTCTGGGAGAAGACATCAGAACCATGTCTGACTTCCTTGATTAGTGGATTTCTAAGTGTTTCATGATCCATTGCAAATTTTTACCCTCACCTTCTGCTAACCCTTATTATTCCACAAGAATTAGTTACATCTCCCTCCCTCTCTTCATCTCAGTGTATAGTTTCACAAAACAATGGCTTTTCTTTCAAAGCCACTTTGGAGTAGCTGTGCCATTTTCTCCCTTTGATCATAGCTCACCTGCCCAACAGCTTGAGCAGCAGCTGTAAACTGGCTCACTGAAATTACCTGTGCTGGGAATATGACACCATTTTCACCCCTAAAATTTCATCCAGCTACATTTGTAGAAGGACACAAACAGGAACTATACAGAGAACTCATAAATTGTCTTCCCTGAAAAAAAAAAAAAACAGCGTCATGAAATTACATCTTTTACCTACTTGCTTTATCTTTTACTTCTCTCCTTGCTGTCAGCTGACTCCAAATGCTAACTACTCTTTTCTGTCAAACTGATCAGTTAACATAATGAATCCCATTTCATGGCAACTGTTCCCAGTGCCACTATAGTATCAAGTTTGGTTCTTCTATTTCAGACCTGAAGAATATTTGAAAAAAAAAAAAAAAAAACAACCCGTGACTACTTCTGTTTCTGTCTTTTTTTTTTTTTTTTTTTTTTTTTTTTTTTTTTTTTTTTTGGTCTTTTTTTTTTTCTTTTTTTTTCCCAAGTGCATCAGTGAAACAACAACAAAAAATTATTTCCTTTCAGTTTTGGCACCATGTAATAATGTAAAATAGTGTTAAATAGAAATGCAGAAATTGGGGAAAGAAGGTTTTGCCTTCAACCCAAGTCAAATAAAATTTCTGCTCAGGATTTACAGTACTCTTGTCCATGACATTTTTGTAGCTGCAGTATGAAATTCTAACTGTTCATTTGTACAGGCATGTTTAATTTTATTTTCTCATTTAACACTCCACCTCCATTATAGTGACATTTACAATTAAAATAGCAGTGCATTACACTGGGATAAAAAGAAACTCGAACAGCCTGCTGAAGCAGTGTCAAAAACAGTCTCTCTCCCTTTCACATTCCCTCTATCTGTAAAAGCTGTTAAAAATGTACTTTAAGGAATTACTGACCTAAGTTCATTATGCAACTATGTGACAGTTTTCCTTTTTCTATCAGGTAAAAAATAGTTCTGGTAAAAGATCTGGCATCTTTATTCACATGCATGAATAATCATTTGGATTAAAGCTGGATTGAGACCCAAGAGAGGATAAATGGTATACAGAGCTTCCATTCAATTATTAAATGGACTAATATCTAATGTATTCTAGAAATTTTTGGATTTATTCAAGTGCAGAGAAAATAGAACTTAGCTTGTTAAATTTGTTCTGGTTTAAGTTGTTTGACTTTTTCTTTTTTTGGAGGGGGAGGTAGGGAATATTTTTTTGTTTGTTTGTTTCTTTCTGTGTCAAAATATCAGGCTTAGTTATTCCCTCTCATATTCATCTGATATTCTAGAAAAAATTGGTTTAATTTCTTTTTCATAATGGAGTGTTTTATTTAGGGTTTGATCTAGATAACACTCTGAAAAGCTGTAGCCCACAGGACACAGCCCCTGCAGTGAAATTCTTCTATTTGTACTAGGAAAGATATTGTGAATCATGTAGTCCCTTACGTTTTTTGTGGGGGGTTTTTTTTGTGGTTTTTTTTTTTTTTTTTTTTTTTAAATTTTATTTTATTTTATGTTTATTTTATCTTGTGTTTTCCATACAGGCAAAATCTCTACAATTATTTAAATCAAAAAGCAGGTATATGAAAGCAGTTATCAATCTCCATTATTATATTCACTGGCATAGTAATATGAGTAAAGATACTGAAGACTTGAAATTCTGCATCAATTTAATTTGGGCTTCAGAGAAAGCCCAAAAAATCTGTAATAAAGAACTTACTTTAGGAACTGAACTTAAAGATTTTATTTTTGCCTGCTTTTTCTTCCACTTCTGAGAGCACACAGTCATAAGATGATTAATGTATTGAGATAGGTGGATAACAGTAACCATTTTTAAATGGATGTTTTTCACGGTTTTTAAAGCTTCAAACACCACTTGCATCTTGAACAACTTGAGTAATGCTGTCTGAGTATTGTTTGAAAAACAACAAAGCTCCTTCATCAGGATGACAGTCTGGAAAAAAAATTACAAATAATTCTTTCACGCAGATATTTTGAAATGTTGTGTTTTGATGGGTGAGATTAAGCGTTTTAGATGGAGGACACTTCTTGCTTAGAGGGACAGTGTCAACTTTAGCATCTATTTTCTTAAATAAAGCCTTTGTTTTGGTGCTAAAAACCACCTTATACTCAGACTTGACTTCTCTTCACCATGTTTTCTCTCACATATTTTGCACTCTTACTGCCTTTAATGTTTCTCATATTTTGTAAGTACAGGCAGTGTTGTCTTTTTTTCTTTCTATTTAACTACTCCAACAGAATAACAGCACATTAATAAACATTACCCAGAGAGTCTCCTCTTTTCATTCCTAGCAGGATCAAATTTGATATTCTTATAACGTCTTCCAGAATTGTGAATGATAATTGGATAAACTTTTTCTTGATTTTTGAAATAAACTCGGCTTAAAATTCAACTCACATCAGATATTTAAGGAGATAATATTTTATGTAATAACCTATTGTACGGTCTTCTTATCAACTGGAAAAAAATGGCACTCTGGACAACAGTTGCATTTTTATTTTTAAAAGGCCATCCTAAGTATTTGAATTCTGTTATCAGCTTTGTCTCCAGTTGTACCAAACTCACTGTTTTCAGGGATCCTAAGAAGTCAAAGGATGGTGCTGTTAATATTACAGGAACTAAGGGAGCTTGATTCATGCACTTTGTTTTACCACAGATGAGTTCTGTGATATTAAGCAAGTTGCTTTTCCTCCATTCCACTCAGTTTCATGCCAGCAATATAAGACAACAGGATGTAGCTCCTTTATTAGATTGTTGTGAGGCTATTCAAAGCCTGATCATTGCCCAGTGATGAAATCACTCAGCCAGAAGCAAACGACTGGAAAGCCTGTTACCTCATTTAAATTTGTTTTCACTGAACAATTGTTAAAGAATTAATTGAAGAGAAGGATCGTGGCCCTCCAGCCAGCTGCAGAAGGGCATAGCTAAATCAGATTCTTCCCTACCCCCTACTGAGTTGGGCCAAATGACTCCTGTTGGCAATATTCAATATTTCCTGTGCAATACCCTAACCAGCATATTTCTGTGCAAAAGTACCGTCAATAACACCTCTATGTTTTAGTTTAACCTAGCTAGTGTAAGCTGACTGTTGGAACTAAAGATGTTCATCCTTTTGAGTTTCATCTGTAATTTTATAAATTAATAGAGTACTGACTGCCTCTTTGGGCTTTTAAGAACACAAACTACCTACATGGTTTTCTTAATTTTCAGAAAAAAATATTTTATCTAAACTTCAGAGTATTTCTTTCAGTTGTGTACCAATTAATATACACAAGGAAATGTCCACGAAGACATTTCACTTCCTCACTTAAAATATCTACAAGAGGAATATAAATACTTGTGCACATAATAACTTAGTTTTCACAAAGTCTTCAAATATGTTTCTTAAGTGAAAATAAAAATGAGAAAACTACACTTTCTACTTAAATTTATTTCTATACATTAAGATATGCATGAGATAGGGGTTTATACTGAGAATTTTATAAGGAATTTTAGTGTTTCACTAGTGTGTTCTAAGGATGATTATCAATGGTAGAGGCTTATTAGCTTTACACCCTGACTTCAAAATATTTTTGCTCAATATTTAAGTATCTTTGCAACAGCATTTAATTACTTGAAAACACAGTGCATGAAAAGTTATCTTTGTTACATTAATATTTACTTCTCTAAGCTTGTTTTTTCTTTCTTGATTAATACCTCACTCCTTGGGGTTTTCTAACGTGGCACAGGAAAATAAATATAGACTATGTCTCATTAACACTAAACACAGTTTCTTCTTTTAACTTTCCCACATGGTGAGTGAAATTATCGTCCCATGAAAATAAATGGAAGAGATGTCATTAAGATTAGTATCATAAGAATTTCACCCATTTTTCTCTCAGCTACTGCATAAAAGACAGATCTTCTTAGATCAGGGAAATAAGATCAGGGGCTATAGCTCAGTGTTGAGCTTATCCTGCAAGCATGAAGGAAGCTCTGAGTGAAATCCTGCGTATCTCTTTTGGCTTGTCTGATGCTTTCCTCACGTGGATGACAGCGATGCATAGGACTGTCATTTCGTCACACGGCACTGCTGTAAAAAGAAGGGATTAAGGTCCCAGTTCAATAGGCTTATGTTGCATGTTTCTCAGGACATTTGTCTAGAACCATCCCTGTCTGCAAATACCTTGCAAAATAACACACAAAACCTGCACTTTTTGCCTATGTTATTGATTATGCCTAGGCCAGAATAGCCTGGAACTCTCACCAGTTTAACTTCAAGGTTCACTACGGCTCAATGACTTTCAACCAGAGTGTGACTTAACCATGCAGCAGTTTTCCTTGAGCCCTCATTTCTATTGGATGAAAAAATATGCTCCATCTGTGCTGGCAGGAAGCCATGGACTGCTTCTGAATACCTGAATGATGAGGGAAAGGAGGAGCCCAGGATACAACAGGTGTGTTTCAGCAGGAATTACAGGGATTTTCAAATGGGATGATTGCACATAACAGCATGTGGGTGCTTATGTCTTTGGAATACAAGGACACATATTTGTTAGAAACTCAATCCATAAATGATTTGATTTTTAAAATAGAATATATTTATGCTATATTTTTATAGTATATTTTATACTATATTTATGCCAACCATGTTTATCTCTCCTTTTTGTTAGTGGACTTTTTGTTTGATTGGTTTGGAAGTTGTTTTTATTTCTTTTCTCGCATTTTAGTGAGGATTCTGTAAGGTGAAACTTTTAGATTTATGTACCAGCTCAGGAATTGTCTACAGTGCAGTAAATATTTTTACTTATATTTGCTAAACTAACAAATCCTTAGAAAACACTTGGAAGGAAAAAGAATGCAGTCAACTTGTCTTGTAATAGAGGACAATTGTACTACATCATGTTAAGACCAAAACTACATAATTTGGAAGTAAGAATTTTACATTGTCTTGGGTTTTCTACCAAAAAAAGGAAAAAAAAAAATGTTTATTCAGTTAACTGAAACCCCGTTGAGGGGATTTTTTCTTTATCTGTTGTAACTCCAGAAGAGAGGGGATAACTGCCTTCCCTGATAAGCCAGCTGTTAAAACCAGGTGGGGCATTGTTTCTTATCTCTGCTCATCCTCCCGTTCCCTCCGTGGATGTATCTTTTGTTAATGGGCTGTTAAAGCTCACCAATAGCATGACACATTACATCATCCCATTGTGAGATGCTCTACCCAGAGAGGAGGAGCCAAACCATTTCCCCCTAGATAAAAAGAACCCACAAGTGTCACCAGACATCCAGTTTTCCACTGGATTCCTGGAGGAAGACTGGGTCCATCTCTCCATTACTGGACCCTTTTTCTACAGGACCATCTCTACTCCAAGAGAACTTCATCTGCCACTCCAGGAGAGTTTACTCTGGACTGCTTCCAACACCCTGAACAATAGGGTGTCAGGTTGTATTTCTGACTCTGTCAGGGTTTTCTAGGATTTCTTACTTGTTTGCTTGCTTATTCTTCTGTACTACAACTTCTGTATTTTTGTTATATCCCTAGTAAAGTACTGCTATACCTATTCCCAAAATCTTTGCCTGACTGTCTTTTAATTGCAAATTTATAATAATTTGGAAAGGGAGGGAGGGGTTTACATTCCAAGGGAGACTCCTGTGTTCCCTGGCAGATACCCGTCTATCTGATACCAAGACATACATATATTCTGCTATTATTGTTTCAGGTTGGAAAAGAGATTATTTATATCCCAGAAACTGCATAATAAAAGAATACTCAAGGATTATGCTATAAATATTTTTTTCATTAATCTTTGGGTCAAGTTTTATAGAAAATAGACCAAGGGTATATCTGCTATAAAACTTCTGACAGAAGGACACAGCAAAATCAGTAGTTCATTGACTTAAAATCTCTGTGTCTGTCTTCCTCTCTGTTGAGAGATCCATATCTTTGTGATCCATATTAAAACAATATAAACTTATTTGGATTTCAAATAAGTAGTCATCATAATTATCTTAATTCCTTTTAACACTTCCTGTAGAAATTTGAAAATTATTTCAGTAAACTAGTGCATACAATAACATAATCCATGTGAGAATCATTCTACGTATATCTTTGCTCATGATCTCTGAGCACGATCATTGCTCATATAGTTCTGCTTAGAATAGAAGTATTTTTTTAAAAGTAGGTTAAAAAGTTTAAGAAAATCCCAAGGGCTTTCCTTTATTTTATTATAACTCCTCAGTTTGTGGATATTACATTGTTGAAACTATTAGAGTTGAAATGCACAACCTTTTTATTTAGAATTTCATATCTTCTCATCATCCCTTTATCATAAGTAAATATCAGTGACCAGCCCTCTATTTATGGCCCTTTTCCTCAAATGTTTTCAGACAGAGCTATTCTTCTTATTTGGAAAACTAATTTTTCAGAATTTTTTATTTTCTGACTGTCCCTCTGATCTTTGCAGCCCAAAGAAAGGTACCTATTTTTTAAGGAACAAAAAGGTCTTCTGTTTCCTAGTTAAAATATCCCCTTAAAACAAAAAACAAACGACACCAAAACCGCCCATATGATTTGATTTATAACAGAGACTCTTCATTACAAACTTCCCATATTAAATTTTAGGTCTTTTTTTTTTTTTTTCAACCGAAATTCGACCATTCTTCTGATCCTTTACAGATAATGTAATTGCCATAAAAAGAAAGCTCTTCTGAGTAGTTCTACATAATCAAATAAAACAGGTCACGTTCATAAATTTTGCAAAAGTACTGTCAGAGTACTGCACATCAGGAGAGGTGTAAAATATTATAGGACTGTTGAAGCAAAAACAGGGAAAGTCTCCTTAAGTGTAATGTCCCCTGGCAACCAGCATGATATCAAAACTTGTTTAAATATTTTGAAATGTTGGCAAACTCACACTATATCATTGGAGCTGTAGTGGTTTGAAAGCAAAACAAAAGAGAGGCTCCAAATCAGAGATACAATTTAATAGGAAAAAAGAAAAGAAAGTAAAATAAAATAGATACAATAATACAAAAGACCACTGACAGAGTCAGAATACAACCTGAACAGAGGGAGCACTGCCTCGCCTGGTTTCAACAGGTCATGAAGATGGTGATAGAATAGACTTCAAGACAGGACAGGAAGCTAATTTGAGATTCAGGTTCCTGGTGTACGATGAGCTCATTTCCTGAGAAATGTTGATAAAAAGCCTCTAATTTACATAAAATAACATAAAATGTTACAAGCTATAAAAATACTCGGAGATATCTCTACCTTTATGAGAAGGTTCTAGTCCTAAAATGAAGAAATACAGAGAAAGCAGAAATGGCAGGGAGAGATGAGTTTAACTCTTTCCTCTTTACATAAAACAACAAGAGAGGGATGATGCTTTTCTCAAATACTTTGTTTCTAATCAATAGATTAGAAAATATATTTAAATATGTATTTTATGGGCAAGGAGTGGCTTTGAAAAGCAAGTGGGGACAGTTGCTTTTTTTCTGTAGTTATTTTTACACAAATTGGGTAAAAAGGAATTTTAAACCTGTTACATCTTCACAAATTTGAACCTGTTTTTACCATTTCTTTGTAATCAGAAAAGAGACCTTTGTCTCCTGAAAGTTAATGCTGTAACATAATCACCTTATTGCAAGACAGGGATTTTAAAAAAAAAGCATACACCAAAACTCATGGAGAACCAGCAAACATTAGCAATACTGACATATAATATTTGGACTCTGAGATAGGATTTCTAGCCTCTCAGACTGCCAGGGACCCTCCTTCCATCTTTATCACAGTCAAGGTCTGAAAGAGAATTTGCAGTCTGGTTCTCATCAGCACCACTAACTTTTTGAGTAGAGGTCATTCCTGAATGGCAATCAAATGGCAGCAATATTGAACAGCTGCCTCAACAGCTTTGCCAGTGCAGGGGGGGAGAGAAAGTGAGAATTAAAATGGAGGTCCCCTGGATGTTGTGCTACTGAATACCCCTCTCTTTTTTTTTTTTTTTTTTTTTTTTTTTTTTTTTTTTTTTTTTCATTAGAGGTTCACTGAAAGTTTGAAAGGCTTCAAGTGTGAGGTCAGTATTGCTAGGTCGCTTAGCTGCTTGTCAAACACTGCTTAGAATTAAACAAATCTGTAGAGGTCTCAAAGTATACAAATGCATTTTCTAGATGGGGCCAACATGCTTTTATCACATGTAACATCTGATTGAGGAACTGTCTTCTACAAATATTTGATGCAAATGAGAGCATGCTCTCACTTGAGGAGTCCTGCTGTTTTCTGTGAGAAATAGTAATTTGCAGCATTGAGACTGTTGTGTGGCCAGTAAGGCTCAGCTGGAAGCTTGCCACAGTCAGTTCTAAATTTGTGCAACATAGAAATCAGTCTGTGCATATTTCCGATAACTGCACCTTTGACTTAAGGTGGAGTTTTTAGCTGGTTGGTTGAAATCATTGCAACAACACTTTTCATTTATCAATTTATTTAACCAAAGAAAGCCACATATTATTGAAAATTTATTTTTGCTTTCTTTTTTATTAATTTTTTTAATTGCCTAAATATTTACCCTATTTGTGTTTTAAATATTCTATGCCAAAGCTAATTGAAAAATAAGAATTTAAATGTTTTCATCATATCAGTTGAGAGTTTGATCAGTTCATATATACTTAGGAAATAATCTCTGAGCTGGAAAGACGCTGATGAGGACTTAAATATGGCAACACCAGAGCAAGTCATATGCATTTCAGCCTTTTAACAGCTCTGATTCAGGCACCCACAGGATAACATGTTGAATCCATTTCTTTGTGAAAGTTGTATTTGGAAAGAAAGGGAATTTAATTAAATGTGTGTGTTGAGGAGGATAAGGATACCGGACGCCTGAAATTAAGTTTGTCTGTAACCTTCAAGGCAGTACGCAAACTAATGAGATGTAGAATTGCCACTACATCTGTTACCATTTGCTCATATTTAAGATGAACACTTAAAAAAATCCCATTATTATTATAGAACCCTTTTCGTTGAAAATAATATAATTTGTGCATACACATTCATGCTGTGTCTTTACAGTGCTTGAGGAAAGCAACTAAATGAGATACTTTTCTTCTCCTTTTTATTAATATTTAATTAAAAGCTCAAGATACTCTTGTTTGACAGATATTCTTTTAGCCATAGGAAAAATATATCTACAGTAACAGTTTTCTTGTTTGATCTCCTTTTTTTTGGGTCAAGTTACTTTCATACACAGACTCGCACAGATACTGCATTCCATGATAGAGACACAATGCTGTTAGCAATTTTTATGCTTAAGGCCAGGGAAATTGTATCACACTTGCTTTTGACTCCAGATCAAGAACTGTGGCTGTAGCATGACAAAAATAAAAATAGAGAAAAGGCTTTGAAGGTTTCAAATGCTGAAATTCTTAAGTCTGGCTTGTTAAAGTGGTTACTTGTTCGCAGTAGAATTTGCTGCCTTGCTAATGGTCTTCTGGTTGGGATGGATCCAGCCAGTATATCTGATACAGAAATTTGAAATTCCACAATTAACTGTTTCACCAAGATGTTGAGGGAGGAAAAGTTGCGGGGCGAAGGGGGGGGGGGAGGGCAGGGAGGGAGGATGAGCGAGACGGTGGGAGGAGAGGAGAAGCAACAAAAAAAATTAGAAAACAACCAGAACCATGGTATCGTGAGATAAAGAACATTCTTTTAAAATTATTTTTAAATAAGTGATTTCTAAGTCAAAGAATGTTATAGAATTGATACCCACAGCCTTCACTTATGCACGGTCAAAATTCTCACTGGAATAATCTTCTTTATAATCTAACAATCACAGTTTTTGAAATTTTTCATGTACCTGTCTTGAAAATAAATAAAAGAAGGGAAAATAGCATGTCTTCCTACCTTATAGCTGCATAACATAAGCAAAAGAGAGCCCTGTGTGCCCATAAGGCACAGACACCCTAATTAACAGATCCTCAAGCAGACAAAGCTGTCTGTTTTCAATTAAATTAAGGATTGTATAATGATTCTCAAAAGTGTCTCAATTCACCATTCTGTTTGCTTCTGAAAAATTATTACTCTAGAGGCCAAATCTTCTGTCAATGATTTACAGGCATTTCAAACAGAATCGTTTGAAAAGGCAAAAGGGCTCTGCCACAGGAAAATGTAGACACATCTGGAGATAAAACATTTTTTATTGATTAGTGATAATAAATATAAATACTAGTGTAAAGCTGTTGTCTCCTAATATTAATACTAGCACAGATGCACCTTCCATTAATATAGTTTCACCTCAACTGAGGCTATGATGAAAAGTGGAATATAGTTGTGTTCTTCAAAATTTTTGTCTTAATATTAATGAATGTGATGGATCACTGGGGAATTAAAGTATTACCATAGTAAATCTGTCCAATAGCATTACCGTTTAGGCAACATAATGATGACTTTTAATTACACGCAGATGTCATGATGCTTGGAATATACATTTCAAGGTGTAACAAGATTAAAAAAGAGAATTAGTGTGGAGAAAAAAAAAAGTAAAAAAAAATATTAATAACAAAAAGAAACATATATCTTGAAAAATAGTTAAGAGCAGTATATTGTGAACTAGCCAGGGTGAAAATTATTACCTGCATACAATAGCTGCATCCAGACTTCTTTCTTAGCTGCCTAGATGGCATCCTGTGCATTGGCACAAAAACCATGCACCTCTAAGCCTACACCTGCCACCTTACAAGACATCCCTATGCACATGCATCATGCATGAGTTCTACACATTTGAGAAAACTTAATTGCATCTACTCCATGAGCTGTCCAGTGTATATCTCATTTAATGGACCTTTACAGATTTTGTGTTAGAAGACTACTGAAAAGAAATGTCAGACCCAGCCCTGGGTAAATTTAACCACATGTGAGCATGGGATATAGGCTACTACATCTTTTTTCCCTGGAATTCATTTATTTCCCAGCTCTTAGCTTCCTGAAATTTTTCATTGTTAAGGTGGCAAGACACTGGAACAGCTATCTAGAGAAACTGGGGATCCCCCATCCCTGGAAGTATTCAAGTCCATGGGGCTTTGAGCAACCTGGTCTAGTGAAACATTCCCTGCCCACGGCACTTGAGTTGTAACTCAATGATTATAAAGGTCCCTTCCAACACAAACCATTCTATGATTCCTCCATGCAAGACACAAAGAAAATAATATCCATTTCAAAGCTTGCATTTGCAACTCTCAGAGAAGACAAGAAATCTTTTTTAATGGTACAAACAAATTGCCTTCGGTTCTTGTGGTGTATACCTATGTTTGTTTGTTGTTTTTTTTTTTTTAATCACAGTCATTTTCTGCATTGTCCTGGGTTGAAGTATATTCTATCACCATCTTCACTATCTGTTGAAACCGGGTGAGGCAGTGCTTCCTGCCTCCTCCACTCTGGATTATCTTCTGTTAATGGGCCCATCAGGCCTTATCATATGACTCACCATCCCATTGCGAGATGCTCTGCCCAGAGGGAGGAACCAAGCATTCCAACCTGGATATAAGCTGAGACTCTGAACACCAGAGTGGGCCTTACCCACTGGATTCCCAGAGGACCTGAGATACCAGACCTTTCTACAGGATCACTGCATCAGGAAGACCACCTCATCTGGACTGCTTCCATCACTACGCTCAGGTTGTATTCTGACTCTGTCAGTGGTCTTTTGTATTATTGCATCTATTTTATTTTACTTTCTTTTCTTTTTTCCTATTAAATTGTATCTCTGATTTGGAGCCTCTCTTTTGTTTTGCTTTCAAACCACTACATGCATGTAGTTAAATAGCCATCCAGATGGCTATGTGGGGCAAAAAAAGTTAATTTTCAAGCCATTTTAGAAACGTTTTTTGTAAAAGTAGCCAGAGAGCTCTGAAAAGGTTCAGGGAGCTCTAAATGCCACTGAAAATTGATCAGAAGCATGTGCATGCATTTCAATATTTAACGGTTTTTTAAAGAAATATTGTACCAGCAAAATCCAACACAAAATTCTAGAGAGGAATTAAGCTTATTACGACTCAGGTATTACAAAGCTGGGACTTCTTTAATTAAATTTAGTTTTTGCTATCAGATGGAAGGGAGGAAGAAGTTATCTTAGAAATCCTAGGCATAAGGAGCTATTCAAAGATGAAAAGCAGTCTGAGATATTATCTTATTTTTAGGTAACATAACAACCTCAGTTCTCTAGCTTTTTTATAGAGGAAGATTTTGCAAGCGTTTGTTCCTTTCCCTACTGCTCTTACATTGCAGACACACAGGGCTTCATCTTCTTGAGAATAGTTAGGCAGGTATATACACCAGACAGAAAAAAAGGGGGAAGACAGATTACAACATCCATGAATACACCACAAAGCCTATCCCTGGCATTCAGGCTAATGGATGCAGCAGGGCAGCTACAACCAGCTTGCAAAGCGTTTATATCCAGATGGAGTTCTCTATCATTCTCTGATAGAATTGCTATGCTGCCCTGAAATCCTGTGTGTTATAATCATATGGACCTTATGTCCCGCCAGAGTAATAGTTTTATAGAGGAAAAGTGAAATAATACATTTCTTGTTCTGGGTGCAATGAGAAGAGATGGGGTCTGTGAGGCATAAGTCCTGCTGAAACATATGTAGAGAAGAAAGAGCCAGGGCTAGTAAAATATTAACTGCATTGTCTTTTCTTTCAGTAATTCCCACATCTTCAAACTTCACCTTGGGTTTTCTTAGAAGCAGCTGGATGTTGCAGTCAAAAAGACAGCCAGGTAGAGAAAGTACATTTGTGCAATAAATGCACAAGTATCAAGGAATCAAAATGTAATCAAGGAATTGAGGAATCGAAACCAGGAGTGAAAAGAGGACTAAATTTCTGGAAGGGAAAATGTGCACTTTAAGAACCTGTAGCTAAGAGAATGCTAATTTTATAGTCATTACAATTTCTATTTCCTAGGTAGCCTGGTTAAATAACATTTTATAAAGACCAATGAGCTGTCTATGCTACTGTTCAAGATTTTATTCTATGCATGAGGTAAATCGTGACAGAAAGCCCTAAGGTAATCTTCGAAATTCAACCTACATGGGTTATGATGAAGAGAGATGAGAATTGGGCTTTTCACGCATTGTTAACCATTAAGAGATAACAATTAAGGCTAAAATAGGCTGTGACAGTCATCTGGATGAGTGTCTTATTGTAGGTATAATGGAAAGATGCTAATACAGGAATAATTTTATCGAAGTGATAAGCTTGGAAAAATAGAACAGAAGAGAACAGTTGATTTAGAAGGAACCTACAGTGACCATCTGGTCCAACTGTTTAAATCCGGTCCAACTGCCTCCATCCAGTTTAACTGTCTAGACAAAGAAGAATGCCAAACAATACATCCAGCATACTTTTGAATGGAGGTACATTGAACAATATCACATTTAAGTGCTGGAAAATAAAAGATCATAATAAAAAAACCCACAGCAATATGGACTTAAAACAAATCTTAAATATGTTACATAAAAACTAGGTACTTGAAAAATATATTGACGTACATATTATTGCTTATTGTTTAGATGTATTACTTCAGGTGTCTCACAGAAAATAAATTATTGTCATCCCCTGATTCAAATTAATTTGCAAACATTTTCTAAAAATAAAAGCTTGGATTTTTGTCAAAACAAAAACTGAAGCAAAATGCCTCAACTGGCATGAATGGATAATTTTTGTATCAATTTTATTTATTTGCTTCTTTGATTTGATCCAAAATTTTCATATCAGTTCATCCACAGCAAAACAAACAAACAAACACCAAAAAATAATTAATAATATTAATTATTTAGCCTATTTCTATAATTCGTAACAGCACCAAAAATACACCTATGAAATTGTGTTGATAGAAATCTTTAAGAAACTCTGCACTTGTTTTCTTGTATGGAATGGAAATGTTAACTCTCTTTTAGGATTAACCTGGCCTAGCTTTAAGTACACATCTGCAATCAGGCACAGGTGTCACAAACTGGGGATATCAAAACAACTAACTTATATAAGGGATTATAAAATATTTCCCCCCTGGAGATATATCTGGATGTTTATGCACTTTTTGCTTCTCAAGTGGAAAGTAATGTGGATCATTAATATCATCTTTCCGTGAATTAGGAAGTTTGGTTTTTTGTTTGTTTGTTTGTTTGTTTTTTTGCTAACAGAAATAGTGTAACAAGATAACAGAAATATGAACAAAAAGCTTTCAGCTGTTGTGAGGGTGAAAAATTATGACAGTGTGGTATACAGATCTTCTAAAGGCATCTGAACAGCAGGATCATAAATTCATTTAGTTGTACTCCTTCCTTCTTCCACCCATGTTTTCTTATTATTTGAATGGTTCAGGGACTTAGCACCAGATTCTAAGGCAATCAACACCCTGAACATAATCTTTCTCTATGCATATGTTAGTTAATAATCATCTTATACATTCCTAATTGCAAGGCTTTTCATGTCTTAGTCATTTTAGAATCCATTTTCTCCTGGAATGACCTTTAGGATGTTCTGTGTGTGTGAACACGCACACACATACATTATTCATGTACTGAAGCACAGCCCAGTAGAAGACCAGGGATGACATGGGCAGGAGCTCTCTCTACTTGCAGAATTTCTGTGACAGGAAAAACTAAATTTGTAAGGAAACCATACAAAGTATGTAGTCTTTAAACTATAGCTTAATTCAACCTTGGACAAAGAGTTAAGGATTCTTTGGGGTTTTTTTTGGTGTGTTTTTTTTTTGTTTGTTTGTTTTTGCTTCTGTTTTTGTTTTGTTTCGGTTTTGGTTTTTTTTTCTTTAAGGTTCAAAATAGCTACAGTACTACCGTAGCCTGTTTGTATCTCCACAAATCACAGTTGACCCACACTACTTGATTTCCTTTAGCATTTTCTCTGTAAAACATCTCTTTATTTCAGTGGCACAGCAGATAAGCTTTTAAAGAGGTCTGCAAGTACTGAAGGTTTTATATTCATACCTCAGTAAAAATATTTTAAATGGATTATGTGAGCAGAAAATCAGTGGCCATAATGTATGTTTCTCAGGTCCCAACTTCTGCTTCAATTAAATTGCTATCCAAAGAAAATCATAGTAGTGACTTGCTATTCTCTTTTAAAGGAAATGGAGATATTCCCTGTGATACAGAATAAGTCCCTAAATTGCTGATATTGAGCCTGTACCTCAGAAAGCTAAGCCTAAATACTTTCAAAAGCAATGAGAGATTACTTTTTTTCTTCCCTTACCTTTTTTCTGGCTTTTTTTTTTTTTTCCTTTCCTAGGTTTCTTCACACTAAGAGTCTCGTGATTGATGTTTGTAGACCTGCTATAAAAGTTTCTTTAATTGCTTTTGGATACAGAAATTCAGTTAAAAAAAAAATCGACCTCATTACATATCTGGCTACATATTTGTAAAGACGAAACACCTTTCTCCCATAGGGACCCAGGGGAGATCCAACAGTGCCAGAGGGAGTCTGTAATGCTATTGTAAGTCAGCAAACATATCCATATTTAGATTATATATGTGGGAAACCATGAACAGAACTGAAAGCCTGTTTCTTTTATTTCTTTTTAAATAACATTGGAGGACAGACTAAAAAATTAAAACAACATCCTGTGTTTAAAAAGGCTGGGAAAAAAAAGAAACTGAATGAACATTCCCCTTACTGCTTCACATTTCTTTTGCTTTGTTGTGAGGAACTTCACATGACAGTGAAAAGGGGAAAGAGCATAAAAAGCTTTCAAGTTATTATTCAGAAAAAAGCAAGCACCACTGTCATGAATATACATTATGATTATTCAGTTTTGAAAATTCCAGCTGAGTATAAAAATTAGTACATTGTAACTGCTTTTCAAGTTTTTATTTTTGTAAAATTTTAAATATTAAATAGAAAAGCCTTTGATACATGAAGGAGAGGAAACGTAAAATTTAATTTTGTCTTCAGATATTTACCATGGTCAGTGTAACTTGTTCCAGGTGCTTGATGAGATTGTTTTTTCTTTTTTTCTTCCTCCTTCTTTAATAATTAAAAAAAAAATTCCCTTAAAGTTTACAATCTGAAAATAAAAATTAAATTTAATTTTTAATGTTTCTTATAACATATTTGCTATCAAGAGGCAGATGTAGTCTGAATGTTATTAAATGTAGTTTTCTGTCCAGATAATTGACTTTAATACATTGCTTCTACCCTCTTGATAATTTATCAGTCAAGACCTGGAAAAAAAATTAAGGAATTATGATTAATTTCAATTTATCTATTGATAAGCAGTGATAATTAGTGTTTGATTATTGTCAGTTTGGCAATATTAGGTTATTCCAAGCATTTGTTTATGAATTATTATTTTGAAGTGGTTTTAAATTGACAAACTTTTGAAGATTCCATTCGTTTTGCTTTTCACATGCACACATACACTCAAGTGAAGTCGGATGACAACTGAAGCTGAAATTAGCAGTAGCCTAAGGGCATTACTGTAATTACTAGGCCGTTTAAAATATATCAGTATCATGTCTAATATAATAAAAGTAGAGTCATTGCTGTAGCACAGTTAAGTACAACAGACTCTGCAAAAGGCTGTCAGATTCTGTTAGCTGGAATCAGAGCTAAACTAAATGCATTATCTGTGTGATTATGGCCACTGTTCTTACCAGAAAATCATCTGCAAAAAGAGGCCCTTTGATAGGTCTGACTAATTTTTTTTTTGCTTTTTTTGTTGATGTTGTTGTTGTTTGCTTGTTTGTGGACTTTGTTTTGCTTTTTCCTAAAGTTGAAACAACATGAGTAACAGGGGAGCAAACAAAAATCAAGATGTTAGGTTGCATAAAAATGTAAGTTTTGTCTTGGAGTGTAACATAGAATTTGGATTAAAATTTCATATTATATTTTTTAAGAATTTCCAAGTTAAAGGGATTTTTTCTCTGCATTATGAAGAACCACTGACAGAAAAAGTTAGGCAAACTTCAAAATGGAATGAGAAAAAGTGCATCAAGGTTTTGGTACTTGATGTCCTGAGATTGTGAACTGATTTCCAAGCATTCAGATCTATTCAGGGACAAACTAATGGACATGCAAAGTCTACTGCTGTGGCTAGGAACAGGATGCTAGAGCCTAAATTAGGTCCATACAGTTCTTTCCACCAGGTGAGACATGTGGCCAAAACCAAGGCCAGGGCAGCAAAAACACCAGTCTGGAGAACACAGGTGTTTTGTAGAAGGGGGTGAGACACACAAAACCTGTTAGGCAGAACAACATCCTGCCAGAAGCCAAAAGCAACAAATAGATTGGCTTTGTAATTAGGGAATAGGGCACACTCATTCACTCCTGCAATGCAGTCCTCCATCTCCTTGAGAACTGAGTGCAGCCATGTGGCTATTTCCAGGCTTTGGCTGATTGACAGTGTGTGTGGCAGCATTGACAAGCCTCTTCTAAGTTCTTTCTATTTTTGTCTTCTGAGCTTGAAATGCCCCAAGCCGCAGAATATTTTAACTAGTTAGCTTGGCATTTTTATGGCTTTGAGGGTTCTGGTTTTGTCTTTTTAGTTTGTTTGGTTTATTTCTGTTTTTCTTTTTATTATGGAAAAGCATTTTTGTACCTAAATAAAACTGCCTTTGCAACAAGCATGTAAAAAGCCCTGAAAGATACCAACATAGAAGTCAAACATTTTCTTCCACTCAATTATTGCACAAGGGACACATTTAGTTCAGGATGTTCAACAGCTCCAAAGAGAAAAGACATCTGGGTTCAATTCATAAAAGCCTAGGGCAACTAAACAAACCTTCTAAAATGACATTAAAGTAGGAGGAGGAGGTGATTGTATCTATGGCCACAAAGAAAACTCATCCATTATGCAGGGACCAACAAAAAATACAGATATTTAAAAGGAAATGAAGTAATTAAGGAATATTTAAGGCAGGGAAAAAATTGAGGTAATGACTCTGGTAGGTTGCTTTTGTGAGAGGTAGGTGATTGTCTCCAGCCCTCTTTATTGCATTTCTAGAGAGAGACAAATGTGTTAAAGACTAGCTTTAGGGAAAGGCCTGGAAACAACAAAGTGTTTTATCTACATGACATTGTTATGCCTTACCAATTATCCAGGCCACCACTTGGGTGAATTCCTTCACTCTACAGTCTACTACTCTCTTTTCTTTAGTGATTTTTGTGAAAACACTTTGATATTCATATCAACATGCATATCTATACTCATATTCATATTTCATGTTGCATGTTTCATATTTCTTTTCAAATTTTTCAAAGGTATGTTGTAGAATAATGCTTCTTTGAGTGGTCAGGGTTGATCAATATTTTTGTGTAATCAGCAGAATAAAATCTATCACTATTTCATAATTCGTGTAACTTCAGCCTTCTTGCTTGATATAAACCACAATATTTAACAAAACAAAACAAAAAGGCAGGCCGATATATAGTCATTGGTTAAGTGACCAATAATGATCATTAGTTTAATTTCCCTTCATAGCCATTGTTGACCTTTTACAAGTTTTTAGTGTAACATAATGACAAAGCGTTTAAGAGCATGAAAGAGATCTATATAGCATTTAATACTTTTAATCCATAATTTTTTCTTTAGTCATCTGGTTTCTAGTCATAGACTGCTTTGCTTTACTGTTATTTTTTGTTTTGGTTATAATTTCTCCTTGCAGATCACTTTACTGCTAAAAAAAAAGAAAACAAACTAAAAAATCTGCTTTTTCTCTATCAAATCTATACTTACAACTGTCAAATACACTGACAAATTTTATGATATTTAAAATAATTTATGATATTTGCTCTTAATGGAAAGCATTTAGGGAAATACATAACTTGCACAAAAAAAACCCCAAAAAAACCCCACCACCACCACCACCACCCAACCAACCAAACAAAAAAATTCTGGGTAAAATTTCTCCCCCTTCTCCTGCATAGTATGCCCCCATGTGCTCAGGAATACAGGACAGTAGGGTGACTTTCAAAGAAACATTACATGAGATGAACATCTTAATAAAAGCATGAAAGAGGGAAGAATAGAAAATTGCTGTGCTAAGTTCTCCAGAGAATGAGCTACAGCTTGCATCTAGTAGTTTGCACAGGAGTGAAATACCTGAAGATTAGGAAGGTGTAATTTGCAGTTATTCTTTCTCTTTGATCTACCATGTTCAATTCAAGTGAAGAATGTGCCAATATAACATTTCTAAGCCCTACTGCTGAGGCTGTCAGGCACTAAAATGGAATTATCTAGTACAAAACAGATGTTCTATCTCCTTAAGTATTTACTATTTATTTCCATAAACAGGAAGAAACAAAAGCTGTCAAAAAAGTCTTAAACATAAAAAACAAGGGAAGAGAAAGACAAAGCCATTCAGAAAAAAATATTGCAACTGTAAGTAAAACTGAGTAAAAGAAAATGAGAAGCACTAAAAAGCCCAGCTAAAAAAAATACTAAAAATTGATAAATATTTAGCAAAGTAGAATACCTGCTTAGTTATTTATTGTTCTCTTTCTGAAAAACTTAAAAAAATACAAAGCACACAGGCATGCTTCTCTCACGGGAAATCAATATGCAAAAGTTGTGTGAGATTAAGGTTAAATTCAAAACATCCAAAGTGCATAAACAGATAGTTCTAAACCCAGATTCCCTAAAGATCTCTAAACTAGGGCTTTCAGTTGACTATGCACAGAGAAATTTAAGTTCTGTAACATTTTAGAATGAAAGGAGTTTCATTTCAGAATGTTTTTGATATTGGCATAAGATGCTGAGATTTTGTGGCTTTTATGACACTTAGCAACATGTCCGCTTGAAAAACATACCTCAAGAACTTGGCTTTCCTCACGCACTTTGGAAAGTACAAATCTCACAGGAGAATAAAGACACTTTTTAAGGAGAACAGGATCTGTCAGATTGAAAGACCCAGATGATTCTTCCCTCCTGTCTCTCTAGAAGCAATACTACTAATTTTCTCTGGCTTGATGAGACTCCTTTCCCCAAAAGACCTCCATGTGCCCCTTGAAGATCAGCCATCTCCTGCATGCCTCCACCTGAACTGTGACCTGTCAATGTCTCACAGCACTATTGGTAACTTCTGCCAGTTTCTCTCCCTGCTTTTGGACATCTTCAGTCTTTTCTCATCCCGTGCTCAGCAGTTTCTCCTCATCTGTTCTGTAAGGTGCAGCTCAGGCTTCTGCCTGCAACCTTAGCAGAACTGTGTTATAATACTGGGGAAAAACCTCTCATTACTTACCGTTGTACAACAGCTTAATGTTCACAACTCTCCTCTCAGCCCAGCAAACGAGACCCAAACTGAATTCCTAATGAAACTATTGGGTAACAGAAACTGAATTCTCCCGTCTTTCAAGGAAAACACCTTAACTGAGAGGCAATTTTGGCTACAAGGCAGAGGAAAGGTTATTTGTTGCTCCTCTCTGGGAGTCTTCATGCTCTCTAGTAAATAGTTACAGATTTGCCAGTTCAGACAGGGAACAAGAGAGGACATCACTCTTTAATGTCAGGGAGTGAAAAATCTCAGACTTTTGGTTGTTTGGTTGGGTTTAGGGTCTTTGTTATTGTTTGGTTTGTTTGTCTGTCTGTTTGTGTTTTGTTTTGGTTTTTTTTAGGGGAGGGTAAAATAGAGAACTAGGAAGGAAAAAAATCCAGCAATCTCATCACCAGTCTGGTATGGGTTTACAGGAAACTCTGTTTCCTGCATACTTTAGTAGCTACTGTGTCTGTGTTCCTCTTAGTTAATTTTATTACTCCAAATACTTGACTTCTCTACTGCATAGTAAAGAACTTTTCACTGCCCAATGGAGTAACTTCAGAAGACTATGTAGTCCACTTCTGATTTCAAGCTTAGCTTTGTTTTAGTTACCAAAGCATTTTTTGAAAGTTGAGCTCAGAAAATTTGAATCTCCTCAGTAATGAAAAGCAATAATTTGCCTGACAAATAATTCATCCATTAGGCAGTAATAGAAAGACTAAGCCCAGTTGTCTAGGAAATAAACCAACCACACTGTATGTTGGTGGAGTTCAAACATTTAGGCAAATAGCAGGAATTCTTTGTCCATTTTTATAATGAGTTCCTTGGACAGGATGAAAAAAATTGCAGAGTCCATTTAGGATTACACCAGGACGTCGATGACAACACACTCATCTCCATCAAGGCTCAGAGCATCACTTCCAAGCAACTCTAGGAATGTTTGGAAAGTGTTACATTAATGTAACTCGTGGGAGTGATCAGGATCTGAATCTCTGAAGTTAGGTCGTAATATTAGACCTGGTCTCCATTCCACCTAAACCTTACTTCAGACCTCTAAGATATTATCTGGAACTTGTCATAAGGATACTGTAAATGTTTTTGAGCTTTTCTAATCTGCAAGTTTTTCTCTTTTAACTGAATTTACTGATGTATAAATATGAGATATAAACACAAGACCTAATTTATATTACAAATTTTTTTTTGTATTTGTTTAAAATTTTATTTCTTTTGTGGCAAAAGTAACATCGGAGTTTAATAAATACGTTTTATAAAGTAAACTGTCCTCTGCCTGAAGGAATAGAAACAATAAAAAAGCTCTTTAAAAAAACAAGTAACAATTATTTTTTTACAAGTCTCTTCTAATTTTTGTTTTAAAATTCCAGGACATCAATGAACCACATTTTTTCCTTACTTGATGGACGAAACTGGAAATAATATGCTCAGGATTTCTTACTATTAATAAAAAAGGAAATCAAATAAAAATGTGACACTAAGAATGAAAGCATGTATCTCAATCTCACAGAAATATATATTCCAGATTGTATGAAACATTCTAAAATAGTATATTAAAATTCTTTGTTCTCACTCCCCCAGGTAAAGGAAAGAAAAGCTGAAACATAAATCTTATCAAGTGGCATCGAAAATAGTTAATTTCAGTGAATATTACCTCATCAGTTTTATGACTTGTTATTCATTATTCTTTTTTAATTTCTTTTAGCAAACGGAGATTAAATTTCACTATTCCAAATTAGGCTGTGAGTTATCTTCTATGGTTACTATGTGACATTGCACCCCAAAAATATCAACTTGATCTTCTTGTCATTTCTAAGCTATGTTGTGAATTAAAGTTTTATATCTATCTATATATTCTTTTTTCCAACTAAAACAGTTTTCTTAACCAGAGCAAGAGCCACTGAGGGTGACAAATGGAGGATGTACAAAGGGATGGAGGCAGGTGCAATGAGCCTGCATTGACACTAAATTCTTCATAAAATCTATGCACACAGTGAGTTTTTTTGCTTAGACTTCCTTTATACGGGATAGATAGAAGTAAATTAAGTCTGAAAGTCTGACACTAAACTTTAAGAAACCAAGACTTTTTCACAGTCTTCTGGTAGTTATACGTGATAATGTTTCAGGCATTTTAACTGGACATATAAAGCACAGGGACTGCTGCTCTAAAAATAGCTAAGTCCTTAGAAACAGGCTAGAAACAGAAAAGGAACATGCAGAGCTAAGAATGAAGAATTGTTCTGAAGCACAGTGATCAGTTTCTTGTGTGCCAGTTTCCTAAGACTCTGTCTTTTTTATCCACTGTTTTGTCCAATATCAACAGGGAAAGACTGGTTTCACCTTCAGAAGTCTGGGGGAAAATCAGTGGTTTTGAGCTTGCCCATCAGAAAACATTACTGGTGTCAAGAGTCATCTTTCTCCTGCTTTGCTGCATTCATCACAAATAATATTCCATTAATATGAACAGTATTGTAAAATATACTTTCATTTAGAACCATAATTCTAGTATCTAAAACATATCTTCTACAATATGTGACACAGCTTTATCATGATTATAGAAGAATAAGTGCTCTTGGTCCCCAGCTTGTTCTTCTGTTGTAAAATTGAGCTTTGTCTTTTTCTTTTCTAATTTAGAATGTTTTCTACTTAATATCATATTTCATTTTGACCAATAGAAAGGATTTGATAATCTGTTTTTAATTGTTGTCAGATGTTTAAGCCATTGTTACACTGGAATGGACTTGGGAGGGCCACTAGGATGGTCCAGAGCTGGAGTACTGGTCCTCTGAGGAGAGATTGAGACATCAAAGCTTTTTTCGGCCTGGAGAAAAGGTGACTGTGGGGGACCTAAGAGCAGCACCCATAGCTGTGGGGAGGTCAGGAAAGACACAGAACCCGGCCCATCATAGCAGTGGGTGGCTGGAGGACAAGAGAACAAACAAATAATTTAAACAAGGGAAATTCAGAAAGTGGTTGCTTTTTCGTGTTTTTTTTTTTTTTTTTTTTTTTTTTTTTTTTTTTTTTTTTTTTACCTTGTGGACAGTCAAATAATAGGATAGATTGCCCAGGCAGGATGTACTGTTTCAGTCCTCACTTGTTTTCAAGACCTAACCTTAGGCATCCTTATTTTACTTCAGACTTGGTTGTGCTCTGAGCAATATATTGGACAAAAGCCTTCCCAAGGTCCTGCCCACCTGAATTATCTCATATCTCTATGAGGATATGATTACCTTAATAGATTGGAAAACTATTTTTTTACTGTTTCTTCCAATTTGTGCACACATTGACTTGAAAATTACATGGCAACTTCCACCATCAAGTAAATTGCTCCTCATGGATAAAGTAAGTATTTTATTTATCTTGTTTTTCTTTTTTTCTTGACTTAAATATTAGTACATCATTCAAAGTGACAATCAGTATTTATAGTGATTATATATTCTTAGCATATTAATAAATATTTTAAAATAAGTATATAAATATAAAATGCATTAGTAAATAACTTGAATTTTGATTAAAATCTCCCTATATTTTTTTTTTCCTTTCCTAATTTTTTATTCCAATACATGATCTGTTCTGGGCTTACCCACTTCTGGACTTATACACTGACTTTCTGTGCTCTTTAAAACTGCAATAAAATAAGCAGCATTATATTTAAAAAAATTATGGTTCCTCTGAGGCATGAAGCTTGGCAGAAAATGTACTCTTGGAAAATGGGTGTACTAAGTGTTGCATGAAGTCAAAGACATTAGGTCACCCTTGCTCCAAAGGTTTTCTTTCTGAATACATCACAGGAGACATACAGATAGAAAAAGGTAAAATACAGGGAATCTGAACTGTTACTTTCACCAGTAGTGGCCTTTTGGTTAGGTATCTTTGAGCCTGTGTATTTGTAGGCTTTTTGGAAGTCTGAGTTTTTATTCCTAAGGGTTGTATTCTCTTGGATTCTCTCTGATTTCTCCTTTTTTTTCAGACAACATATGTTTGAATGGGATTTCCTGAGATTGAATTTGTGTCCATATTCCCTTGTCTATTACTGGATGGGTCTGAGCACAGCTGGTCTCTGTTTTCTTTACATCACACTTTTTTTACATGTATTGCTGAGGTCCTCCTGAACCTTCTGTTCTCCAGGCTGAACGGATCCCTGCAGTGGGGAGGAATTTTCTCATGCACTGCTGCTATTTTCCATCTAAGTGGTGGTACAAAGCACACTCAGACTCACCTAAGTGAGCCCTACAGATGTCAAACAGGAGGTGATCCAGATTCTGGAGCAGAGATTGCTCTGCAGCCCTCAGAGAACATGGTTAAGAAGGTTATCCCAGTTCTGCCTAGGAAGAACTGCAGTGGAGTAGATAACCCACCCTGTCGTACAAGAAGGACTTCACACAGTGGACCACGAAGAGTGTGCACTGGAGCAGACTGCTGGCAGGAGTGGAGGCCTATATGAGTGACCATGCTGGAACAGTCTTTTCCTGAATGACTGCAGTCCATTTAGAGAACTAATGCTGGAACAATCATTGTAACAAAGTCCTATGAGAAGGACACACAATGGAGTAGTTTTTGGAGGAAAGTATCCCACAGAAGACACCTCATGTTGGAGCTGCGAATGAGTGTGAAGAAAGAGTAGAAGAAACAAAGAGTTATGAACCTTCATTCCCCATCCTACTATACTGTTTGGGAGAGGGGAACGAGGTAGAAGAGCTGGGAATAAAGCTTAACATGGGAAGAGAAAGATGAAATGAAAGTACATTAATTTTGGTTTTGTCACTATCTTGATCTGGTATTAACTAGAAATAAATTAAATTAATTTCCTCAAGTCAAGTCTGTTTTGTCCATGATGGTAACTGGTGAGTGAGCTCCTTAGCCTTAGCTTGTCCCAGAAACTTTTATATTTTGTTTTCTCCTCCTGTGCTCTTGATAAGGGCAACTCACCACAGAAATTTACAAGAATTTTAACTTGGCAGAAAGGCTGAGATTTCATTTTGGACAGAAATAAATTGATCTACAGAAGAGATATGCATGTATAACTCTGTGCAATACTAAGCTGAGGCAGAAGAAAACCAGAACCAGAAGGAAAGAATCCTGAGAAGCCCAAGCTGAAAGCTGAAACAAGTGACTAAGATTTTCTAAGGAAAAGGAGAAATTTTGTGTGACTGACGGAGTGCATTTTATCTTCAAAAACAATTAATCCAAATTTTAAAATGGTGTTGATAAATATGTGTATGCTGGACTTTTGTGGCCCATTTGAGAATTTTGTAGTCTGCCAAAATTAACTTTAAAGGCATTGAGGCCTATAACAAAGGAAAAATTTTCTCCACCATTTTTTATTTGACATTTATGAGTTGGTAAAGGAAGTCTGCAACTTGAGGAAAATGTCTATTTTCTCCAGATCTTCTTTGTAACAAACATTTCCTTTAATGGAAGAAAAAGGTAGTTGAAAATTGGGTCCAAAGCTGAATTAAGCCTTAGCTTTCTCTTGAAGTATATATTTTAAAAAGTATATTTATTTATTTATTTATTTACTTACTTATTATTTCAAATTTCCTTCTTCAGAAGGAATACAACTAGAAATTCCCCATGGATGTATATAATATACTTAAAAGATTGAGATTGAAAAAGTGGACTCTGAGTTTAAGATTTCCAATACAGAATTTTATTTAAGCATAATTATTTATTATCAGTGTCTTGCAAAAATAGTAATAATAGTTACTTTTATAATTGTGTACACTGAAGTTTCTGTCCTAGCAATTTCTCCATATTTAAATTTGTAGCATCTAATGTCTTAAGTAATGTTTGCAAAGCTAAATAAAATAGAGAAAACTATTAGAGAGGAAATTTTACAAATATTTGGAATAGTTTCAATTAATTTTTCCTTGTTCTCCTTTCATTAATATTTCAGTTACTTTACGGAGAGGAACAATCATTTTCAATGAGCACATTTTTCAGTATTTGTACTAGAAATGCTTGTGTACTTATTCAGAAAGAACTCCTTCTGTACAGCGCAATATAGCAGGAATATCTAAGCTATAATTGCAGACAAAGTATACCTCCAATTTAAACTCTTTATTTAAAAGAAAAACAACCTTTTTATTTAATATAATTAATTTTATAATTTTGCACTAATCTTTAATTGTGATATTATTGTTGTTCATTTTATCCGTGAAGTTTTTAGTCGAATTTACAATATGTTAGATTTTTTTTAAAAAATTGCACATCTTTCCCTTGACCTTTTTATTTTTCTAAAAAAAAAAAAAGGGAATTCTGCTAGATGACTTTTCATTTAGAAAAGGAAGACATGTAGAGGTTAATATTCACATCTCAGGAGGAAGTAAATTTTCTGCCAGTGAAATCAGATGGGGTAAGGATCAGCTTAAATACGTAAATGAATGGAAGTTTAGGAGTACCTGTGTTGTATTCAACCATTTGGCTCTGAAATAAAACTTAAAACTTGCACTGAATACCTAGATATTACTATACATTCTTTGCTTATTTCTTTTATTTCTGTTCTGTAGACTAATCTTTTGTTTCTGTATCTTAATTTGGTGTTATAAGTTATCCTGAGTCAAAATTAATATTAAAAAATAGTTTGATTCCAAAATATGGTGCTATGAAATAACCCTTGCTTCCATTTTTATAAGGGCATAGGGAGAAAAAAAAAAAAAAAAAAAAGGAAAAAAGAAAAAATAAGAAGGAATTAGCTTTTTGTAACAATAAAATTTTCAGGAGTTTACATTTTAAAATAGCAACAAAAACATTCACTGCCTTCTTTTAGATTGCAGGATCATCTCTGTTACCATTGTACCCTGTCAGTCTATTTATTCTTCAGAAAGAAAAGGTAAAGCACTGATGGGAACCGACATTAATTTAGAAAGGGAACAGATATGGTGAAGATGCTGACAAAAACCAGCATACAGAGAATAAATAAATACTTAATGAACCAAATCTGCCATCTCCAATTACTGCCCTTTCTTTCTTGACCCTGTGTCTTTACAGATTCCCATGGGATCAGGTTCTCACTTGTAAAGAAATGACAACAAAGAACATCAGTTTCCTGATATTGAAATATATTTGAGGGGTTGTTTACTTAACAGAGCAGCTAAAAATAGCTTGAAACCTTAAAACTTGAAAAATTTCACTAAAATAAAGCTGGGCTGAATTCTAGGATGGGCTACCAAGAACTTGTAAACTTCTCTCTCCTTGTAGTTAACCAGGTGGAGAAAAACTCTGTGGCTACAGTATTGGAGTAAGATCAACATTTATGAATGCCCTAAAAAGACAATTATTCAAATTTCTTATGACATATCCATGTTCTGTATGTGCTATGTGGGTGAGTCCAAGCAAGCTGTGAACTGTTATTATAGAGTTTGGCAGCCATCATTCAGGAGCTTTTCTCTAACCTTCTCAGTGTCTGAGGAGCCCCAACTCCTTTAAATTGCAGGCAAGAATCTTTTGAAAGGAACTAAACCATCTACATGGCTGCTTTGCTGTTTGGACTACAAAAAAACACAGAAAAGATGAAAAAAAGAAATTGCTGCTCCTAAATCTCTTGACAAATGTATCTATGCAAGACCCCTAACGAGGAAAATTTCTCAAGTGCCTGGTTCTATCTCATTGCTGAAGCTACAGCACTCTCAAGTTAATAGTGAATAAATAACAGTCACAAGAATGAGGAATAAAGGAAGTTTTTACAGTTCATACTCAGCATTGAAGGGAACATTGAGGACGTTGAAGTAATCTGAAGGGCAAAGAGGTAGTTTGTGCCATTTCTCTAAAACGTAAAAGTATTTCATAAGGAATTTACTCCTCTGGAGTGAAAAGAGAAATACTTATTTAGGTAAACCCTAAGAATGTTTCAGACTTTCAGTCCTAACTTGAAAAGTATATGACTGAAGTCCAGAATATGCAGAGTTTCAGATAGATGTATTGCCTCCTCTTGTCTTTTAGATTTAAAAATGTTTAAGCCTCTGTTGCTGTTAAGGAGATGTTTGTCTTCATCCTTATTTCTAGGTACCATATCCAATTCCATCTCTGCACAAGAAAATGCTGTGGAAGCTGATTTTCATGAATGTTTGGACCATCTGTTTTTATGCATAAAGACTACTTGAATTAAGTGGACAAAAGACACCGGAAATATTAAAAGCACCTTAGAATAATAACAAGGCAAGAACTGTGATTTCAAAAGAAAAAGTTAAAATTGCTGTAAACACTGATGCCACTATGTAAATATTGCAAAGTAAAACTAGAAAATTTGGGGGAAAGTGTAATGTATGAGAAAAATAGGGATTCAGATGTAAGCACATAATTAAAACAAGTGTTGTCCACATTGTATAGAGCTTGACTTGCATTATGACAGATCTGATATAAATATATGACAAAGATGTTTTGGTTTGCATCAGAAACTTCTGTTAAACATCCTTTCTTTACAAAATCTTCTCAGTTTTTTGCAGAAATGTTGACAATGACAAAGGTTCTGGAGCATTTTTATGTTGTCACAGACCAAGTGATATTCTGCTCTGATTTTGGTCTCGTACTATATTGTACCTTTATTCAGAAGGGATACGGTGTAAAGTCTCATAAGAGCCATTGAAAAAGTTTATACTTTAAAAAATTAACTTTGAGGTACGTACTGTGGTCTTGTATATTAGTGCACGCATACATATTTGTGTAAATTCTTTAACATATGTCCATTTTTTTGAGGTTTTGTTATGTTTCTGAATCAGCTGAGTCTTGTGCAGGGACCATGTCTGTCTACATATTTGCATATGGCTGAATTCACTGTTGATATTCAATAATTGTAACGAGCTGTCAGAAGCTGCTTAGACAGGAAGGGTATGACTTTCTCCTTTGCATCTTTTTGTTACAGGCTCTTGGTGAGGAGAAGAGTGCTTGCTTGGCTGCCCAACTGATTCGCTCTAGGGTACACCAAGAAACAGCTCAAAGCTTTTTAGTCGTGCAGGCAAAATTTGGGTTTGAGGTGACAGCAAAAGGAATTTAAGGAGAAATTGGGGCCTATTAGTATTTTAAAAGGTTGATGATAGAAGGGAGAGGTTTGCCAAGGTCTAGAGCTGTTCTTTTGGGAGGTCGTGAATGAGAAAGGGAGTCTGAAAAAGTTAGGAGAGTGTCCTGGGAATGAAGGTTAAATTAGAGGGCACGGAACAATTAACATGACTTTCACAGTCCTATAGCTTGCTGGAAGAAAGCTCCTTTACTCACCTTCTTTAGACTTTTTAACATGATTTTACTCTCCTACCTTCTTTCCTGGGAATATGAAGCAGAGCTACTCTATTCTCCCATTCTACCTCCTATTTGGGCAGGTGATCCTCATCCATGACACAGACAATCATTTCCCTCATAATTATGTCTGATTTCCCTGTGATCATTCCTCCTGAGTTCCCTATGATCTCCCTTCACTCAGGACACCTGTTTTCTCTGCAGCAGCCCCAGCACACTCATCTGTGCCCATGCAGCAAGAAAGGGAAGAACATCATGAATGCCACAGTAGAAGCTGGGCTGAGAGAAAGACCTACGGAAAGCAGACCTTTGTCTGTCTCTCCCCAGGACTTGTAGGGATAGAGAAGGTACAGTAAGACACATCACATGCTGTCAATTTTCTCTTAAAGAAAGAAAGGAAAGGAAGTCTCTTGGAGGACATGTTGGTCATATAGGTAGTCTGTATCTCAAAGGAATAGAAAAAATTAGCAGTTCTCTGTAACTTTCAGAAGTGATAATTTTTTCAAAAATGCTCTTATGACATGTAATACTCAACTTTTATGTTAGGCATGCATGGAAAATCATGGTGTTGTGATACAAGGAAATAACTAATTCTTGTTCAGATATATTCAAATATGCTCTACATGTTCAATTTAATTTCTATAATGTTTAGAGTACTTGCAAAGAAAGGGTGAGCTTTGAAAGTAGTTCAAATAGAAATTAATGAAGTGAGAATTAGATAATTAGGATACTAGGTTGCTTAATCAGTTCGTCAGTTTTGTCACTGTAGTTATATTAAGGTAAAAAGTATCTGCCTCCATATCATTACTAACATACAGGTCATTTGTTTCTTCCTCCACAACCTGCCTTTTTTTTTTTTTTTTTTTTTTTTTTTTTTTTTTTTTTTGGGGGGGGGAGGGGTTTGGGGGATTTTTTTGGGTTTTTTTCTGTTTGTACTGAGAAAGCATAATTTAATGGCATTATAACTACTTTTTAATGGAGTTTTGACTAATCACAATTTTCTGTGTATAGAAGCATAAGAGCAATTCTTATAATTAGTCTTTCCTAATATTTTTCATCATTAATGATATTTACCACCAACTACAAGAGAAAATGGAAGCTTAAGGGAGGAGTTAATGTAAAGAAAACTGATGAAAGAGCATTCATTACAAAGTTATCACCTTTGTGAATTGCATTTTTGAAAGGCAAGCAAGTATTCCAGTAAAGTACCACTGTAATTCTTATTCATTATCATTTCTTTAAATCTGTACTGGCCACTGTAAGAGGCAGGAGAATAATTTAGATAAACCTTCCTCCTAACCCAGCAGGTTTTTATGTTCTGTCTTTATTTTATGGGTGATTTTTATGTGTACACATACTTGCTTTTCTAGGAGGGAGGAATAAAACCAGTGTTTACAGCAAGCCTCTAAAGCTTTGAATTCCCTAGGGTAAAGATGTACCATTTTTTGTCACCTGTGGGTGTAATAAGCTTTGTAAGATAATATTTAAAATGCCTGGTGTTTTTTGGTGTTTTATTCACAAATCAATATTTTGGGTTTATGTACATAAAATAAAGTTATCTAATAGTAATCTGAGATAGCAGTCAGCTAGGGCATCCCAGAATTGCAAAATTGTACCCTTATATACTCTTGTCTTTAGTTATATGATGATGTTTTAATTATATGATTACTGGTTCTCCAGTCATTTGCAGACATGCCATTTCTAGCCTCAGTACCAGAATAAGAGTGTATGACATAATTTGAGTGATTTGCATCATTGCAGACAGCAGGCTACTTGCTGGAGACTTTCCTCAGTGAGTAGTGGAGAGATGGAATCCCCCAAGATGCTTTGCTAAGTCAGAGTCTGGCACATTACTAAAGATAACACAGAAAATTTATTTTACTTATTCAGTTTAAACACTTAACCTAGATACCTAAATTAATTGCCATGGGTTCCTTGGTTCTCTTTGCAGTCAATGGTGGTGCAGGACTAAACTCTTCTTACTAAAGGCCTTAAAATTAGGCAAGATATTTTTGAGTTTTTATTTTCACTTGAGTAAAAACTGCTAAATTACTTAATGCAAATCCTTCTTCCCAATTCTTGCCTGACTATATACTAAAAGCAGAGTATATAATCTCCTATTGTTTTTCCTTCCATGGGATCTGTACTGAAATTACACATCAAAATAATTAATGAGTTCATAATGGTAAAAAGAAAATGTCTGGTATGATGTCTTAGAAAACTGTGAAGATTTATATGTAGGAAGAAGAAATTAAGAGTAGCTGAAACAATAGCTTCCCACACCTGAAAAGGAGTATTATTGATGGATCAGCAGGCAAAGACAGGGAAACTTAACTAATAGTAAAAACCGTCTTTCCTCAGAAATTTTGCAAATTCCTTAAGACATGCATGATATATACACACATATATACACATATACATATATACACACACACAGAGTTTATGTTTGGATACAACTGGTTAGAGGTACATAATTCAGTGTCTGGAGAACAAAAAATATAAGCAAATCAGAATTCAGATTCTAACATTTTATTTAAGTTTGCTGGAGATGAAGGAACAGCTAGACTTTTTCATGCTCCTCATCAGAAAGGATGGACTTAGGTATGACACATTTCTATTCCCCTGCACATTTATTAGCATTTGCAAACACATTCCCAGCACAAAGCTACAATAAGCATACAGAGCATGAATCATCATTCGTGCTCCTTTCCTGTCTGTGAGATTTTCCCGTCAGCTGCTCTGTTTAGCCACAGTAATCTCCTGTATGACAAGCTGGGTCAGATGGGATGGTGGCATTGTTCCACTAGCTTTGCCTTATCTCAACTAATGTTCTTTCCAAAAGTTTAGTTTAGTTTAATTAAGTTAACCCAATTAATTCTCAGTAGGAAACTCAGAGTTTCCAAATGAACTCCATGTAGATATTCATTTTTGTACTACTCCTTAGGTATCAGCTTTCACTTCAAAAAATATAATGGTACAGAATAATGCTACATGACAATATATAAAAAACTTTCAGATATTTCAGAAAAAGGACTACAGTAGTGTGAAGACTTATGACACAACTGAATTTTAGTTCATAGACTCACAGAGGAATTGAGATTGGAAGAGACCTGGAGATGGTCGGGTTCAAATTATTTGCTCCAGGAGAGCCAGATATAGCCAGTGTCCCAGGATCATACTGAAATAAGTTTTGAATATCTCCAGGGATGGAAATGTCACAGCCTTCTTGGGCATCCTGTTGCAGTGCTTAGTCACCTGCACAGTAAGAAAGGTTCTGATGTTCAGAGGTGGCAGTCCAGAATGAGACACAGGGTACGACCTCACCAGTGCTGGACAGGGGGAAGGATCACTCCTCCCACTCAACCTGAGGGTGAAATTTCTCCTGATGCAGCACAGATACCATTAAAACATCCTTCACCATAAAGGCACATTGCTGGCTTATGAACAATGTGTCAGTCAGCCTCCAGCATACACTGATGCAATTGTTGAGTTTTAGTTGCTAAAAATGAATATAAATCTTCTGGTATAGTCTGCATTTGCTTACAGAAATGTCTTAGTGCTATCATACAGTAACTTTTCAAATCTTATTTAAACACATGCTATTGCAAAATGCAATTAATTTAATAGAGACATTAAACTGATAAACATTTTACACAAATAAATACCCTCCTTAAAACCACAAGTAAATCCTTATAAAAAGTTCCAGTGTTTTATATTTCCATATACAATATACAAATACAGAAAAAAGCAAATTAATTTTAATACTTACTATTTGTAGATCTTAAAATGTGGAATTTTTCTTTTCTTATACCATTTTAAGATAACTATATTACAGACTTTTGAAGCACTTAGAGAATCTGTTGAGGTTGTGTTGGCTGCTGGCAGCATATACTTTATGTACTTTAAAAAGGAATAACTAACACCTTAAATATTGAAATTAGTTTTATTTGGATGTGATCCTTACTCTGAAAATTCTTTTTCTTCTTATTCATTATTATTATCAGTCTCTGAAAGTACATACTGAATTCATTAACTAGTCCTGACTAGAAAGCATAATTTTTACTGATCCTTCCTTGTGCCTATTACTGAATTAGAGTATTTTTCTTTTGCGATTCTAGAGAATGGAATTCTGATGTAATTATCTGTGCTCTTTTTTTACAGTAGAGAAACAAAGATATTTCAGTGGTGTGTTTTGACTATTTAAAGGTAAATGTCAAAAACTTATCCTAAGATAATCAGCTCAGAAGGCTGAAGTGACTACTGGACTTCTAAGTGTTTAGATTGCAGATCTTAAAGAGAAGGTGAGTTACACTCTGAACACAAGATCTAAAATTTATCTCATTTTCTTCCACTGAAGACATTCAGTCTTTAACAGCACAATCATACCTTTAAATTTAAAGTTTTATGCTTGTGGGACTTCAAAAACCCAGCCCTGAACCTTCATTTTTGTAATGTGTCTATATTGAAGAAAACTTGTCAGGAACTGAAGCTTTGTTAGTGTAGAGTTGGCAGAAATTTTGAGAAAAGATTCTATGAAATGCAGTGCTAAGAAATAGTTAAAATCCTTCTAAATAAATCCTTCTAAATATGATGAAGAAAAGGAAAGAAAAGCAAAAGCATTTGTTTCATTAGGAGAATCCACTGATATGTAGTAACAGTTTGTCTACTGAAGAGAAACTGGGCTTTCTTCATCTTCTCTCACACTTAGATACTGAATTTTAAGAAATTCTAATTAGACTCCTAAAGCCTCACTCTGTCCTTCAGTTCTAGGCTCATTGCGGCTCCTACCAGCTGTGCTGCAAAGAGCATAGATTAAAACATAGAAAGTGGTCATAATAGCAGAGAACAGGCAGTTCTTCCCTCCAGGAGCAGCTTGGCTGTAGAGATGAATGCCTTTTTCTAGAAAAGAAATAATTTTAACCTATGCCAGTCCATGCTTTCATGATTCCCTTGATCACAGAGCAGTAACTGCAGTCTTAAAAGCTTTGTGCAAGCTTTGCAACCACATATCACAATTTCCATATGACAGTCAGTTAATGAGAATTTAGCCTAAGTGGGAGCTGGTTTGTCTGGACAAGGATGAGTTCTGTCATTAATTACACGACTGCCCACATGGCCAATACAAAACACTGTCTACAAATAAAACATGCATAAAATGAGGTAGAATTCTGACCTTCATCTCCCAATGCCTTTCTTGCATTGTGAGGGAAAACACGATATCACAGACCAGATGGAGCTATTCACAATAGGCAGGGATGGTAAGATGATACTGAATTACCACAGACAAATAGGGCACACATCAGGAAGAAGCCATAGTACATTCTGTGCATCCCAATATATATGGAAAACACATTTTCTCCCTGATCTACTCAGCTGAATTTGCTGTCAGCTCAGCTGGGCTGAAAACCTGGAACCCTGTAAAGTCTTTTTTCCCTAATAATAGTAGCACTGTTGTCTGCCTCAGGCCAAATATGTATCTATGTTTACACTGCAACACTGCAGTCTATTACAAAAAAAAAAAACAAGTGTGTGGGAAGGTGTGTTCATTTTGTTGCTTTTGTTGTTTGTAATTTTTCTAAGAAGTTAAACCAGAAGTAAAAAATGTGGAGGAATTTCCATGCCACAGATTTTTTCTTTAACCAAAATACCTGATCTTATCTTCCAAAAAAATTGTTCTGCAAAATATCATTTTTATATGCTTGGTACTAGAGCCCAGCATATTCTGATTGTGCAAACCATGCTTAGCCCCTGAGGAACATTCATGTGTTGTAATAATTATGCACATGTATCCCTGGTAGTTTTCAGCTCAGGGCTTGAGAGTTTCAGTCAGGAATTTACTTTTGGGGTGGTTTCCTTTTTTTGTTTGTTTTTCCCCCTCATTAGGAGATATCATGATATTAAAAAGTGAAATTTCCATGTGGTATGGATTTAAGTTTCCCTGTGTTTTCTTCCATGAAAATGAATGGTCTATTTCAAGATTCTTGAAATAAAAAAAGTAAACTTTCCAGCATTGATTAGGGGAACTTATCTCTATATAGGCAAATATTTTGAAATTTAAGTTTATTAGTAAATGATATATATATATGCAAAAAAACCCAAAATAGGCACAAGTTATTTTATCCCCATACCTGCCAGACTGTCTCAATATAGTTCCTGACACAGAACCTATTTTGATGGGTTTTGCACTAGGCTGCCGCTGTGGATTCCTTGCAGTTCTATTGCAGTCTCTCTGACTTACTTTGATTTGGACAGAAATCCATGTGTTCAAATGAAATATGTTGGAGGGATACCTATTCTTGAGGCAAGCCTCTCAGGCCACAAGATAAACAATTAATTTCAACATCATAATGTTGGCTTTTATTTTCTTGTTTCAAAAATGCTCACAGAAGCAATTTTAAAATAAATAAATAAATAAATAAATGAATAAATAAATAAATATTAGGGTACAGACATACCTGTGAAATAGCTGGATAATTGCCAGAGAGCAAAAAATCAGAGAGCACAGCTATTTGGAAACAGTGACATATGAAGAAAGGGTGAAAAAGAATGTTCCTTCATTAATCACGTGCAATAGTTACAACAGTTAAAACGTTATGTTTAGATGAAGATATAAAGTTGCCTGGTGGTTCCTTTGACAGGGTTACCTGGCAGTTTGTTAAGGACATGAATTTTTACTCTGTACTTACAGTCAGATTCACTGTTCACCGGGCTAACATCAACAGAAGGCATTGCAAGGTGACCCTTTCAGTCTCTTGCAGTTTGCATGTCCTTGAGCAATTTAGCAAAGGAAGAGCATTAGCATTAGCCTTAGGGGAGATGAACCAGTTCTACTTCTCCTTCCAGGTAAAGAAGATGTAGCTTTTTTTATGCCTCGGTATGATGGGATGAACTGTACAACAGCCTGACCTAGGAGATTCTATTTCCTACCACCTTATGAACCCTGTGTTCCTGATAATGTTATAAATTATTAAGAGCCAATCAAAAAATCAAAGTATTTATTTAGCAATTTCCAAGATCAATTTTGAAATGCCACAATAAATCAGGACGACATCGATCGAATGTTGGGTGGACAAATAGAACAGCAGCAAAGGTGCCTTCCAATCTTGCCCACAAATGCTGGGTCTCAGTGTACGGTTTTTATACAGCTTTTCTGCCCAGAGGCAACATCCATTGAAAATTCCGAATATTCATGTATTCTTTTATTTCCAAGTGAGGTTTTGAAAGGATTTCCTGGTGAGTTGAAAAGACATCCCAAAAGATCTCCCACATCTTCTTCTGGGGCACTTGATGTACTCATCTCCTAGATCTTCCACCAAGATCAAGGTTTCAGATTCTTGAGTAGCTGTGAAAGTGAGGCCCACCCTTGATTAATGGCCCATCTCCAGGTTAGCTTCACTGTTTCTGTTGCAAATTTGGTAGTTTTCACAGCTGGACAATGGACTTTGGAATTTTGGAGATGCCCTCGAGTTGCTTCCAAGAATCCCGGTTTTAGTTACAATGTATAATTTTACCACTTACATTATTTTAATACGCGAATTTATACACTGCATCTATTACAATAAGAAATCTGAAAACTTGCAAGGGGTCTGGCTGGGCTGTAAAGGGCCTGCTGTTTACTCCTGAGTGAGGATCCCTGAAGTTAACTCACCATTGGTTATCTTCCTAGGGATAGCTGCAGAACTCTCAGAAGCAGAAAAGCAAGCCTTCAAACACCCAAGCAGGAGGCTAACAGGGAGTTCCAATCTTATTTGAGAGAAACCTGGCAGTGGACGTTAATGGAAATTATCCTTGGACAGATTTTATAGGAAAGTAGGAGATAAGTGCCATCACAGTGTAAATGGAGGAGCATAATGGGGACATGAATTAATGACATGTAATGAAGCGTCAAGCACTGCCATTACCGCTTCTTCCCAGCATGTCTTAAACAGCTGCAGCTGCTGTTGAAAAAACTTGCAATAGAGTCTTTTTAAAAAGAGTTTAGTAGAAATTGCACAGGGTTTTACAATAAGCTGACAGTTTATAAATTCTATTTCAATTCCCCCATTATACAATATATACACTTAATTTTACTATTTGACAGCACAGGTTCACTCAACTAAATCGTGCAGAATAAATCACCCTCTGTGTTCTCATGTCATAGCTCTCTATCAAGGGATAAATCACTGCACTTTGAGGCCACCCAGAATGAATAGAGAATACCTGTCTGAAAACTATCTGCACACCAAAATAAGCCCCGAGCTCCTAGGGAACTTTAATTGATATAGCCCCATTTATGTGCAAATGATGGGAGATGAATTCCCACTGATAATATTAGTGTGATGCATTACTGAAGGAAAAAAAAAAAAAAAAAAAAAAAAAAAGAAGAAGAAGAAGAAGGAGGAAAAGATAAGGTATCAGGCTGTTAAATGGCATGGTAAGAAGAAAGGGTACATTCCCTATGTTCAGCTACTGGATTACTTTTTTTTTTTTTTTTTTCCCTCTAGTCTGGAAACAGAAACCAGTCCTGTATTACTGTATTCTTCCCCACTGTGCTGTGTAGGAAAGATCCATTATTGTTTTCCAATTAGCTGATGCTTAAGTAGAATTAATACACTGTTCTAATGCATAAAAACAATTAACAAAACCCAAAGGAAACAAATATTCACTGTTAAATTCTAAGGAAATGTAGGCAATTTTTAATTATTGTATATCAATTATGCAGTTGAAATGGAGATAGTATCATTCTCTATAAACATTTCCAAACATCTGAGCATTTTAATTAGCTAATGGTTAATGTGATTAGTCCAAAATAGCATAGGAGAATAAAGATTTCACAATAATAGATCCAGAAATTATTAAATCAGAGAATCATGCATGTACAAAGACAAAAGAAATTGCTGTTATATTAGGAAAACTAGTTGAGGGTATATATTTATCCATTTCTGTAATCTGCTTTCTAATTTATGCAAATAAAATATCACAGTGGCTACTGGCCAACAAATATGAATAAAAATGATGGTCTACCAAAACTGTGTTTTATTTCTTTACATTTTTAATTTTATGTTTCAATGCAATCTCATAAATTATCCACTCTTAATGACTTTTAGCTGTATAGTGAAAGACACTGAAGATAATCAGTTAAAAACTTTTGAGAAGGTTTTAAAAATTGGGGTTTATATTAAACTTGCAGGACATGTGTACATACCATAAAGAGTACTTATTTTGTTTGACTGTGGAGTAAAAATCTAAAACTTATGCATATGAGTTTAAAGGAAAAGAATGTTTTGGTTTTTTCGTTCCAATTTAACAATACAATATTATGTTTCATTTCCTGCTACAAAATATTTTAAAATCAATTTCAATTAAAATAAAACAATGACTGAGTCAGAAATAATTGTTTGGTTTTATTGTGGTTTTATTGCCTACACAAAACCCATGATATTTCCTGTAAATAAGTTGCTATTATTTTGACAAATATTTTTATTCCCATGTAAGGAAATATCACTCCTTATTAAGTAGATGCTTGCAGGTTTTGGTACACACATCTCTTCAGACTCATAGTTAATTGATACATGGTACATAGAGATTTCCATGTTGATAATACTGAGATAGCCTTCACATTTATGCTGAAAAATTTAAGCCAGGGTGTAAATCTATCAGTACCTTACCTCTGCTTTGCTTTTATGTGAGTTATTTAATTCTGGAAATGGTACAATGAAATGCGCCTTATATGGGCAAGAACAACAGTTTACAAGTTGCCAAACGTGAAAGGCTAAGATACTTGTTGCATTAGGATGTCTTCGAAAGCCTGCTTAATAATACATACAGGGATTTCAACTTTTCTAAGTAGTGTTGAAAATCTCAGACAAAGTTTTATGTGAAAGACTTTTTTAGGTAGCATCACTTCCTTGCCCCAAAAAAAAAAAAAAAAAAAAAAAAAAAAAAAAAAAAAAAATCTATGCAAGGAAGCCTTGACACAGTACTTTTTATTTCTGTGAGCAAGACTAGTAGATTAGGCATCTAAAGAGAAGTTCAGACAACTGCCATGCTTTATTGTAGTATGCTTCTAGATGCTTTAATATGGTAGGTTAATTTATCCATCATTCATAGATATGGATAAAAAACTATATAGATTCTCAGAATAAAATATTTTGAAATTCATCTTGACATAATACATATATTTTCTCCCTTGTTCATACACTTTTTATCTAGACAAAAAATTGATTTTTAATATCTCTGTGCAATACAAAAGTAGTCTGGTAGTTATGAGTTCCTGGGGTTTTTTTTGTAACATAATCAGGCTTTTTTATATTTTTAAGCATTGTTTTTTCAGTGGTAAATACAGATCCAGTATGGACTACCTTATCCTGCAGTTATATACAGAGGTGGCATACATTCCCCAAAATGGTCGTGCTGTGATTCCAGCTTGTGCACTGTAATTACAGTACTGTCTCAAGACCAGAAGCAACAAGGGCTCTCTCCTTCCCCCTCTCCCTCCCCATTCTGCATTTCATTCCTGTCATTCACGCCTTTCTATGATCAAGGTACTTGCTTGCATCTTGTGTACAGCACTGAGGTCCTGTGAAAGACAGGAAATACTTATTTATTCATAATTACATTTCCCTTGCAACAGACTCTGCTAGATTAGATGAAGAAGATGGGGAGAAGGCACCTGATCCTCCTGTTTTCTATGCTGCAATGTTTAGTGCTGTCAGCTGGATGCTGTAGTTTAAGATGTATTCTTTCAGTGTGACTGTCACTAGAGTATATAAGAACATACCAGAAAATTTGCTGACATTTCTCATACATTGTATATTTTCATACTTTGTAGTAAGATGGAAGCAGGTGAGCAGAGTTCTTAGTTTTGTATGAATCTGTCAATATTTGTTCAGAATTTCTTTGTCCATGAGTATTCTATACACACGTTGCCATGTGAATTTATCACAGGCTACAAAGCCTTTAGAAATGTCAGAGGACCAGCTTAGGTTCCGTGTTCCTAAAATAGTGCAGCAAGAGTGACTTCTCCAACCTGCTTTCCTCAGGCAGAGTCCCACCTTTGCCCCTGTGACAAGCCTGGGCTGGCCATACAGAGCAGGTCCTGTTGCTAGTGGGTCTGATCAGGACACAGCCCCATACTTGCTCCTGCCTCACAGCAATTCCCCCTACCTTGATTCCTGTCTGATAATCTGGTCAGGTTTCAAATAGTTATAGCAGGAAAGAAACTTCCCTCAATTATTTTCTTTAAGGAAATGGAATTTCATTAAAACAACGGTGCTGGAGGTGCCTTGAGAGGCTTTCACAGCAAGACTACTAGCCCTAGTCAGTGCTGAAGTGTCTCTTCTGGTGCATTGGACCTGTCACTACCCTGGGAATATGTAGTAGATCTACAACAAATTGGAAAAAGAAAAACATTGCATCGCATTTTCAGTCTCTTAATCGGTTTCAGTCTTTTTCTTTTTCTCTTTTTCTTTTTCTTTTTTTTTTCTTTTTCTTTCTTTTTCCTTCAAAACAAAGATCTTTAATAATTCCTTTATTCTAAGACACTAGATTTAGTTTATCTGGAATTCCTCAGTCTTGGTTTTTCTTAACTTTGGAACCACACCTTGATTTATCAGTTGGAAAAATACAAGAATAATTTACTTTAAAAATGTAAGGTTGATTTGTTTCCCATCAATGTATACTTAAAAATTTCTCGGGTTTCTTTCAAACTTCTGCATTTATCCTCTATCAGGTGATAAAGAAAAGAACCACATTTTCCTTTTGTGAAGTGCACACACATTCTGCAGTCAGTAAAATTTACCACTAGCCTAGAAGTCTCTCAACACTGTTAAAAAAACCCCACCCAATAAAAACCCAAAACCAAAACAAACCAACCAACCAAACAAACAAAAAACAACAAAAACAAACCAAAAAAAAAAAAAAATGAGAAGAGGAATATCAGTACCCAGAAAATATTCTGAGGCAAAAACCAAAAGACCAGCAGGGACTATATGTACATTTGAATTTCAATTTTTTTTTTTTTTTGTGAAATCTTTTCCTTTCATCACAATTTCAGATAACTCTGATGTAAATGCAAAGGGTGAGATCTGAGCTTGTCCTCATCCTCACTACACCCTGTGTGTAGAGAATGACCAGCAATTCCCAGGAACATGAAAACTGATTTTCTGTGAAAAATGAGTGGCATAAAAAACAAACAAACAAACAAACAAACATTTTCTGTGAAAAATGAGTGGCATAAAAATAAAAAGAAAAAAAAAAGAACAAATGCCCCCCACAAAAAAAAAAAAAAAAAACCAACCAAACAAAAACAAAAACAAACAACCCACCAGTTTTGAATAACAATGATTAAATTTAAAATTTAACAAGGACTAAAATTAAAAACTAGCCCAAGGAAGTCTTATATGAACTCACCTACATACTCACCTATATACATAAAAGTATTGCCTTGCCCACTGTAGCATATTTATATTAATTTGCTCTGTGAAAGGTTTTGCAGAAGATGAGAAGGAAAAGGTATTCAACTGTTTATTCAACTGTCAGATAATCACATCATCTGACACCGGTTTACATTGTTGTTTTTATTGTGAAGTTGCACTACAGTTCTTGCACACCCTTAAAGATTACCTTGTTGCAATTATACTGAGGTAGGTGTACTTACACTATACAATCAGTCAATTTAAAGATTAGCCAAATTAGTGTTTCAGCAACTCAATACCTTGGTTCTGAGTCTTTCCTTGTTTAAAAGACTTTTTGTATATGTAGGTATGGCAAATGTGACTTCTAGGTCCCTTTTCTTAAGTGTCTAATTTATTTTTTTTTTATCTAAGATAACTAGCACTTTGAGACCTTATGTGATACAAAATACTTTCAGTGGTTAAATATCCAAGGAAAGAAAAGTATCTTTCTTCTACACAAAGATTAATTATCAAAAAATTCAAATAAAAGATAAGCACTTTTTAGGAATAAACTTCGAGTTTATGTACATCTGTCACAAGAAAAGTCCTGCAAACACTTTTCCTATGAATACAGAAAAAATAAGTCTGTGGTTAATGTGTGAATACACTAAATAATTTCCAATCTTTTCTAAACACCACGGGAAGGAAATTGAGACTTTTAGGAGTCACTTGATCTTAACAAAGTTGAAGTCTTCTGCTTCTCCTTCCTGTATTTTAATCACATTAAGACATTCTTACTAGAAAAAATTTATTGATTGCTGTGCAAGTTACAGACATGCAGAGAAGACTTCCCACTTCATCTTTCATTGTTTTTTATATCTGATGTGAAAAGAACCATTTTCTTCAGGAGATTTTTCTGTTTCAACCATCTAGTATAATTTTGAAACCTGGTCTTTAACGGCTATCTTCAGCATATGTTTTAATATAAAACTTGTACGGGACTTTTTTTGTTGTTGTTTGTTTTGTTTTGAGTGCATTGACATTGTGAGCACAGTTCAGTCAGTCCTTTTGAGAATATCTCTCTGGTAAAAGTATTCTACATAATACCTTGTCTCTAATAGTGTCCAATGCCAGATATTACTGGCTACAGTGGAACAGACTGAACCATACAATCCCTCAGGGTTCATCTGAGCTGATTTTTCTTTTCTTTTTGAGTAGATTTTATTTTGCTCTTTTTTTTTTTTTCCCCATGATTTTTTTTATCACTTTTAGAACCACCCTATGACTGTTGTGACTTTTGACCTATAGCATTATGATGAAAGATTATGATAAGCATTGTAATCAAATAACTTGATCGTCCCCTTTATTCCAACAGCTGTGTTCATACCTCCTATGCTGTAGATGCATCTTTTTGCACGAGGGAAGAGGAGAGAAAAGAGGTATTCTGAGATCCCTGAAACTGCAGTTTGTTTGGAGGCTCCCTCCTGTTCACAGATATTAACTTTTAAAATCCAACAAGAAATAACCTTTGAAAAATTGACTTCAAAGTCTCCAGGTGCAATAGCAACTTTTCGTGCTATAGCAGGTTTTAGATTTCCTTCACCGTCTCCACTGTGAGTGACACAGCAGGTATCTCTTTTTGTTCTCTGATACACACATGAATGCCTACCCACTGGCAGACAAAAGGGCCTAAAATCATAACTAACACATTTGTGTTCATTTTAAAGAAAACCAAATGATTCGTTCCAGGCTTTTCTATAGAAACCTGGGGAAATAAAAATTCAAAACAGTAATTCAGAGGAAATGCTGAGCATGATTTCATACAAAAAGAAGTGTAGTGTACTTTAATCAAACCTATCCAGAATAAGATCAGATCACAAGAAAGAGAAAATTTTATATGGCTTTCCATGCATGGAGCTGAAAGAATTTTCTGGAGAACCTAAACCTGCTCCTGACTGCTTTTGCCAGCCAGCCAATATATGGAAGTCACAAAGCAATCTGGCCTTTAATTGTGCTTTTCAATATTACCGTAAATAATTTTAAAATGCATTCCAGAAATGCTCCTTCTATGCACATGCTTTATATTGCTCAGATATGAAACTTTTCTTTGGATATTCACTTTCATCTCATGATATAAGAACACCAATGTATTGTCATTTCAGGCTTCATGAGAACTGTGACTATCTTAATGACCCAAACTTGCTTCAGAGTTTGTTAGTCTGGTTGTGGTATTTCAATATTCTCACCCAACATCCAGAGGAAGCACAGTTTTGGAAAACCTTTTTTTCCCTGCTCAGGTTTCTACAGCTTCCTCATCCAGTTCCTAAAAGGCACTTCTTCTGTTTCCTGTTTTTAGTGCTGGCACTTCCTAATTGCCGGTTTATTATTTCTGGCAAATTACAGGTTTTATCATTCACTTCATGTTCCTTTTCAAAACTCATTAGTGTACTTATAATCAGAGTGAATCAGAAAATGTTTTGCAAAGGATTTAGATCTGAAGTCTGACATTTTAACGCATACTAAAAGTGCGTTGTCAGGTACTAAGCCCCTTGTTTAACAGTGAGCAGATTTAATGTTCCTAATTAGAAAATAAAACTCACTAGAGCTATTACCATCAGACTTCAAAATATCATGTCATACTTCCAAAACTTCTCAATTACTAAGTCGTTCCTAAGATGCTATGACCAAGTGTTATTATTACAATAGTATATATACATTACTAATGCATATTACACAGTATAAAATATTTAAACTCTTTTGCCAATGTGCAACACCCAGTCACTCTTAAAATTTTAATGTTATAAGAAGCAACTATTTTCTTCTGGTGTGCCTCTTGCTTCTGTTTGCATTACAATCAGCTCATATTTCTAACTTGACTGTGAAAAATCTATTTGTATATTTTTAAGGTTGGGCCTTAGGCTGGAATATTCATTTCCTGCAAAAAGCCCACATGATTTTTTCACATATATTTACGTGTAACACTCAGCCAGGGGGTTGCAATCATCCCTTCCTAACTGTTGTATGTCAAGAGTAAAATACAACATTTTTTAGGGACTCAGAGGTCCCAGTGACAATTCTGCAGACCCAGGCAGCCATCAGTGAGTGCCATGCTGGCCTATAGAAGGCAAATTAAATCTTTCTGGTTTTGTTGGTGGCTTTTTTTTTTTTTTTTCCACAATTAACATATTCTAATGGCAGATGGCCATTACGTAGGATCTTGTTTTTAGGGCAGGACTCCAGATACTTTCCATGATAACATAAAGCAGTATATTATCATGGAAACATGATCATGAAATGTGTGACCAGAATTTCTAATGGGAGAAAGACTGGGAGTGGCAGATTTAGTTTGCTGTCACACTTGCGCCACAAAGATTACAGCAGACAAGATCTAGAGTCATGTTCCTATTAATTTTAAAAAATTCATTATCCCAGAGTGCACGTGCTTTTTTAGTCAGGTTTTCACAGGAATTAATATGACACTATATATTTCTTGATATATTGAAACAACAAAGATTAATGATGTAATCTCAGAATTTGTATTGCTACCTGACCTAAACTGCTGTAGAACTTTAGATTGCCACACTCACACTGATATCTGCTAGTAGCTCAGAAGGTAATGACTTTCTTGGAGCTGCACAGAAAGAGAATGCTGTAGCCACAGAAAAGAGTGTGTGTACTTTCAAAGGAGAAAAAAGGATTGAGCATGACATTAAAGAAAAGTGTCTTGTAAAGAATGGATAATAAGCAATGTATGATAAATTCCAGATAATTCTGAGGTCTCCTGGAAATTCTGGTCTTTTTAGAGTTCATTTATATAATCAGCTTTCCCATTTATCTCAAAAAGAAGAATGAAAAAAAAATTCCCTCAGCACACTTTTAGATAATATTTCACTGGATATGTTTAATGAATTAAAAATGCCTCTGTATCTTCAGTTATGCTGCATGGACTAGTAACAGAATAATTTAGGGTCATGCGCTTAAGATCCCCTAGGATATCTTTGTAGACATAAGGACCCCTTAACAGAAATTAAGTCCAATTGGCTTAATTTATTAATGCAGCAAAGGTACAGTACCTTAAGGATTAAATATTCTTTGATAAATCACAAAAGATTCATTCTTGCTGAAATGATTTAAGAAACCTTCCTGTGCAGCATGAATTCTCTTTTCTTAAGTCATCTTTCAAAAAAAGGCACACGCAGATAAATTCACCAACTACTCTTCAAACTATTGAGGATCGGAACATTAAAACATTGGACAAAGTAATTACATGTCCTGACATGTTATCTTCTAAAAATAGTAATTTAAGAATAATATTGCATCAGTTGCCTTTTTCCTTAAAAAAGGCAACTGTAACAAAGACCAAATAAAAATTCTGTCTTGTTTGTTTGTATGTGAGAACTAAACCAATCATTGTATTAATGACTGAATAGATAGCTTTATTGATACTTTTCTCAAGGTAGCCACATACTTGAAGGAACTGTCTGAGTCAGTTAAAGTGGGAAATCCTGCTTCTTTATTATTATATCGTTGAGCTATGAGATTGTTAGAATGATTTAATAGTCTGCTGGAAATTCCATGGCCAAGTAATTGGCCATGGAATTGTGGTTTTAATGTGATGGACAAGGGGTGGAGTGTGTGATAATTGACCACCGTTGTTGGTATTGTGATGAGGTTCTTTTGATTTTGGTGTGGGGAATTTTATTGCAAATCTGTGGACACCATTTTTGTGTCCAGTTCTGAGCTTCTCAGTACAAGAGACACAGAGTTCCTAGAGTGTCTTCAGAGGAGGGCAACAAAGATGATTAAGGGACTAGAACATCTTTTCAATGATAGTCTGAGGGGGCTGGGTCTGTTCAGCCTCAGGAAGAGACAATGGAGAGACAACTGTCATCAATGTCTATAATTATCTGAAGGGAGGGTGTCAAGAGGATGGAGCCAGGATCTGCTCAGTGGTGCCCATCAATAGGACAAGAGGCAGCAGGCAGAAGCAGGAGCACAGGAAGTTCTGCTAAAATAGGAAGGAAGAACTTATTTACTGTGCAGGTGACCAAGCACTACAACAAGTAGCCCAAAAGGTTGTGGATTCGCCCTCAGTGGAGACATTCAAGAACTGCCAGGACACAATCCTGTGCCATGTTGCCTAGGACCCTGCTTGAGCAGGGAGGGTGGACCAGATGAGCCACTGTTGTCCCTTCCAACCTTACCCATTCAGTGATTCTGTGATTATTGGTGAAAGTGAAGTTTTTGAAATGATGCATGCTATGTGGGATATTCTTCCCACATCAATCAAAAGGAAGAATTTGAGCCATTTTCTGTGAGTTCTCATAGTGGAATAATAGTTGAAGCAGAATTTTCAGATAAATTAAGTTTCTTCTTCCTTTCTCTTTCCTTTCCCTTTCCTTTCCTTTCCTTTCCTTTCCTTTCCTTTCCTTTCCTTTCCTTTCCTTTCCTTTCCTTTCCTTTCCTTTCCTTTTCCTTTCCTTTCCTTTCCTTTCCTTTCCTTTCCTTTCCTTTCCTTTCCTTTCCTTTCCTTTCCTTTCCTTTCCTTTCCTTTCCTTTCCTTTCCTTTCCTTTCTCTCTCCCTCTCTCTTTCTCTTTATTCTTTGCTTTGCTTTTCTTTGTTTTTTTTTTTCTTTTCTTTCTTTTTTATCTTTACCCTCAAAGATATACATTACTCAAAATGAACCTGCAGGTTTGCAACAAGGCAGTCAGTTTACTATAGTAAACCTGACAGTAACATTGTTGCTTTCTTTAGTACCATTCTTGTTTTCTTTCCAGATTTAGAAATAGAGGTTAATTTTCATTATGATTTAATTCTTTCTCGTAGACCACTGCAATCTACTGAAAATTATGAGAGCAGTTCCTTAACTAAATACTGTTGTACGAAATTGAATGAGATCAGAAGTGGTTCTCACAAATGGACTGTAAAGAATGAAACCCACCAAACAAGAAATAGCACCAAAAATCTACTGGCTGTTTACACAGAGAAATGAAAACAAGAAAGATCAGTAAAATAATGGGGGGAAACATTCCAGCTTAATCAGGCTGTCTCAAATGCCTGCATTCTGCTAACAACTGGAAAACTCAGACTGATATGCGCATTGTGTTGCAGATTTGTTATGGTTCAATTTTGCTTGTAAAAATTTGGATATGCTTGGAAGTCCTTTTGTCTTTGATTTAGTGCTGTCATACCTACTTTATGGTAGATCAAAATTCTCTTGATTATACTTTACTGTGCTTATATACACCTCTTGATTCTTGAAGCTCATTTTAAAAGAAGAAAAAAGCAGCTGTTCTCTGGGGGAAAAAAAAAAAAAAATCCCACTAAAATTCATGTCTACCACAACAGAAACTGTGTGTGAGATAATCCACACCAGTGATTATATTATCTGTATCAGCTATGTTTTTCCAGTCCCCATGTTCTGCAGTTTTTTAGATGGATTTTTTTAGATGAAAGTTTATTCCCAGTGAGACATGAAAAAAAGCACATGGAGTTTGTATCTGTATGCTGAAGAAATCCTTTAAAAAGAAAAAGATCAATAACTGTGTCAAATCCATGATCCTGTAACAGACCTACATTTAGCCTCAAAGAACATTCAGAAAGTGAGAGCAAAAGGACAGCGAGAGGAAAAAGAAAGCACAGCATTTCACACAGCTGTCATTGCTTATGTTTTTCTGTAGTGGTTTTTTTGTTTGCTTGTTTTGTTGTTGTTGTTTTTGTTTTCTGTTTTTCCTGAGGATTTCAGTAGTGATGATGACCCTGCACTCCACAGAATGAAGAGCATTTCTTTTTTCACTATTAATGAAGGTTTGCAAGCACATACTTGAAGTGTTAACAGATTCTCCTACTGTTTCTTCCTGCAGATATTTGTATTTCTTTTTTTAAATACAGGCTTTATGACTTCTTTAGTAGCTAAGGTAGTATGTTTAATATCTTCATCTATCTTGATATTACTCTTTAAATTCTTACCTTTATTCTGAATTCAGAAGTTTAGGGCTTTTAAAGATTAAAAAAAATAAAATTGAAAGTTCATAATTTTTTCCTCCCAATGAAGGAAAACTTAATTTTTCACTAAACAAGATGAATCTGTATATATCTAGGCTAAATCAGAATTTCCATGTCATCCTCTCATGGTAGAAATTGCCATTATTATAATTCTTACTGTTGTTACTCTGTCACTACTGAAATCACTTTTGAAATCACTATTGAAAAGTCTTGCTTTCATAACCAAATTTTTTGCTGAACACACAAAAATGCCTTCTCTTCTATTCTTACTTTGGATTTTGGGTATTCCTACATTGGAATATATTTGTTTAATACATTGAAAATTTGCTAGAACCTCTATTTATCATTACCTTACCACACTCAATTGATGTTGGAAACAGTGTGGGCACATGTTGAAAAGGTTTTGTAAATCCCGCCAATAGCCCAGGTAGTGACTGAATTATCAAAAGGAATTTGGAGGATTGATCTATGATCTTGAAAAAATTCTGTGCAACATTAATGTGAGCCTCATACATTAGAAGAGGTTTATTGTAAAATGATCTCATGTATTAGATCTTTAGATTTTAATAATTCTGCTACCTTTGTCTTCTGTGCATTCTGTAGTCTGATCTCCTAGGTGAAATCACACAGCTAAATTTGAGATGCATATTTAGATGCGTATGCCTCTGAAATGCATATTGATCAATACAGGTTCACCTCTATGAGAGAGAGAGGGAGAGACTTTTTCAAAGGCATGTAGTGATAGGACAAAGGTGAATGGCTTCAAACTGAAAGAGGGTAGGTTTGCATTAGATATTAGGAAGAAATTCTTTACTGTGAGGGTGGTGAGACATTGGAGCAGGTTGCCCAGAGAAGTTGTGGATGACCCAACCCTATGAGTATTCAAGACCGGGTTGGATGGCTCTCTGAGCAATCTGATGTCATGAAAGGGGTCCCTATCCACTGCAGAGGTGTTGAAACTGAGTGATCTTTAAGGCCCCTTTCAACACCAGTCTAAGACTCTATGTTCTGTGGGTCTATGACATACTGATGTTCGGGATATATTGTCTTCCTTGTTGTATGACATGTCTCCTAAATTCCAAAGAGAAAAATACCTTCTTGAATGCCATACTAACTGATTCATTATGCTTCTGTTCCTGAAATGGTGGTCTAGATTTGATGGAGTTTAACAGATGCATAAGTCTTCATAGTATACCCTCAAAATAAAGATGTCAGTCCATGAATAGCAAATGTATTTGTGAAAAAACAAATATAAAGATCCCCTTTCATTCCTTGAGTCACAGCACTATTCATATGAGATTATTTACTGTATCTTGTAGACTCAACGTTGTTTTTTTTTTTTTTTTTTTTTTAATTTCTGTGGAAGATCTCTCTATATTAAATACAGGAAATTCACCTAGAAACTTAGAATCATGTGATATATCATATGATCTAAATCAAAAACCAGAAAAAGAATGTCAGGGAACAAGATAAGTTTTAACAATTGCTATTACTATCCCAATTGAGAGGTACTGTGATTTCACATCTTCAGAAGGAATTTTCATTGTATAAATCCTCCCTTCTTGGGACAGATTACTTGTTAAATTAATGATAACCTAGGACATCTCAGGTCATCTAGTATAGATGTAGGCAGTGTTATTGTATGGAGTCTCTCTGGCTATCTCTGAGATGTCTTTGCAGAGACATTTACTAATTAAAGAATGAAGAAATTGTTAATCTCACTGTTACTGTCTTCATTAATAGCATTTCTTACAGAGATGGCAAAACAAGATAAATTTTTTGACGTCATATTAGGACAAAATGGTGGTTATTTATTTAAGTTCTCATGTATTTGCAAATGCATTTTCACATTTGTGAAGAATTGCTGGAAAGCCACTTGGTTTTGTAGGAACAGATATAATTATGAAGCCTTCCTTAATATCAAAAACCACACAAAACTTCGGAGCAAAGTCTTAGAAATCTGTTCCAACTTGTTTGCAATGTACCTGTTTCTATAAATGAAGGTAACTTCATGGAGGACAGAAATCATTAATGGAAGAAAAGGAACAAAAAAGGGCAAGATTTCAGGCTCTCAAATCTTTCATTAGGTGAGAAACAGATATGACCAAATAAAGTACAGGTGTGATGTACCTGAATGATTTGCCTGTTACTTTGTTTTCTTTTTAATTAAGGAAAAGCCTTCCCTGTGAAACAGAAAGGTCTGTTTCACAGGTCTTACTGATACGTGATTGTTTTTTGTGGATTAAAAAAAGTAAGAAGTTGTTTGCAATCTGAAGTGTTTCATACTTTTCAGCTCTGAAAGGGGTATGAAATAGGTGCATGCCATGTCCAAGCTTTCACCAGAGCAGTAAAGTGTGAAACAGAGAGAGTGCACTTAAGAAAGGGGAAGAGCTGCTAGCGAGATCTGGGAGAAATCTGTGAGTTCTTTAATGCAGAGTATCTATCTATCTATCTATCTCTCTCCCTATCCCTATCCCCATACCAACCTTAAATAAAGTTTTGTGAGTGCATGAAGAGTGTAATGCAAGTAATTCTCAAATGTTTATTTTGGTAGATTTGGGATTTCCTGCATTCTTCACAAACAGAACTTACTCTTTCCATACATGTCAACTTTAAGCATAACTGTCTACACTAATGTACAGTGTTCATTTTCCAAGTGGCAAGTGATTGCCAGTGGCAAAGTAGCAAATGATTGTGTAATACAACGCTGAAACAAAGATGTCAAAGTCTACCATTCATCTCTGGAAAATGTGGCAATATTTATGCTACTTGTAACACTGAAGATTTTATTTTTTTTAAAATAGAAATTCACTGTCAAAAATGAGAGACATTGCAGCTACTTTCAATCAACTAGGCCACTGTTAAATGAATTTCCAGTTGTTATCCTTCTGTTTTCAAAGGTCAGAAGATAATCTATCTTTGCTTTACAGTAGTGTCATGCAGCATGCTATTAAGTGGTGTTAAGCTTATTCAGTATTTTCTGTACTGGACAGGCATTTCTCATGGTACACATTAAACTTGAATTATTTTCACAAAAAAAAGGCAAATATGACAATCTGTAGGCATAAACACATAAATATATAATGCCAATGAACTTGTGTTGTTTTACACATCATCAGCTGGATGCATCTAAAAATAAAGCAGTGGGTAGTATCTCTGTGTAATTAAATATTTGGTATTTGGCAAATTCATCTATGATAATGTTATCCTTTTATTTGCTGTAACGGAGTTACAGTACAATGAGTACAGGTTCTACTGAACATTTAATTTCTAGCTGTTCAGAACTTCAATAGTTCTGAGCTGTCATCTTCCCAAGATGTTTGTGATGTAAGTTCAAGTACAGAGGAATCTGAAAACCTTGTTTTTATGTTAAATCAGCTGAATTCCTGAAACTATTACTGTGGATTTTGTGCATCTTGTGCATGGAAATGTGAATATTTGTTTTAAAAGAGTGTATTATCTAATTCAATTCCTAAAATGTATAGCATTTTTGAAATAAAAGGATGTATATTTAACATCTATTTTTTTGCATCATTTTTTACTACCAGTAAAGCTAGTATTTTTCAAGCTAAAAATACGGGGCTAAACACGAACATTGTATTGATATTGTATTATATTGTATTGATATTGTATTATATCTTCATTTGATCTTGAACAAAAAGTTCACATAGATGGTTTGTGTCAATAATAGAGAACTCTTCAAAATGCTTGGGAGATGTATCCACAGGAGGGAAAAATTGGGGGGAGGTATTTCATAAATAAAAAAGAAAGAGTTCTCTAATTATTTGCATACTGAAGATGGTGGCTCTCTGCCACTTTTAGATTATAAATGTGCCATCTGTGCTCAGTCTTGTGAACGTGTCTATTCTCTTTATTTCATATTTTGTTTCCATGTCTCTTTTAAGCCTTTCAATTATGGCTAGATCCTTCAAGGAAAGTAATATTTTTCCTGATGAGTAATCCCATTTCATTCAAATTAAATATACTGCAATTACAGATTATATAAGTGTGTCAGAGACCAGCTTATTGTCTTATTGGTTTTGAGGTTATTTTTTTTTCTTTTTAACTGAAATCCATTAACTAATATAAAAGAAAAGCAAAAACTGTGAATGACTAAGTGGAAAGGCTTACTGAGACTTTCTCTAAGGATTCAGCAAACTGAACCCCTTCATAAATTACCTTGTGTTCCGATTATTTTAGACTTTTGCTATTGCTACTCACTACTGTGGTAGTTTGTGATTAATGAGTTATGATTAATGATTCATGCCTTCCTGATTTTATTTGGCAATCTTTCATAAATGAAAAACACTTGCTTGACAAATAAGACTATTTTTTAAAAAAATAAATTTATTTAAATCAGTTGCCTTCAAAAGCATAGAACATTTAAAAGAAGGACAATTTTTGTTGTTTTCAAGAGCAAAACTTGTAGCAAAACTGTTTACTTGAGAAGTATACAGGAATTTCTGTTCCAATTTTCTTGTCATCATAAGACTCAAGATAAAATTCTGTTTTATGTACATGCTGAATTCCCCATTGATTTTGCCTTAATTATGTATGCAGTTTCTTGGATCAAGTTCTGCCTTCCCTGTTCACCTGTGGCAGTAGTTTCTTACCCTCCATGTTGTAACTAGAAAAGAATCCCACACACAGAAAGAATCACACTGAATATTCTGAGTTGGAATGGACTTGTTGAAATAATTCTCACACATGGGCTGGGCAAATTGAATGTATCATAATCTTGCTCACAAAGAGCCTTTGCAATGTCACCAATTAAAATTTGTTTAACCTTCAAGAGCACCTGCAAAACATGTACATCATTATTATATATTTAGAAATAATATTGATAAAATATCAGAACTTTTTCTTACCAGAATTCAGATGAAATGCACTTTGCAACATGAAAAAAAATACAGACGTGGTAGTGGGAGAAAGAAGAAGAAAGAGAGGAGAGAGAGAGGGTAATTTGATGTTTTTCCAAGATGGTCTACAGGCAACCTTGTCCCTGATAAGTCACAGCTGTGTTAATTACCAAAAAACAACCTTGCCCTTAATAGCTGTGTCCAATAGGGATGACTGTGATAAAAGAGTGGGGTGAGTGATTGGGGGAGGTTGGGCCAAAAGGCTGAGAGAATTGCTGTTGTGAGGTTAGAGTCTGCAAGGGAAAGCCTACAGTGGGACTTTGCAGTAGTCAGTCTACTGGAGTTGGAGTTTGTTGGCTGAACTGTGAGGAAGAATAAACTGGGATGCTTTCACACTGATGCACAAGAGTGTTTGCCTTGGCTTATTTCTATCTCTACTGTGAGGTCTGCTGTAACAATGGACCTCCCTAATATCTTGCAAAAGATAAAGACAATAAGTTGCTTAAAAAAAAATTACTCTCCAACTATAAGTATAGAACTATCCTAATTTCCTGTTTACAAAAACCTATTATCTCTACCCCTTTATATTGCATTTTGTTTCTTATGTGTCTATTTTCTTTTCTCAAAGTTTTATAATCAATTATTTAAAATTTTCTACCAAAAAGGAGAGGAGAGTGATATTATCCATAATGCCTATTTTTACTTCTCATTCAGTCGTTACTAAAACCACTGGTATTACTGTCATTGACTCTGATTTATGCATCTGCAGTTTTAAGCATCATTCAAGTATGAACCTGAAAAGTATTTTTAATCAATTCTCATGCTCCAGGGATAGAGTTATGATATGCAATTATATATTAGTCAAGCATCAAAACTCTCCTTAATGCTTTGCAGGTTTTTTGTGTGTGTGTGTGTGTTGTAACCACTGTGGATTCAAAGCAGCCTCCCAGATAAAATGCAATTTTTAAGATAATGAAGAATTCAAAGGTCTGTTAATGTTCATGTCTAGCTTGTAATTCTGAATACACTGTATTCATGTCCCAAGGAGCACACTTTGTATTCACCACTGTAGGTTTTGTTAGAATTGCCTTATTTATTAGAGAGATGAAAGGCAGTTACATTTTATTTCTTCTGATATTAAATTCTTGCAAACAGGTAAGAAACCTGTTTGAAACCTAACTTAGACTCTAACTCTTTAAGGCAGACTACCTATTTCAGTAAACATTCTAGTCATTTAAGAGATGGTCTTTTGGGGTGTTGTTTCTTCAGCCTGTTTCAGATATCTACTCTGATACACAAGACTCCTACTTTTGTCAGTATCAGTGAAGGTAGAGTAGGGTAGACAGTTGATGCACAGATAGTTTATGTCACTAGTGTGGCCTCACCTGGAGTCACTAGTGCAATGTTCTAGCGTTTAAGTGTTTTCAAAACACATTGGAAATACTCCTCTTGTATATGGGGAATACAGGATCTTGTTTCCTTTTCTAGGACTGTGCTTATAGTAAGATTCCAGTGAAGGAGACTTACCTTGTCCTTGCTTGCTTGCCAGGTTCCCCAGGACTGCCGTGTGGGTGTGCTGACCAAAAGGACTTACTATCCAACCTATGGTCTCCCTGTCTCTCAGCTTCCAGAAAAGGCAATTTAATCACCTGATGGCACTGGGTCTCTTGAAAGAAGAGGAGGTTACTGTTCTCAATTCTCTTTGCTTGGCTCCAGGTCTTTATGTGCCTATTTTTGCGTAGTTCCTTCTCTTCCCCAGGACTTATTTAATTTCATTAAAAACACCTTACCTTCCAGAATAGCTCCAAAACACCACACACACAATGTTGCTCTGTACTATAAGGGCGGCAATTTCTCTAAATCATCTCTGAGTAGGTTACAGAAACCACAAATTAATTCAATGTACCTTCCTTCAGTTTCTCTTAATACTACTCTCTGGTGCTAAAACTGCATTTAACGGATTAAAAAAAAAAAAAAAAAAAAAAAAAAAAAAAAAAAAAAAACAAAATAAAAAAACCTCCCAAAAAACCCTGATTTAATGGAATAAATAAAGAATTATTATGGTCTGTCTTCAGTTTGTGGAGTCAATTAACATTTTCTAGTAGAAACAGACAATGGCTCTGAATTTGTTAAACTATATGTGAAGTACCCTGCTTTCTTGAAAAACAGAACAAAGAACTAGTATTTCAGTAAAGCACGGGGCCTGTTTTCAAGTTGTTTATCTTTAATGATGCATTCTCCGTAAACACTGCTATACTGTGAGACTATACAGATTTTTTTTAAATGCCTTGTGAAATGAAGAATAATCAGATTTGGGAAATTGGATATTGCACAAGTTCTTCTGTGCCTTTTGCACTCAGATGTGGGGATGTTAAAATCTCTCTTTAAGAAGTTCGGATATGAAATGAGCCTTTTAATTCTCACACTGAACGTTAGCAATAAACTCTGAATTCTTGTACAATATCACAGTACATATCTCAAACAGAGAAATAACCCTTAGTAATAAGAAGAAAACAATTCCTATTTGAAACTTCAATTTTATCCAGGTCAGCTGTAAAGCAGAGAGCAACTTATTGCTTTCTGGAAGTGGACAGAAATATAATATATCTTGTAAACACCAAGTTATTTGAAGCAAGAAAGAATTTTGATGTTAGAGTTGAATAATTGGTGTAAATCTGTAGAATAGGTATTTCATTAAAATCGAAATATATGAATTATATGGTATGACATGTGAAGGCACAAGTAATTTAAAAATTAAATGTAAAAGGACTTTCAGCTTGTCTGTTTTTTAGTTTTGCCAGACTGATGCTTGTTCTGGCAACTGAAGTCATTACCGAAGACATTATATTATTTTCTAAGGAATATGCCACTCATGAGGAAAGCTCATAGTTTTTTAAGTGGTTTAATCATCAATGTACTCTTTCACAATCCAGAATTTATGAAGAAATAAGATACTTTTTTAATATGTTAAATCCTTTTTTGCTTTATATGCAGGCACATGTACATCGGAGGCTTAAGGAGTTCTAATTAGAAAAAAAGAAAATAAAAAAGGACAAGATTTTGAAATGAGAATGGAGACCAGGGCAGTAAATTTACACATTTATTTGTACTTAAAGAATTTAGATCAATTCACCAGAGAGATCAACCATGCAATTATTTACTCATACTTTTTTCTATATTGTTAATGCACATGCATTAACACAACTGAAAGTTGCTAAATTCTGAAAGTAGTTACTGTAATGCATAATAGAACACTATCCTCAGGGAAAAATAGAAAGTACAACTCTTATCCACCATGAAAGCTCTGATATTAATGAGATTTAAGTGCTCCCATAGGTCTTGTGTTGAGGGATAAAAAATAAAAAGCTGATTACAGATACAATTATAAACAAATAGACTTAATTCCTTATTTTCCACAGAAATACTTAAAGATTTCTGTGACAATTTCAATGGATGAAATACAAATAAAATCCCAAGATTTTGCTAAATTTTCTGAATGTCTTCTTACCAAATACAAAAAATTGTAGTGTCAAGTGAACCATTGTGTGACAAACATTAAACTTTTGTAGCATCAATATTTGTTAACTCTTAATCCAACTATGATTTTTCAGCATACTACTGGTTATTGTGGAAAGGTTGTAGATGTTTACCATATTTATTACCAAAAATTATTTGTCTTTATTTCAATTATTTCAGGTATGTCAGTCTAACCATGCTAGCATGAAATAAATTAAAAAGTTGTATCACCTTTTCAGAAAAAAATTTTGGGAACAGATTTTTACTCAGTGAAGCCTTTCATACTTGGTAGAACTCCATGGGTTTCAGTGGTATGTAGGCACAGACTGTAACTAAGGTCTTAATTTTGTTACTGAGATCTACCAGACAAATTATATACTTACTAAAGAAAGGGCAACTTCAGTGTAAGCAAGTGTATTATGGAATGGTTTAGATCAAACAAATATTACACCTTTGGAGGCAGAGAATATACAAACATTAACCACTGAACAAAACTAGTAGCTTCAGGAATGCTGTTTGCTATGAAAAGATATCTTAAATTACATCTGAATTATGTATCTGGGACATGTCAACCTTGAATATTCTCTGTGATGGCATGAGTTCTACATCCTTCCTTGACATAGTTCATTAAAAACTTAATTTCAGGTTAGCTTTTTCTTTAATATCAAACAAATACTCCCCACTGCTTCCTCTAAAGACTATTTTACGTTTGTTCTTGCTAATAAAAGAAAATAATGTGTTACTACCTTTTAGTTTCCCTTTATGGCTTGTTTTTGTTTTTGTTTTCTGGCAAGTTGGCCAGTCTCCTTTCCTCTGAATTAGCTGAATACTTGCTCATAACCATTCATAAGGTGCAAATTTCCTCATACTTTTTAATAAGTTTTTTATTTTGTGTTTCCTGATTCTTTTCTTTTCCCCCTCTTTATCGGATGTATATCACTGTATTTTCCACCACTGTTTTACTCTTTACTACAATGTCTTACCACCTGTTTAATTTTTCATTAAATATACACCTCTTTGATTTTTCTTTTATTCTTTTGTGAATTAGAAGACATCTTATGCCATATAAAAAAAGTGGCTGTAATAATTTTAAAGACAATGTAAATGAATCATTTTAATACTCCTTTAATTCTAAATATGCATCTATATAATGAGCCAGGTTAATTAATTTATTTCAAGAGATTGTAGTGGTTTGAAAGCAAAACAAATGAGAGGCTCCAAGTCAGAGATACAATTTAATAGGAAAAAAAGGAAAGAAAGTAAAATAAAATAGATGCAATAATACAAAAGACCACTGACAGAGTCAGAATACAACCTGAGCGGAGTGATGGAAGCAGTCCAGATGAGGTGGTCTTCCTGAAGCAGTGATCTTGTAGAAAGGTCTGGTAGCTCGGGTCTTCTGGGAATCTAGTGGGTAAGCGCCCCTCTGGTGTTCAGAGTCTCAGCTTCTATCCAGGCTGGAATGCTTGGTTCTTCCCTCTGGGCAGAGCATCTCACAATGGGATGGTGAGTCATGTGATAAGGCCTGATGGGCCCATTAACAGGAGGTAGTCCAGGAGGGGGTTATCTGTGAGCTGTGTAGCAAAGGTGCTGATGGGCCCATTAACAGAAGATAAGCCAGAGTGGAGGAGGCAGGGAGCACTGCCTCACCTGGTTTCAACAGTTCATGAAGATGGTGATAGAATATACTTCAACCCAGGACAGAGATGTATTGAACAAACTTTTCTTTTGTACTTAATCCCTCTTTACAAAGCAAGAAGTGTAATGCCCCAAACCCATAGATTAATTTTATTTAACTGGGCTTTAATTTGCTTGTTATTCATGGAAGAAACACTAATAAAGAGACAGATGGTGAGAGATTATGTGCTGTGCCAACTTTAATAACCTTTGTCACTTAATGGGGTTTCTAAGGCTGTTTCTTGTACTTTCCCTGCAATATTTTTGTTTATTAATTTCTTTGTCGATGACTTATGTTTCTGAGTTCCCTCCAGAACTAACATGAACAGCTCTAGAACTTTCTTTGAAACACAGGAGGAAACCTGCTTACAAAAGGGCTAAGTAAAGTCCATGTACTGCATAAGCCAAGTTAAAGAATCCTATCGCTTAAACTAGCAATTCTGATAAAAAATGAAATCTCATATTTTAATGATAGCTAAATTCCTTCTACTTTATTGATTGACAATAGTGTAGACAGTAATAGATATTTTGGTGGGTATTACTTAGGTTTTCAGTGTAATATTCAGCTCAATAAACTTTTGGGTTAGGTTGTTGTTGTGGTTTTTTTTTTTTTTTTTTTTTTTTTTTTTTTTTTTCCCCTCACTGATTTCATCTCACTGAAATTAGTCTGGTCAAAACAGGAAGATAAACATATTCATTTATTTACTTCTAACTCTAATAAATCACCCTATAGCAATTTTCAGGTTTATCCCCTGAATGAGATGTCTTTAAAAAAACACCATGAAAGAGTTTTCATGAATCCATGAAAGCTAAGATTTTTAAGAGAGAGGATGTTTTTAAGAGTTTATTCTAAAGACAAATATCTCTATTAAAAGGACTTTGTATGACCTTTTAACAGAGTGGCATCTGCATATATTCTAAACCTTAAACTGAAGGCAGGGAAGTGTCAAAGTCCTTTAGAATCCTAAAATTTCATCAGGAATATCTTCTGTTATTTACCTTCATTAACGGCAAAATTATTTGTGAAAGATGCATGAAAAACAGATGGGGAAAACAAAACAAAAAAGCAAAAACCACCTTAAATAAATTAATCTATAGTAAGATTTTTGTGCAGTGCCTATGCAGTGATGTGCACAGAGAACTTGTTGAGCTGAATTATCAAAAAAAAAAAAATTACATTATAGTCTAAAACAAATTTCTGATAGTTGGTTGAGATTGAAAGATTTACTAACTTATTCCAAAGAATTGTACTAGATTTCTGGTCTGTGACAGCCATGACTCTCAATTTTTTTTTTTTTTTTTTTTTTTGATAGATCAGAGACACCTTATTAAGGACAAGATAAAGTTTCTCAGTATATACAGGTTTTCCATTTATCATCTCTAGTTAAATATGGAAATGATATTAGTAGATGTCTGTAATGTTGTTTGACACATTTCAATGCCTGGGCAAATGTGTTAACCTACAAAATACCCTAGAGGGGGGGAAAGGGTGGACTAATTTTACATGATTCAATTCAGTTGTTTATTGAATTTGGTACAACAATATTGAAGAAGTGAAAATGGAAAATATGCATTTAGAATAAGAGAACAAAAGTTAAACTTCACACATTGTCAAAGTGATTAATGATCAATAACTTTAGAGGAATTAAGAATTCCATCTTTTATTGTTTACATCTAATTGTGTTTTTACATACCAGAAAACTATTATGTTCAGAGAACCTTGCAGCAATATCCTTTTTTATTTTATTTTTTTTTTTCTCCTGAGTACCTTGTTTAATCAGGGCGAAACAGATGTTTTGCACTATTGTAAAAACATCTTTTTCTCTTTCTCGAAACTTGAATGAGGAGACAATGAATGATGGCAGTGTTTCATGGGTATTTATACACTGAGATCTCTGAAATCAACATAATTGCAGTAGAGCTAGATTAGATCTTGGATCAGCCTCAAAGATTTTGTGCTGAAAGTATGTTTCTTTTATTACGGAGTAATAATTAAAAAAAAATAACAAACCAAAAAAAAACCCCAAAAAACCCCTATTGTTTTCTTTTTCTGTCATCAATATTATTGTATAGCTATTGAATGCTGTTGAATTGGTTGAAAGTCCCCACTGAGAAATATTGTTTCTCTGTATTCTTATCAAACAACGATGAGTGAATGAACTCAGTACACCAGAATAAAATGTGGTGAAATATGCTGACACTGATGTAATTCTTCATCGTGGTGTTAATAAATTCTACACAGGAGTTTTTACAAGACACTAATATGAGATATTCAGCTCATGGACTTTTTGATTGTTACCAAGATTGGTATTTAGCAAAGGCTTTTTTCATTAGACTTAGGGTTTCCCCCAAAAGTGCTTAACAAGAATAGCAAATTCCTAGTTACTTTCGGATAGTCTGGACCAAATAAACCATTTTCAATGCATTTGTTAAGATTCAAATTTCATAGTATTTTTCTGACTTTTTTTTCAGTTTTTGAAACATAACACAAAAAGAATGACAGCCAAAAACAAAAGAAAACAATTCTTGAACATGGCAGATGGAAAATTTTCAAAATTATATTTTCTCTAATGTTTACACACCATATTAACAGGCTTATCTTCATAAGGCTTCTTTAACAAGTAGAACTAGGAACCCAATATTTCATTTAAGAAATCCTGGTAATGCTTCATCTGAAGAATCAAAAGTGCTTCTGATCAGGAGTCTGTGAAGAAGCTGGAGAAGCTGGCACCTGAGATTCCTAGGAACTCTTAGAGTTCTAGGTTCTAAGAAATTGACTTCTCAGGAATTTGTGGATGTTTTTGACGACCCACTAGACAAATCTCCCAAGTACAGTTCAAGTGATCTGTTCAGTAGTTAAGGGAGTGACAAGGCTAAATCGAAGGCAGTGGGAATCCATTCTTGAATTATACACCTGTATTTGAACACCTGAAATGCCAACATCTAAGTGTGAGCAACTGACCACATTTTCAGTGCTGACAATGGAGTCGAAATAGTCACATATTACCCAAGTTGCAAACTTATGGTAAACACTTTAAATTGATTAGTTGAATGTGGTCTCTAACATCAAAATATAGAATATCCAGAGCTGGAAGGGACCCAGAAGGATCATCACAGTCCAACTCCTAGCCCTGTTTAGGACAGCCCCAAGAGTAATACCACGTGCTTTGAGAACATTGTCCAAATACTTCACAGACTCTGACAGCCTTGGTGGTGTGACCATTTCCCTGGAAAGCCCATTCCAGTGCCCAACCATGTGCCCAACCAATTTTAGAACCTTTTTGTAATATCCATTTTGTAATTCTATTTTGTAATATCCTAAAAGTCCCATGACACAGCTTCATGACATGGCCTCGAGTTCTATCAGTGAGAGGACCATTATCACCACAGAAAAGAGATCTGTGTCTGACCCTCATGAGGAAGTTGTGACTCCAATGAGATCTCCCCCCAGTCTCCTCTTCTCCAAGCTGAACAAACTGCGGGATCAGAGGCATTCTTCTTACAGTTTAGGAAATGAGTTTGTATTCTACATCTCCATTTACATTCCATTATTGCAAATGGATTTGCAGGAATACTTGGAAAGGTAGGAAAGTTGATTAATCAGAACTGGATCTGAGTCAAGAAATTACACTTATCTAATGTGATTTTAGCTGTCTGTAACAATGACAGCATAAGGGATTCTATATGCCCAAATTAGAATAAGAAATTTAAGTATTACATACAAAGCTGACAAAAATGTCATAGGAGTCAGTCAGAAATATAAAAAGGAGTTAGGATATGGAAAAGAAACAAACCCATAACCAAAATGAGGCAAACAGAGATAACCTAAAGCTAACTGAAAGACTTTTCCACAATCAGAAGGAACCTAGATCAAGAGAAAACACTATTAAATTGTATTATAAAATCTAGAATTCAAAGTGCTATTCAATAGCTATTAGCTCCTCAAGTCTTTTTCATGTGGAAAAAAATGTCCTTTTCTGTATGCGCTGGTTCCCATCCCCTACCAGATACAAATTTCAGTCACCTCACATCTTTACTGGGTTCATGCTTTGGGTTGATCAGTGAAGTACACAGGAGAATTGAATTGAGAAGGAAAAGGAGGAATAATTAGTTTGTATATTTTTTCAGTCTTAAGCTATTTATATTCATTCACACACACAAGCAAAACACCCCAGTGTAATAATCATACTACAAATGTAAATTCAAAAATTTTAAAATTCAGAAAGAGCCAAGGAAAGATTTTCTTTAAAACTCTAACAAATTAACTCCCTTATACTAACACATTTCCATTGTGGTTTGGTTTTTATCCCTCTCTTTTTTTTTTTTTGAAAAAACAACCAAAAATGTTAACTGAGGTAGAATTCAGAAGAGTTCTAGAGGGCAAATAATTACATGAAGTAGTAATGAACTAACAATTATTGTGACAGGGGACTGTTTACACAGTAGTCTAATGGATAAAGTTGGCATTAAAGTGGTTGAAAAAAAACCAAGGTAAAACACTTGTGCACACACATACATATAATTATAAATGTGCTTTGTAAGCTGAAAACTGTTTGAATGATTTTTGAATTTACTGAGCTACTTGATTTGGTAAACTCCCCTGAAACATTGACTCAAAAACTGTAAATATTTACCGTGGTGAGATATATTATTGCACAGTATAAACAATTATGTAGCTGAGAAAATGGTTCCATGTAAATTAAAAGTCTGGCTTTGTGTTAGGGAACCATATTTCATTAGTAACTTGTCCTTTATTTGTAAAGCAAGCGACATGAAGACTGTAGTACTGGTACATGTGGCTAAGCTATTAGAAACGGCAGAACAGTGTGGCTTGCAAAAGCAAAGGACAGTATGGATTCCATAAAAGATATCTTTTAAAAGATACCAGGGTTAGAAATTTTCCCAATGAAGAAAACTATAGGCAGATTTTTTTATTCCTTTGTATTTGAATTTCCAAGTAGAATTTGAAAGTTAAACTTTGGTCACAAGATGGTCAAACATGTTTTGTGTCATTGTACATTTAACATGAATTACCATATTGCAAAAAAGTAAAGTAGAGGAAGCTTCAGTTCAGGCTGCATGAGTTTACTATGAGTCTTGGGGTTTTATTCATGAGACTGACCTGTGTTGAAGTCTATAGTGGTATAGGTCAGTCATATATTTGGTGTAGTTTTTATAGTTAAACAAAGTCAGATTGTGTAGTTGTCCTCATGCTGCCAAGGAGAGACAACCTTAAAATACAAATCAGAATGATCAGATTATTTAGACATTATTTCAACGCTTTACTTTCAGTGGACCCCACTGAAGAAATAGTATCATGGATTCAATACCTTCCTCTAGTTTTTTTCTTACTTGTAAAGTTATTTCAAAGGACTTCACTAGCCAATAGTACAAGAAAAAAAGAAGAGAAAAAGCCACTGGTATTTCAATTTTAATTTCAAATTCTTGAAAAAAATACAGGTTACTGTTGTAGTCCCATCTAACAGCTGTTTCATACTATAGTTTTAGCTGCTATGAGATTTTTAACTAATATGCTTTATTTAAACTCCTTTCCTTTTTCTCTCTCTCTCTCTTTTTTTTTTTTTTTTTTTTAGTCTTTAGCTAATCAAAGGACTTGCTTGAAAAAGTGGGGGAATGCATTTCTGAAATTCATTGTATTAAGAATTTATGGTACACTTCTTGCAATGTTTGAAGTAAAAAGTTAAAATCTGTGTTTCTTTAATGCTTATACAATTTTATAGCACAAAACTGGAAATCTTCATATTTGGAAATTAGGATTAATCTTATTTAAGCATTAGATTTAGTTAATGCAATTTAGTCCTGTGGAGAAAACTGGTTGCAAATTAATCTCTACCCTTTTGGAATTAATAACCTAGATCAGTTGAAGGTAAAGTCTGGGATTAGTTGATAGGTGTACTCCAGTTTAGTGTCCTATATGGACAAATATTTTAGGTGGTTTTGCCACCTGTGTGGCTAATAGTAATCGGTTTCCTTTTATACAGTTACTTTTCGAGGTTCTTTTTCCGTTCTAAGTTGAAATGAGTTTTGGGCAATCTATTTGAAGAACAGATTTGGAAAAAGGGCTTTCAAATGGCCAGTTCTATGATGGCTGACATAAAAGTCCTTCCATTGTCTTCTTGATAGCTGTGTGATTACTTTTGGTCTTAATTTTTTTCAGTAATGCTAAGAATTAAAGCAAGGCACAAGATGTTTTACTATAGGTCTCACTGAATATTCTCCTTAATCTGAGCTCCTTGAAGAAAATGTAAAGGATCTTTCTGAACTGAAAAGGCCATGTTTTATCAGAAAACTAACTAGAACAATGAATATATTTTGAAACACTCAAAGTGATCAGATAAGACAGAATAGAATTTGTCAACTCAGTAACTCCCCCAGTTCCTATAGACTCTGCTATCATTAGCATTGGTTGTGCTCTAAGTGGTCTGTTCTTCAATACACTTCTTTCCAGCTCTACCTACCCTTCCATAAAATCTGGAAACTGCTGAGCTTGCTCATTCACTGCCAAAGGCAGACACAATCTCATGTTCTCTCCAGAATACCCATGACCCTCAGACATCAGGTTTTTAAGCAATGATATCATGGAAGGGGAGCAAACAGATAAAACACATTATATTCATCACAAAGGCTAAGACTTGCCTTGTTGCACTAAACAATATTGAACAGAGACATTTAAGTCATCACTCTTGGCAGCTCAAAGGAAAACACTGAAGAAGTGAAACTTAAGATAAAAAATGCTAGTGTTAGCATTACAGAAAATACAGAACTTTTAATTGGAAAGGATCTTTGCAGATACTAATACAGGACTAAGCTCAGAATTACATCAAGATCAAGGCCTTGAAGGTCCCCAACCATTATTATTTTCCAAGAATGAAATTTTTACCAACACTCTGGGCCTAACCACTCTCATTACAAAAATCTTCTTACCCTTAAAGGTAATTAGAATTTCTTCTGTGTCCGTTGTTTCTCCTCCCTTTGTATGTACCTGTGAGAAAAGTCCGGCTCCATCTATCTTTTAACATTTCTGAAAGTCACCAATAATATCCCTTCCTGTGGCATCTCTGGTCTAAACAAACTTGTCTCCTTCAACCTCTCCTGGTACATCTGGTGTCCCAGGCTCACCAGGTGACCTGTTACAGATATTTTTTAAGTTTTTGGCATTGTTCTGGCTCCGGAATCCCAAATCTGGTCATGCGTGGCCACTGGAGAATCTCTGGAATGATAATCACTGTCCCCAGTCAGCTCTTGCTGGGGCCACCTTTGTTCTCTGCAGGCACACTTCTACAATATACAGCTTGCAGTTCAAACTTGCCCACCACCAGAGCTAGAAAACTTTCCCCTGCAGCTAAAACTGAGCTCCTCTACATATGCAGCCCACTGGCAGTCATATTACCTGACCTACTTAAATTTAGAATTTATTGCCCCTACTCTGGGTAAGCATGAAATAAATGACAAGAATATGATCACTAAATTTCACTAGAAAACCTGTGTGAACAGCTTGCATGAGCAAAAAGTTTAACATCTGTCTCTATCTCTGATAAAAACATAAACACTTAGCAGAACAGAGCTACCACTTTTGAGAAATTTCTTAAACACTTTGCACATTCTAGATGTGTAAGCATATCTGGCAAGTGCCTGATCACTTGGGTCAAAGGATCTCATTGATCCTTTTTTCTTCCCCAATGACTTAGATGGGTTAAGAAGGCAAACATCATTGATTGAGTTCCTAATCACAGATGAAATTAATCAAGTTCTTTGGGAAAGGAAATCTAGTAACAGGTACTCAGTGCAAAGTGTCCAATGGTATTGATAACCTCAGGGTGGTGGTGATTTACCTAAATCAAGGGTACAGTGTTTCTTTGTAGGAATTTTTAAATAAAACCCATGCACATGGCACATTCTTGTTTTAGATTAAACTCCAGAAGGTTTGTGTATATTGCACCACTTTAATAGTATTTTGCTATTCTGTACTATATCTTTAGATTCTGTTATGGCAGGAAATTAAATTACTATTAGCCTCAAAGATAGACTTTTTTTTTCCTGTCCAAAAAGTATAAACAGAAAGATTTCCCTGTTTAACATTTCTTTGTGAAGTGTTCAAAAGCCGCAAAGGTACACTCGTTCTTTTAGAAATTATGACATTTTTTGGAACTATGCAGATTTTGCAGTTTATGCTGCCTTTGTTTTTTCTTTGTCTATTTTTCAGGGTGTTTTATGTGGAAATAGCCTTCCTAAAATTTAGACAATATTCCTATATCCACTCTAATATAAAACGGGAAAGTAAGTTCAGCTGTAAGTAGATTAACACTGCAAAATGTAAGAAGTATATTTTGATTACTGGTTTAAAGTGCTGTAAACTTGGATTTGTATCATTTGGAAGTTAAAATTAATTTAAATCAGTCTAATAATACTGACAGCTAAACCCACACATTTTTCTTTCTGTTTTGTGTCATGAGCATCATGCAACAAGGGAGGATTCCCCACAAGTAAAGAGATTTCATTCAGTGGTTCATGAGCACATGAGCTGAGATGAGGACAACCTGTATGTCAGATATGGCTGGCCTGACAAAAGCACAGTGTTCTGCGCACAGTTAGCAACCAGATTTTTCATGTCATGTTGGAAATGAGTAATTTGAGTTAGATAGTTATTAAAGGTACTTTGGCTTGATTACAGGTGACAGATGTCTTCTATTCCAGGAAACAGACATTTCTCAAAAAAAATTGGCATTTTTCTTCAAAAAAGAGGAAAGTGCAGGGAAAATCTGGATTAGGCTTAAGCACTTGGACTGCTATAAAGCTCATTTTCAGTTATATTCTCATTGCTACTAAATTGGATTGCAAACTAAGCTGAATAAAATAAGGAATGAGAAGGTAGGAAACTTTTTTTTTTCTTATATTGCATAACTAAGCAGATTTCTTTTTTAACAAGAGCAGCTCTATGTTGTAACTTGAATTTTTAACTTAGCTGTAGCTGAAAGATCTTCCAAAATAAACAAGATTACCGATCAATGAACAAAAGAGCCATATATTTTGCCAATTCATAAATTCATATATATATATATATATATATATGTATATATATATATATATATATTCGATTTAAATCTACAGAAGTTTTCAGTCTTCTGATAATTTTCATGATTAGATTTAAATCTACAGAAGTTTTCATTCTTCTGATAATTTTCATGATACATTTCTATGAGCAACCTGCCTATGCAGTAGAACAACTCCTTGGCCAGGTCATCTAGTTCTGTATAGGATGGGAGTGGGTAGTTTTCACTATATTTCTCCTAATTTCTAGAACTGTATGCTCATGGGCATAAGAAAGTAAAAAGTGAAAGTGAAAAGTATAACTTATACCACTGAGAAAAAAAACATTATCTTTTTCTTTATTTTACATACAGAAGTATGATATCCAGTTATTCCAGTTATTATTTAGAATTTTTTTAAAAAGTTATTTGTGTTCTTGTTTGTGAGCATATGAAAAAAAGGAAGCAGTTCTTTCCCAATTTTAATTTACTATCTTTTGTTGTTGTATATTAACATTGATTAATAATACTTACTAAATTGTAACATTTCAAATGAGAGAAAAGTTAGTGCAAAAACATTCCTTCTTAACAGTACCAAGCGTTGAAAAACAAAAAATAAAAACAATTTATTCCTACAATGAGACAACAGTAGTTTTAATGAAATTGAAATTAAGATGTATTTGATTCAGTGAATTGTTGGTTTCCTTCCCACAGTACTGAGTCAAACTATTTGCAGTCCCTGACAACATTAAAATTAGAAATTTAGCTTTTCCAATTGAAGTAAGTATGCCAAAATCTTGTGGCAATAGCCTTTATCCTTGCTCTAACAAAAACAAGCTTCTGTTCTTGTTAGGGCTATTAACATGATCTAGGAAGCTAAGATTTCTGTTTGTGCTGAAGAACCCAAATGCCATCCCACTCTGAGACACGTTGAAAATGCAACAATTTCTTCTGGAGGTTATGCTTCTCTCCAGCCATATTTTCCATTTGTTTGTTTGGTTGGTTGGTTGGTTGGGTTTTTATTATTTTAATTTTTTTTTTATTTCCCCCCCCTCCTATTAGCTGCTATATTATGTTTTAAGCATCTGTTTTGCTTTCTCAGTGGCTTAAGGTCACCAGACAGCCCAAGGGACTTACTTCTAGTACCCAAACCTGGAAACTATCAATGCAGCATGATTTCTGAAGCAGTAATAATGTCATTGGGTTGTGTTTCTTCCCATTTACAGAACAACACCTTACAACTCATGTTAGTGTTTGCATATACACATATATATCCATGCAATTTTATATATAGGTAGGTATATGAGAAAGACAAAGAAAGACAGAGGTTATATAGATCTGCAGCTATCTCTGCACATGTATATGTATCTCCATATGTATAGTATATCAGCTTATATGCAGCACTATATTCTGCACAAATTTGGTAACTACATTGTTGCACCTTACATGTGTAGGTGTTTGGGCTTTATCTTCAAAGTTGTGATGCTTCCCAAGATTATTCTTGTACTGGGACCAAAATGTATAAAAATGTCTTCCAGAAAACAGTCTTCTTCTCTAGATTTTATGAAAACAAACACAAACCTAGATACTTAAATGGCTTGATTTTTCAGTTGTAGAATGATCACAAGTTTATTTCCTAGTATGTTTTAGTATTAATCTAAAAAGAATCCTGAAAAAATCCAGAAACAATGGAGTTGTGTAACAGTATCATGCAATGAAAAATATGTGGTAAGTAGCATGCATTTTTCAGATGAGTCCAAACTTAACTGATGAGTAAAGGAGCAATAATGAAGGCCTTTGTCAAATTTTATGACATGGTGGAAATCTTGGTTTCCACCATCTGTTAACTGTCTGTTAATTCTGTTGCTGTATTTAACACAGTTGCTTCAGTGCAATGATGAAGAATATAAAGAGAAAGGTATGTTTTTCTAAGCATTATCAGCTGAAACTTCAATGTTTAAACAAAATATGAAGATTTTGAGTTAGTACATTTTAATTTATGGGGGGTCAGTATAAAGTAATTGTTTATGGGGCAGGTCCCCTTAGTGCCTTTTGAAAACTGTACATTCTTGCTGGTTGCTTCCTACAACATCTGTGAAATTTTCAGTTACTGTTACACTAATACTGTGATGAAAATATTCTTGTCATTATCTAGACAGAAAAATTGATTTTTCCAAAACTGACTGAAAAGTATGATTTATTTTAAATTCCGAGACAGTAAGGTTTGAAATAGAAAATATCCTATAAATTTTTTTTCCCGATTTTTCATGTAAGCCACATGTGCATGTACTGAAAAGTGTACTGAAAGAACACAATAAGATCACCGTGCAGCATACTATTGTGCAGGCTGAATAAATACAACTCTCTTGGCCTTTCCTCATAGTAGAGGTGCTCCATCCCTTAGATCACTTTTGTGGCCCTCTCTGGAACCACTCCAACAGTTGCCCCCTTGTGCTCAGGGTTCCAGAGCCGGATGCAGCACTCCAGGTGGTGTGTTGCAAGACTGGGGTAGAGGAGCAGAATCCTCTCCATTGTCCTGCTGACCACTCTGCTCTGGATGTAGCCCAGGAAACTTTTGGCTTTCTGGGCTGTAAGTGCAAATTTCTGGGTCATGTCCAGTCTGTCAGCCACCAGTACCCCCAGGTCCCTGCCATCAGACCTGTCCTGGATCTGTTCAGTCTGTATTGATATCAGGAATTGCCCTGACCCAAGTGCAGCCCTTTTCACTTGTCTTCGTTGTACCTCATGAGGTTCACAGAGGACCATTTCTCAAGCTTGTTGTCCAGGTCCTTCTGGATGAGATCCTGTCCTTCAGGTGGGTCAACCACACCCCTCAGGTTGCTGTCATCTGCAAATCTGATGAGGGTGCACTCAATTCCACTGCCTATGTCACTGATAAAGGCATTAAACATTACTGGACCCAATATGGACCCCTGAGGGACAACACTGGTCAGTGATCTTCATATCAATATTGAGCCATTGACCACTACCCTCTGGATGTGACCACTCAACCAATTTCTTATCCATCTAACAGTGCATCCATGAAATCCATCTCTCACTAACTCATGGAGAAGGATGTTGTGAGGGACCATGTCAAAGGCTTAACAGAAGCCCAGAGAGATGACATCCATAACCTTGCCCACTGATATAATCACTCTATCATAGAAGACCACATGTTGGCGAAGTAAGACTTGCCCTTGATTAAATCATTCTGGCTGTTTTGAATCACCTCTCTGTCCTTCATCAACCTTAGCTACTAATGTATTAGAATTAATGTTTACAAAGCCAAATATAATGCTCTTAAAGAGACTGTTTTCAACCTAGGATATGTTTATATGATCTCCGAAGTCTTTCACTTCAAAGGCTAAATGACTTCTTTGTAAATGGAATATTAAGTCAGGCAAATCATTTCATTATCTGCCCATTACATCAACACATGAGGATTCCTTCTGAATGCAGCCTGTTGATATTCCCCTGTCTTCTTTCCAGCTGGCAGTTTCTGGCACTACACTGAATTTTACAGATCAGAGTAACCACAACAGTAGAGTCCATTCATAATCTTACACTTTGGAAGTCTTTCATATAATTTAGGTCTAAATGCCATACGTACAAACAAATTCTCTCAGAGTAGGGTTCCAATAATATTTTTGGCTATTCTTTAAGGGAATTTTAAAATGTCACATATTTTGCAATACATATGGCATTTTTTTACCTGTTTACAGCATATAAATCTACATACATTCTGCATGTATGAATGTATACATCTGCATACATTCTATTTAAAACTACTACTTAAAACTATTTTTTTAAATGCAGCATTGGGCATAGACATGGGGATGTAAAGCTGTCACATCTGATCTCACCTTTATTTCTGAGCGTACTTAATTCTTATCATTTTTCCTCCTTTCTTTCCTTTGTTAAGTATAAACAAACAAACAAAACAACAACAACAACCACAAAAAAAAACCACCTCAACCTAACAAAATATCAAACATGCTCTGCTCTCTTCCAAACTTCACTGTGTGGAATTTGACTGGTGGCTGTTCAAGTTCTGTCTGAGCCAGGATATATGTTCTGCTTTGTAGTGACACTTGGCAAAACATATAAAATGAAAGCCTGGCTGGCCATGCTCCTCTTTTACTAACAGACTCCCAGAGGCACGGCATCTCTGAGAAGTAACTTCCTTTCAAGACAGGCTTCTCATTTGATCTGGGTATCAAGGTTAAATTCTTGATGAAGATTCATCCAAACAACTCTCTTAACTGTCTCCCCTGAAGGCTGTCTGCTGCAGCCTTACTTGGTAAGAGGAAGAGTTGACAAACTCTGCTTTTAGAAAAGGAATTTTGTCATTAATGGTAATGGAAAGAAAAGGATGTGTTGTCATAAGTGCTGCTTGATGTTTTGTTTTGTTTTGGTGGGTTTTTTTCAATTATTAAAGCGATATTTTAGCAAATACATCTTGCTTTTAATGGTTATTTTTTTACAGCCATTCCAATATCTCCTGATAAGATCTGTAGTTTGGAAAAAAATCTGTAAACTTGCTGAGGGTACATTGCCCCATGATCCAGACAACCATCTCTTTGGGCCCAGCCATTTAACTAAATTTCAATCCACCTCGCTGTCTGTTCATCCATCCCATACATCAACAGCTTGTCTATGAAGATCTTGTGGGAGTTTAAAAGGCCTTACTGAACTCCAGGCACACAGCATCCACTGTTCTCTCTTCTACTCAGTCAGTCATTTCATCATAGAAGTTTATCGAGTTGCTCAAGCATGCTTCTCCTTGATGAAGCCATGCAGATAGCTCATATTATCCATGTGCCAGGAAATGGTTTCCAGAATTAGCTGCTCTTTCACCTTTCCATGATCTGTGTAAGCTGCTTCTCATCCTCTCTTCCTGTTCTGTCAAGCAAGGCTGAAAACCCTTCCCTGTTGTGCTAATACAAAATGACAGTAAGAAATGTTTTAAAAAGTCAGTTCTGAGTTATTCACAGAACTCTAGAAGGCACAGTATGTAAAGGAAAAGACAGCATGAAACACAAAATGGTGTAGACATACTTGAGGGTAAGTTCTATGTAAGACAATATAGGAACCTTGGGATGTGTACTTGTATCAACTAGTTTGAGTTAATTATCCCTAATATAGGTGATAGACTTTCATGACCTTCTGCTTCTGCAATTACAGACGTTTGAACAAAAGCTTCTATCATTACTCAGGTGACAAAAGCAAGACTAGGGAAAATGTGGACCCATTGCTCAACAAGATAGGGAACTTGGTTATACAGACTGAGAAGGCTTACACTAATGTACTAATGAAACAGGGACTGAAAGGATCTTTTTGTGGTCTTCTACACCAGAGTCTGTTTATCTACTGGTTCCTCCTGGACAGTCAGAGAGGAGCCCTTCCTGCTCACCCCGCCTGGCCAAGCTGCTGCGTCTTGTCCTCACTGTTGTGTCACTTAATTCCTGACATGCCACACCCCCTCTGACATGCCATGATCCTGTTTACTCAGGCTTCTCTGAGCTCTACTTCTGGTTGGCTGCAATGCTTCTGGGTTCTGGTGGGGTTTAGGGATGCTGCTTGGGTGTGCCTGAGTTTGGGCCTCCCTGTATGGCTCAATCCAGTTTTCTCCCCTGGACTTACCCCAGTCACTGCTGCTGCCTCTGTAACTTACTGATTTACACAGCATTGTGCCTAAGTTGTTTGAAATATGATAAATATTATACAAATAAAAACAATTTTGTAAGAAAACACAATAAAAAAAAAAACAAAGAATAAAATCCATAGCAATGAACTGGAACATAATTTTTGGGGGGCAAAAATTGTTCTTCAAATGTGTCAAAGAGATGGAAATACATCTTTTCTCTCATTTATCAGTATCATGTGTTGTAGTTAAGGCTTATAAGTTCTGTTACTAATGAGCATTAGAGGAAAAATACAACCCAAATGCAATCATGCCCTGGCTTTTGTGGTTTGCAAAAAGAGTTGCTTGGGATGGAAAAAAAAAAGGATGACCAACAAGAAGACCGAAGGTTTCAAAACATTTTCTCTTCATATGAAACTATACTTTGACACATGCTACAAATGTAGAAGAAAGTAGGTGCAGCATTTCTGCAAAAGGATCCACAGCTCTGAGTTTCTGTGTCTTACTAAACAAAATTTTAACTGACATCTACAGAGAGATACTGCTTTGGTTTTTCTCTGCCTAATGAGTGATTTATTTTCACTCTAAAAGTCTGTGGTATGTTAAATATAGGTAATTAGAGAAGGGAACCAGCTCAAGAAAATAAATCAGTGGGAACAAAATAAAATATACAATTTGAAATCCCAACAACATTCGGGGTTAGGGTAAAATTGTATATGTAATATATATTAACCTTCATATATTGTATAGATTAGGAACACAGGAATATATTTTCCCCCTTAAATCTCCCAGTGTTGGGCCTGTGCTCTGTTGCAACAAAAATGCAGCTGCATATAACAACAGCAAGAAGCAAATCACATCATAAAAGTATTTCTGCGTGCAATCATACATTACAAAAAAATCATTTAAAGACAAGCACTCCTAGCTAAACTACTGTAGTAATGAAAACAGTCTGACTCGGGGGATTTATTCTTAATAAAATTTATGTCCAATTAGCAATGATTTCTGATCATTGATTTCTCTACTGGGCAGGGAGGAAAAAACACATGTTACAAACAAAATAAGAACCTAATTATATAGCTTTCCTCTCCCTTCTCAACATTCAACTTCAGACAAACATCTATTCTCACTCATTGTCTCAGCTTTCCTTGATTTAACTCCAGGTAACTCTCATTTTGTCCCATTTTCTTCAATGAGGTGAAGGGCAGCATTGGAACTGGGGTGTGGGGTCATGTGCTTTAGTGTTTTTTTACTGCTGCTTTTTGCTCATTAGTGTACCTGTCTTGGCATGTGCTGCCCATGGGCATCAGTCCCTCAGAGGTCACCCCAGCTCAGCACCTGTGGACAATCTTTCAGGAGCGTCCTTCCTTTGGAATGCATCCTTTCAAGAGTGCTTCTCCAGCTTGCTAGTATGATCAACAGCAAAATTTCCTACTATCTAAGGAAAAAAAAAAAAATAAAAAAAAAAACCCAAAAAACCCCCACCAAAAACAAAAAACAAAAACCAAAAAAACAACAACAAAAAAAACCAACCAAAAAACTGTAAGTGCAAGTAGCATGGATCAGAATGAGCAGATCTAAAATCCAAAACGTTTGGTGTTGGGGATCTGATGTTTACTTTACCTTAGACTATCTATAGCCTTGCCCCATTGACTAAATGCCCTTTTGCAGCTGGAGTGCAAGTGTCCATTTGACTTCATCTCCCATTTCAGCAAAGTCTGGAAATACACCAGTTTGTGCACACAATTATGTGAAATAAAGCATGATAACTGGACACAAATATGAGATTTAGTTTAAGAAATTCCCCCTGATCTGAATAAAATTTTTATGTGGATTGTATCCAAGAAGTCCCAAAAGAAAATCAATTACACATAAGTCACATATGGTAATATCATTTTTTATTACTTGAAACATGTGCATTGCATAAAGTCTGAGAGCAGTCTTCTTTTATATCACCACTGTATTTTTTTTTTTCCTTAAAATTTATTGTCTCAAAGGAATCTGACTGACTTTACCCTTCCTTGTAAGTATTCATCCTTCAGAATACAGTGAAATGTCCTGTTTGGGAAAAACACATGAAAAACTATACTAAGATGAGCACAGTTGACCCAAAATGTCCTATACAGAACTCCACAAATTAAATTCATCAAGTGTAATCCCACTGAATTATAAACAAAGATCAGCTCCTAATGTAGTGTCAGCTGCATGGACTGCTGGATTGTTAGGACACACAAAAAAAAAGAAAAGGGAAAACATGATAGGGTTCCTCAAAATGAAATTTTCAGTATAACTTACTTTGTCTGAAGAATTGAGGCTACTTTCACAAAATGTATATTAAAATGCATAATTTAAACCATGTATGCAGTGAAATAGCAATTCTGTCTAAAATAGGCTGTCATGATCATACCCAGAGCTGCCATAAAGCTACATGCAACAGCTGATTGAAATGCCTTTAATGTTCTGCAAATGTAATGCTTTTTCTAAAATCTATTAGTTGGAAACATAACTAATATGGCCTCATGTATCAGGCTGGTTTAGATTGGTGTGATTTTTAATTTTCTCATTTTCTCATTGTGATTACTCAGCAGTAGCCAAACAAAAGTGAGTATCCAGGATCTGAAAGGTGGTTCCACATCAGCTAAAATTTACTTTTCATTTGTCTATCAGTTTCTTCTGGTATTATTCATTATTGATGTTTGCTGATGCTGACAAATTACCTCACAGATATACAACTTTTTTTTTTTTTTCTTCCCCCCCCCCCCCCGATACAGGCAAGCAGAAAAGAAGGTATCAGGAGGAAATGATGGTGTTGATAAACACATGTTTGTGACAGACCAAAATGTTGATGGCCATGTTGGCTGATTTGTAAACTGTCACAGTTTATTTGTTACACATCAGTAATGTCAAGAACCATTTATTATGAAAGGTACTGGTTTTTAAATAACCTTTAATGGCCTTATTTAAAATATGCATTGTGTACAATAAACATGGAATGAAAATTACTACCAAAATTTTAAAATAATTTCTGTTCTATTATGATGAATCATCTATCATTTTGTGAAACAATGCTTATAATTTTTTACAGACTCACAGTTAAATAAAATTTATTATTTTTAAAGAATAAAGAATTTAAGGAGCTTTATGGATTTGACAAAAAATAAACCTATATTGAAGTGGCTTGTGCTTTATGAGTAAATAGAAAGATAATTACAGATATTTCACATCAATCCCAACTCTTAATGCCTTTTTGTTGTTAAATGGAAGTGCTCTAACTATTATTATTTACATTATTAGTCTTATTTCCCAAATATCAAGAAGAAGCACAAAGCTCATGACTTAGGAGAGATAAATGATGCCCATGTACAATTTAAGGCCATATTTTAATGATGAGATTTTTTCTGTTGTTTTGGTTTTTGTTTTTGTTTTGTTTATTTTTTATTGACCTTTCATTTTCTGTGGCTAGTCTCCCAATAGAAAAGAAAAGAACTAGGTAAAATGTAATGCATATTTTCTCCAGGAAAGAGTTTTTCTGTTTTTTCTCTATTTGAGAGATACTTTTCTCTAGTCAAAAAATTCTCATCACCTATCAGAAGGAGAACATATATTCTAACTTGAATTCTAGACTCCCTCATTTTTCATGCCAAGAGAAAATTATAGGCAGAAGAATGTGAAGTAATTTGAGCAGGCAAAAAAAAAAACCCAAACAACCTGAACCCCCCCACACCAAATGCTTGTGAACATATAGCAATTGAACATATCAATAATCAGTTTTTCATGTTCTAAAGCAATTTACATGCAAGCAGATATTGGGCTCTATCAGAAGACTGCAGATTAGAAAGAATTTCATCAAGAAATAGGAAAAAGGTCACACGTATTAGGATGTTATTTCTATTGTGGAATTTTTGTACTTTCTGTAGGAATATTTCTGTGAAAATTCTTCTATTGAGCCTAAACTCAATGTAACCCATGAGTATGAGCAACAAAATCGAAACAATAGATTGATTTTTGATAAGCCATGAATGCTAAAATTCCTAACATATGTCTATTTAAAGGCAAATTCCATTTTTTATTGCCTCTCTTCTCCTGGAGCTTTATTGATAGACTTCTTTATTTCAACATCATCACTGCCTGATCATTTTATAAATTCCATTTAGAAGCCACTCAGCTCTAGTGAGATAAAATAGTGTTTATATACCCCCTGCTCTTCTCTGTGAGGGGTAGACAAGACATGATGTGTTCTACACTTACAAAGCCCACTTATCCTTGGAAATTCAAATGCCTCATAGAGAAATCTATTTATTTCTTTTCCAGAGTGTAGCTGAACCTTATGTTCTTGATCTGAAGAAACATAAACATATATATTTACTAAATTTTAAAACTCTTATAATCCATTTTAAATTTGTCTTTAGATATACAGTTACTAATGTGTCTAATAAAGTGCAGATGCACCACATTTTAGAGTTCTAGGTTTTGGAGGAAAACACTGAACTAGAAGTCTAAATTCTCTGTGTTTCAATGGACAAGAAATCCAGCAACAGATAGTAGTGTGCTAGTAGACAGCTAACACTTCTCCAAATGGAAAAGCAGTCTTCTTCTGTTACACAAGCACATATCTTATCATCTTGCACTACATATAACATTACCCAGCAAGTGGGAGAGCCTGATGATAAATAGTCCTAAGCCTCACAGTATTTGTAACATTTGCCAAAAAGAAACTCTTAGCAAAATTCAATTCAATTGTTTTGATTCAGCTCTGCTGATTTCTCTTCACTTCCCTTTTTTATTATTGACTGAAAAATAGTTCATCTGCCCTAGGGGAAAGAGATGAGGTTTAGTTTTCTTCAGCTTTGAAGTGGTCTCTATATTGTATATATCTGATTCCTAAGATTTAATGCCATATATTTAAAAATAATAATTGAGGTAAAATATGGAACTATGTTAGGAAAATGAGTGAGGATAAATACTTTTCACATGCAGGGGGTAGGAGTGCCAAAAATCTTCTGATTCCATGATAAAAATGTTAGTAACTTATTTGTGGAGATATTTTCATTGGTTTGAATTGCAAATTCAAATAGTCATCCTGTTTTAAATTTCCTCAAATCTTCTATTTAGAGAAGGCCTACTATAATTTAGTCTTTGGATATAAAAGACTACCGGTAGTCTGAATTCCAGTTGGAGAAGTCTATTTGTCTTTATTGATTAAGGAATGCAGGAACTGAAGTTCCACATCAGAATTAATTCCTTAACCCACAAGGTGCACAATAAATAACTTCCACCCTTTCTTTGGTTGTATTTAAGGATGATATAGAAAAGAGTCTTCAGGTAGGTAAAGCTTTCATTCATTTTTAGAAGCAAAAATGGGTCAGCTCTCTGGTTCCTGCTGGCTGACCCAAATAAGGTAAGTTGAAGCCTGTAATTACTAAAGAATCTTAGTGGCTGGTTGAGGGAATGCTTGAAGCTTATTATTGTAGAATTATTTAAATTAGGGTTCACTTTTGGATTTAATCTTGTTAGCTAATGAGGAAGTCATCTGGTACTACAAAGCCAGGTAAAATAAATTTAATTTTCTGTTAAAGAGAATCACAAATCAAAACTTTCTAGCATTTAAGAGTTCCAAAAGAGGAAGAGAATAAAAACTGATTTTAGGATAAGCAGTCAGGAAACTACGTCACATTTAACTTAATTGGTGCATTCAATCCAGAAAATACATCATAATGACAAAACACTGTAAAAGACATTAATACTTTGTCTACTAATAAAAAACATAGATATGTAGTTTATTATTTTATCTATACTTATAAGTGCAGTGGGATCACACACAAAGTGGAACTTTATCTTTAAGATTTGGTAAACAAATTCCTTCTATCTCAAAAAAATCTCTTCAATGTAGATAAAGTTAATTTGGGAGATTGAAGATGGAATCTTTAGAAGAAATAGAAAGAAAAGAGTTGGACCTTAAGAAAGATAAATGACTACTGAAAAATCTCCATTTTATTTTTCAATACCACAAACATTTTTTCTTTATTATTCTTGCAGACAGATGTTAGTCAAGCAGTAACAATAATATTAAGAAAGCCTGTTTCAAACTAAAATCAAGAAAATATATTATTTCACTGTTCTCAAAATCCTTATTAAATATGTACCATCTATAGCTACAAAATCTTGTATGAGCTGACATCAGAAAAAATGCTACACCTACCTTACTTGTACCAAATTCTGTTGCAAAAAATTAAAAAAAAAATACCATGGCTTTGTAAATAATTCCTTCTTGAACTGAAATCTTTTGAATTCTCTTTTCAGAAACTGAAATTTGGTTATGAAGCTTTTCATAAAAACAATTTTCTTTTTTACTGAGTTGAAACTCATAATAACATACAAAAAATTAATTAAACTTCTCACCACTAAGCTAAAACATGTTTTGTTTGAAGCTGAAATTTGGTGCGTTCCCTCAATCTTTATACCACTTTCCAAAAGAGTATCAAAAGTTTATCAAAAGTGTTTTCCTTCCATTTAGAAAAGTAATGACAGACTCTGTCTCCATTTCACCTCACCCCTTTGAGTTAATACCTGAAAAGAATTTACTGGGGGAAAACAAAACTCAGAGAAACGAATACATTTTGTTCAAGACATGATGATGTTTGAGGACTTTATCATCATATTACTGAATTCCTTAATTTTGTTTCCGTTGTTGTTGGATAATTGCCCTCTTTTCTTAGAAGTCTAATGAGCTATAGGTGTCAGGTGGATGAAGACTGTGAAACAGTAGAAAAAAAAAATGTTACCTAATTTACTAGTTTCACAAAATGCTTTGAAGCACAGACAGAAATGTTGAAGAGAGATGAACACTTAATACGAACACACTGGAAAGTGATTAAGACCCTGGAGACCTGTGTTTCTGAGAAAACAATCTTATAAACTGTGTGCAAATATGGGAAGGGGAGGGACTTTTTGTTGTTTTGCTTTTCCAGTATATATATAATATATATGTATTTGTTTTTTAGAGAAAAGAAAATCAGAAATGGGCAAAATAACTCAGAGTGAGTCTTAACAGATGGGCAAATCTTGCAATCCTTCATAGATCCTGTGGAACTGTTTATGAGGTGTGACAGCCCCCTCAGCACTGGATTCACTTATCCCTCAGTAGCTGCAGGAGAATATTTTATTTGGAGTGCTCCCCTTCCTCCAGTACGCTGAGTTTGGTAGAAAAAGATATATTCCTTTCATGGATGATCTAATTCACTGACATTCTCTAAACAAAGTATTGAAAAATTTTTGTTTGGGGCCACAATCAGTTTCAGCTTGGCCACTATTCCATACAGTGAGCCTGGAACACACCCTCAGAAATGGGAGTGGTATGTATGACTTCCAGAGTATGTAATATTTTGTTTAGCTGCCTTCACTTACTAACTCATTAGAGAGGATCCTTCAGATGGGAAAACAGGGTAACTCAGAGCATTCTGTGTTTACCATAAAAATAGTGTAGATCAGTTTAACGCTGAACAAAGTGAGATGCCGTGGCTCAAATTTGTCTGAAAAAAAGAGGAGCAGCTAAGCACCAGCACTTTCATGCAGATGCCATGTCATAATTGCTATGTCAGTGATAACTAGAAATATTGCTTGGAATAAAAGTGTTGAATCATAAATTTGCTTAGTAATAAGTTCATTAAATACATTTTTTGTTCAAGGATGGAGACCTTACATTTTGAATCAATTAAACTTGATTTCTAGTTCAATTTTGTAATCTCCAACCATTTAAAGCAAAGATAAAGCTGCTGCTTAAATGATGCCTTATGTATAGATTTATACAACTACAATAGAAAATAAACGGAAAAGGACAGGAGAAAAATCTGTTCATCAAAAGCAGCTGAAATGTCTCAGACTGTCAACACATCTAGTTCAGTTGGATAGTTTAAGAAATGAGTCATTGCAGCATTTATCAGTGGTATTACAAGAGGTAAATTTTGTTTTCCACTCTGAGGAATCAGGACATGCTGACTCCTAAAACAGTCCAGTGGTGTATTGTTTTGTATATTTGTTTGTTTTCATACATGAGGGAAAAATACAGTCCCTAACATCTTAACTGATACAAAAATTTGCCTCTTATTGAAGTCAAATAAACTAAAGTCTTTGGAAAATCATTAGTCCTTTCAAATAATTCTGGAAATATGTGTTGCACTATTTCTTTTCCTCCAACTTATTTTCATTGTATTAAGTCAAACAGGTATTAACTAATGGTTTTACTTTCTAAATGTAAAAAAAAAAAAAATATGGATATATGGTGGATTTAATTTTTATCCTCACAAACAAGCATAATAGAACTAGAACAAATTTCACTCTTTCGTAGAGAGAGTCTCCTAACTTGCTTGATTATTACAATTACTGAACAGGACTGCACTTATTTGTGTGACCTGCAAAAATATAAGGCCAGGAAGAAATTAATTTAAAATCATTACGTTTCATGTGTATGCTTTAGAACATAATAAATACCAATGGCCAGTGAATGACTACAGTTTTTACTATTTGGAAAATAATCACTAAGGAAAACAAAAAAAAATGCAAAGAATTTGTATAAATAGCCCTGCTTTTGATTTATAGGATTTTTGACAAAGAAAAGTATGAATTATTTTTATAGCACTGCCTTTCATGTTTACAAACTGTCTTTCTTGCTGTTTCCAAATATATACAGTTTTAATCTCTGGAGCAGCTGTTAATTTGTACTGTCAGATAGATCAGCTTGTTATTGTAGATGGCTACATTTGGACCCAAATGCCTAAAAACTTTTTCTATACTTTAAAAAAAAAAAATATTCTCTGTGTTGCCTTTGATCTCTTTTTTCCCTTTCTTATACTAAAGTAAAATGTACTTTTATAGCAGTTTTTTAATGGTTTAAGATCTCCATGTAAGCAAGAGACCCAGAACAAATACCATGTGCCTTCAAACATAGTTCTTTGTTACTATTTCATGCTGCATTTTTCATAAACATTGAGACTCAGAATACCTATTAAAGACATTTGTTTGACATTTTGATATTTTAACAATAATTTTACCTTGATTTATAGTTCTTCTTGACACCCACCTTCTGCTTAATGCATCAGTTAGAAGACAGCAGAACTACAGTTTCCAGAATGATCTTTTGCTTGCTTATACAACAATGTATGCAGCTGTTCTGCAAAAGATGAACTTTCCTCCAACCACATTCTGCTTTATAAATACTGCAACCTATGACATGTCAACGCAAACTATGGAAAGTTATACTGTAGTTATAAACAGTTGTTTCCTGAAATAACCATTTCCATGTCCTGTGGCAGCCAAAAAAGCCAAAGAGGTACTTAGAATGAACATGAAACACTCTAGGATGAAGAGAGAGAACATTATTTCCTACCACATAAAATACCAGAATCCTGAGAGCTGTGTTTATTTCTGCTCTCCTAATTTCATTAACTTTGAGGTGGGTGTAGATGAGGTACAGAATAGAAAAGCTATACACAGATGATCAGGATATTATACCAGACTTAACAGTAGGGCTTAATAAAGCTGGAGTTCTTGTAAAAGAGTAGGCTGAGGAGAAATAGGGCTAAGATTCAGAAAATCATGAAAGGAGTAAATAAGTTGAACATTAACAGTTAGTCACTAAGGGACAATTTGTGAAACTTGAAGGACATTGGTTTCAGGTGCATAAAGGATGTCATTTTTTAAAACAAAAGTTAGGAAACATCCAAAACACACTGAAAAAAAAAAAAAAAAAGTGTAGAAAAGGTCTATGAAAAAGACACATCCAGAAAACCAGCTAAACATCTTCTAGGAGGACAACTCCAAAACCACATTTCAAGCAGATTTTATTTGGCTTATGTGACAAGATTTTTGTAGCAATAGAACTGCAAAGGTGGTGATTGTGGAAAAGAGATCAGGAGCTGCCCCTATGTGTTAGAAAGACATCTTCAGGTGGTACCAAGACAGATATGCCACTGGCCAAAGTTGAGCCAATCATCAACTTTGGTGGCATTTCTGTGATAACATACTTGAGAAAGGGGAAAAAAAAAAATTGGGCTGGAGCTATATGAGAGACGAGTGCGAAAAATGTGAGAGGAAAAACCCTGAAGGCACCAAGGTCAGTGAAGAAGAACGGGGAAGAGGTGCTCCAGATGCCTGCAGCCCATGGAGAAGACTGTGGTGAGGCAGGTTGTCCCACCACAGCCTGTGAAAAGAATCACACCAAACCAGATACCCACCCTGCAAGCCATGAAAGTCACCGTTTTGTGGTGGATGGAAGGAAGGAAGTAGCTTTCCATAGATACCCTGTGAAGGAACCTATTTTCTGGCAGAATCTGTAACCTGTGGGAGAGGTTCTTTAAGGAAGGACTTCCCATGGGAAGTACTCCATCCTGTAACAGGCATAGCATGAAGAGAAAGGGGCAACCAAGACAAAGTGGTGTGAATTAACCACAACCCCATCCCACTGCACCACTCAAGGTTAGTGAGTAGGTGCAAGAGTCAGAAGTGACACTGAAGGGTGTCACTTCTGACTCTTGGGGTCAGAAAGGGTGGGGAAGAAGGAGTTTTATTTTGATTCTTATTTCCCCTTATATTAGTCTCTTTTTAATTGGTAATAAATTAAATTGATCTTCCCCAAGTAAAATATTTTTTTCCTGTGTCTGTAATTTTTGAGTGATCTCCCTGTCTTTATCTTGACCCGTGAGCTCTTTCTTATTATTTTTCTCTGCCTTTGTAGCTGAGCAGAGAGAGTGAGAGCAGCAGATGGATATCTGGAAGCCATCCAAGGTTAATTTAGGACAAGGACTATGCAAGGGGATACTTTGTAATGTCCCTATTACAAGAATTCTGGATAGTGAAGAAATACAAAGGGGATGGAGCAAGCCATTATCTTGGATCATGCTCTTTTCCTGAAGAGCATCCCCTCTTGTCACTGTCTGAGACAGCATACTTAGCTAGACAGCTTGACCCAGACTGTCTGACCCAGTAGGATATTTCATATGTTCTCACATAATGGTGTGGCAATGGTAGGAGCACTAGACTTACTCTTCCATTTTCTTAGTATTTTAAGCACTAGACTGACTTACTTTTTTTGTATTTTTATTTCCTTTAAAAAATTGCTGGTTATGAAATGAAGCTGACTCGTGCATGCGTAGCATGATATCAGAAAGACAGACACTGACAAAATTTGATGTTGACATAGATAAAAAAGCCACACATAGTCAGAACTTATTCTTCTGGGAGTGTTTTCAGTATGATAGATATAAAAGCATGCAAACCTGTGCAGTTTATTAACAATTCATGGCATCAGGTGTCAGGAAGTACAGTCAGTCATTATTTTTCAGTCATTATCTTACCTGAACAAAGCGGCAAAACTCTTTGTTCTGCTTGACTTGGAATTAAATGAGGTAAGACTCATAGGGAGAGGTAATATATTTTGTTTGACTGGGGTAACTGAGAAAAATAGTTAAGCTTTTGTACACCAAAGGATTTCTATGGCTCTACAAGTGAGTTTAAGTGGATTCCATTGTCTCCTCTTTTCTTATGATCTCCTTATTCACCACATGAGCTGATGTCATGAGATATGATCTCAGGAACCGCAGCTCCACTTCTCTACTTATAAAAAGAACACATTTATTTCTAGTGTGACAGTAGTATTTCAACATTTTCTATGTGTTGGAAAATTGATGACCAGAACAGAAGGAAAATTAACCCATTTTTTTTCCATTTTTTCCCTCCTTAATGGCGGAGAAGAATGTCAGATATTATTGCTATGAATAATTTATATATATTTTATTTTTACATCTGGAGAAGAGTTCAGAATGCTCACAAACCATGATAAAGCTGAAACATGGATTTGGCATCATAATGAAAGAATTTGGAAATTCCCTTCAGGTTCTTGTGATAATAATATCTCAGAATAGTAAAGAAAGTATAATCCACCTATCATGGATTTTAAAGCAATTGAATGTCAAAGGCTTTCTCTCTAAACCAGAAGAAAATATCACACAATTTTATTTAAAAAAAAACAGTAACAAACTCTTAGATCTCAAATCTGCTGCCTGGGTGCTCTTGCCTCATTGGTTCAGATTCACTAGTTACCACCAGCAGCAGTTCACTGGCTCCACAGTGCATTTGTAAATACAGATACATGACAAAGAGAAGCAAGAACTGACTGCTTTTCTATGCTGGTTTTCTTTCATGGTATAATCATTCTACTCTGAATGAAAATAAAGTTGAGCAGCTGCTCATCCCGGTTTGGTTTATTAGCAAAACCAGAAAAAACACAAACAAACAAAATGCATGCTTAGGTACTAAAATACAGTGGAAGTTTTGAAATGTTTGGCTGCTTGAACTTCTTGTAGAATCAAAGCAATATCTCTCGTACATCAGCTTCAGCTTATAAACCCCATTGTTATTTTTGTAGATGGTCAGAAGTGCCCAGTAATTTTCCTAGAACAAAAAAGAAGAAAAAGATTGGCAACAACTCCCCCCCTAAAAAACCTCTTTATGACCATACACTCTTCTCCCTCCCTAAACACCCAAATAATCAGAAAATTAATACAAATTCTATAGATGTCAGAAAAAAATACCCGCAAAACAATGGATTCTGCTTTATAGGATAACACAGTACTTGCAGGTCAGGTTTAGGTGATTTATCACTGTTTATGCAAAGAAAAGGCCCTGTAAGTAAGATAGATGTACATGAGAAAGAAGAGTGGCAGCAGCTTTGATAAGGGTGGGTTGGAAACTGAGCATTGCAGTCCTGTAATATGAGTTTGAATTCTGTCCCTGTGTCAGGTGTGACAGTGGAAGCACAGCCTCCTCAGATAGTTTCAGGTCTCTTCAGGCTGCACTTGGGAATAACCATACAACTTCATACAATATCACTTTACCTTCTATATGATACTTTCAGGTGATTGCCACACTCATTAATTTTATCTAGCTCATAGAATTGACAATCCAGTGAAAACTAGAGCTCTGCAGGACTGACAGTGGGAGGGTAATACAAAATGGGAATATACAGAGGGAACAAATTTCTTGTTAGTCTCAATTAAAATAGAATGTATATGCATATAAGAGAATACAGGTCTTGATATATTTTATTAAAATCCGATTGAGGTTGTCACCTGCCATCACTTAAACTTTAAGGCATACCAACTTTATATACTATTAAATAAAAAATTCTATATTAAATACACAGTCTTAAACAAAAGTATAGAAGAGTACTGAATTTCTCTTTCTTCCCCTTTTTTATTTATCTTTGTTTAGTGGATTTTAGTGTGGTTTTATGATCCCACAGCATAGCTTAAGCAAAAAAACAAGTGTCTTCTTCATAGTGTAATTGGCATAGTACATCATATAAAGGATATTTTTAAACCATTAAATTTCTCAGGAGGGCTTTGCTTGAGAGCTTTACAGCGTCTCCAGAAAACTGAAAATAATGTAGAACAATTTATATTAAAATCAGTAAATGATGAAAAATATTTTAGGTTTGGTTCAGATATGCATAGAAAAAAATTTAAATGTGTATGAATATAATAACTTCTTAATTTATGAATCAAGCTGTAAATTAAAAACAAAACAAAATAAACCAACCAACCAAACAAACAAACAAACAAAAACCAGAAAAAAAAAACCCACAAAAAAAACCCAAAAAAACACAACAACAAACCACCAAAACATCTCTCATAAAACTTACATTTCTAACAGTCGTTTCAGCACACTGGGAAGTCTGACAGTACTTTTGTTTCCCTATCACGTGTCACTGTTTCTGTTCTGAATCATGAACAAATCCAGACAGTGTAGATATATACTCATACTGGTGACTGAGTGGGAAAGCAGAGGAGGAAGCAAAATTTCAAAAACCTTACACATTAGCAATATTTACTGAGCTAATCAAGTTTCACTTTAAGTACTGAAATATCCTTTTAAATATCTGAATTACCAGACTAATTTAAAGAGTAAATAGAGCTCAAAGAATCAAATGCATTCGAGACATTCTTAAGGAATTTTTCTCTTGGACATAAAAAATAGTTCCAGGTGCTAAAGAAATCCCAAAGCAATTTTGAAGTGATGAAATCAGGTATCTATGGTCATGAGAAAATACACAAAATATGGCTTTTGCTTTGTCCACTCTCTTCTCTTTCCACTTGCTTTCCCATGCGGAAAAAAAGTTTTCCCTGGTTGCAATTTTGGCGAAGATTCCTTTTCACCAAAGTGTAATAAACTGACTTTTTGCCAACAAATCACAGCATTTGAACTGTTTGGGAGATTGCTTTCTTAATAGGTTTTTCACCTTCAGCTATACTTACTGGGGTCTAATGCAGACCCAAGTGCAAATTTTTGTATAGTACGGACATGACTAATGTGCTCTTGAGGGTAATAGAATATCTACAGGACAGCCTGTGTAATTTGACCTGTGACTAGGAAACACTGTAGCCCAGGAAGAGTGTGAAGTGTCCTGTCCTGAGGCGGAAGTAGTGACAGTGACAACCTGTGATGAACTGATTGCAACCTCCATTCCCTGTTCCAGTCTAGGGAAAGGAGGTTCAGAAAGTCAGGAGTAAAATTCAGCCCAGGAAGAAGGGAGGGGTGGGGTGCTTTTAAGAGTTGGTTTTATTTCTATACTTATTTGTTTGGTAGTGAATTTATTTCCCCAAGTCAATTCTATTTCACCCATGATTGTAATTGGGAGTGATCTCTCCCTGTCCTGATCTTGTCCCATGAGTCGCATTATATTTTATCTCCTTGGTCCAGTTGTGAATGATAGAATGACTTTAGTGGACACCTGGTGCTCAGCCAGGGTCAACCCATCACCCTTCCTTCCTTCCTTCCTTCCTTCCTTCCTTCCTTCCTTCCTTCCTTCCTTCCTTCCTTCCTTCCTTCCTTCCTTCCTTCCTTCCTTCCTTCCTTCCTTCCTTCCTTCCTTCCTTCCTTCCTTCCTTCCTTCCTTCCTTCCTTCCTTCCTTCCTTCCTTCCTTCCTTCCTTCCTTCCATGTTCTAATATGAGTGTGCTTTGAGAAAAGAATAAATAAGTAATGAATAAAAACAGGATCTCAAGATGAACCAAAAATTTTTACATACTGGAGGAAAGATATGTTCTTCTGCTTTGGTATTATAGGATGATCAGGAAGAAAGTTTATAGTATTTTTTTATTATTATTTGATTATAAAGAAATTCACTTGTCTGTATAATTGACTTAATAGAATATAATTCTTGTAAAGAAAGAAAAAGTGAAATAGTCTTGTGCATATAGTTTGACTGTATTATATTCTGACTAGACTGTCCTATGCTTGATCATCTTTGGTACTCAATCATAACCAATAATATTGAAAAAACTAATACAGTGTCTATAAGATAATGCTATGGAAAAGGAATTGGAGACAAATTATTCACGAATATTGAAGCATTCTTATTTTTCCCACATCTGTATAGCAGAGAAAAAAATCCTATACCTCTCTGATTTCTGTTTAATTTGGAAATTGTATTTTTATATTTCCTATGTAACTTAAAATGCACAAGATTTATGATCCTGAGAAATTAGAGAACTAAAAATTGCATATTTAGTAAGGAAATTTCATTGAGCTAACACAGATGGTGATATTTATCTAATTAGATGCAGATATTTGCACTAGACAGTTCAAGTCAATCTTCTTTAAATGACAATGAAGAGAAATAATTTTTAAGATACAATTCATGTAAGTCTTACATCCATATTTTATCAAGTTAATTCATTAAAAAATGCTCTCTTTCCCTCTTTGTAAAGGGAGACTAGAATGTCTATTTCAGCCATAAATACTCTGAAGACCTTTAAGGAGGATGATTCCTCTAAGAAAGGAGGAGGATCTCCTTTAAGAGACTGAATAGTTATGAAGTCATTAGTCTTAACATAGCTAGTATAAATCAATTAAATCTGTACTTTCAAGGTTTGTGGTAAACTCAAATGATCTATTGAATGTTCAGATTTATTCTGAATGGCACTGCATTAATAAAAAGAGAACTGCGCTGTATCAGTAAACTTAAGTATGGGTTTACATCAGATCACTGAATATTTTGTCTTTCAATTTTCATGCAAAAAATCAGAAATAATAAATCCGAACAGATTTTCACTTGGTTGAGAAGTATAACAGATACTGGAAACTCTATGTCTTATCATAAACACAGGAAATGCTTGTCCAGGAAAGCATGTTCAGCATTTGTGTTTGAAATGTCATCAGCACATTGTGATTTCACCTACTCCTTATATTTTTTAGTGTATTATTCTTCTACCTCTTCTCACCTAAACAAACTTGTAAATTGCTATGTTTTCACTCTCATAACATTGTATTTTTCTGTGCAAAGGTCAGTTTTCATCTGGAATGGTCTGTTTTCTCAGACATTCATATATTCCTTAAAAAATTCATCCCAAAATATAAGATTCAAGATTGATTAAAATTCATCACTTCAGCCTTTTCCATCAGCAAATTGCTTATGTAGGAATTCATGCTCATTTTGAAACAAGTCAGGTCCCCGGCTGATATAATTTAGAGTTACACTTTGAGGTACACTGATCAACACCATTTGAAGATTTAGTTAATTATTTTTAATGGATGAATGACCAAAGTATCCTTCCAGCTTCTGAAGGCGTTTTGATGTCAAAAGAGGTGCACAGAACTTGCATTTTCTGTAGAACTATTTATTATGAGTGTACTCCAATATCATCAGCATCAGTCTTGTTACACAAGATGCAAGATTCAATGTAAGCAAGCTGTAAATAAAATAAATTTCTTGACAAAGTGAAAGTTCTTTCTCTATTTTTCCCCTGTCAGCACTTTCAGAATAGAACATAAATGAATTAATTCAAAAGGTACTTTTGGAAGATGATTCCATGTGTATGAGTTTTGTATCAATTGCTTCTTAGAAGATTTATTTGATTGGTCTTTAGATAGCTGGGGGTTTTATTTCTTGTTATAATATAATAGATGCACAACATAACCATGAGTACAGTTACTAAAGAATATTTCTTACAAGAGTTATGTGTATAAGGCATAGGGTCTTTTTGTTAAAATCTGAAAAAAGAAAAAGCCTAGAAACTTTGATGTCCTCCGTATCAAGTTTATCATGCAGTTATGTTCTGTAGGAAGTTCAGTATCTGTGAAATTCTGTACTGTGAGAACTACAGCTCTGCTTCGTTAAAGTCTCTTAAGCATCATATACTTTTTTAAACATTCATGAATAAATGAACTCTAGGGCTGCTCAGTTGAAATTGTGCTAAATAGCACTTTCTTCTCTCTAGTCTTCTTTGCAAAGTACAAAATCCTCACATGGGTTATGTTAGTCTTTTGGGAAAAGGCAAAGCTGACAGCACAGCAAGCTGTGGTGATGACCTAATTCAACATCGCTTTCAAGGAATTACTTTTTCAGTACCATTGTTAGAGGATTTCTATAAAAGTGGTATTCCTTCCAGAATTATCTTTTGAACAAAATACAAACCAGTGACCTCTCTGGCACTAATATGCATAACATACTGAATTATCTCTGTGAGGATAATTCTCAGCCATGCATTATATTAAATTTGAATGCGTTCATTCATATTGAATGATCTGCTGAGACTTTCTTCTAGCTGCAATAAGCCAGGAACTTTCATGTGTTTCTGTAATCAATCCTAGGTGACAATAATAGATCTTGGGAAAAAAAAAATAACATCTACACGACAACAGAAATGAAGACATAATTCTTTTTCATTGTGATAATACAGCTGAAGAATAACTGTCTTTTATGCAGAAACATATTAAGTTACTCATGAAGCCTTTTTGATTTCTTCAGTTAATCCTTACCTTCTTTTTTTTTTTAACACTTAGAGCAACATTTAATGTTGTACAAACACCTCTGTTATAGTGCAGTTTTAGCTGATTGATAAGGGTTATGTAAGGAACAGGGGAAAAAGAAGTTGCAGAAAAAGATTATCTGCACATTATTCTATTTTTTGTAGTCTTTCAGGTAGGTAAATATTGAATACTGTCGTGAAAAACTAGAAGTTCTAGGCTAGTGCTCGTTAATGTGAATATTTAAATACAGAGTGGAAGCATAGGAATTACCTGATGTTCAGCTCTTGAACAATGGACAAGTGGACTGGTAATTAAGTGTTTTTTCTTCTGACATTTTACATAATTAAAATAACTCTTAACCTTAAGAACAGATATATTTCTTTCTGCTTTATTATTAAATATGCAATAAATAGCTTTACAAACCTACTCCCTGGTATAATAATGGTAGAAATATTAGTATTTTTTCTTTCTAAGCATCTAGAGTTAAAAGGATTTCTACATTGTTTGCCAGTAAGGTGCAGAAAATTTCTGACTTGATTTCCAAGTGTGAGCTAATGAAAAATACTAAGAAAAGCATAAAAAATTATCGAGGCGAAACATATAACCAATACCAAAACATATAACCAGATATTCAAAAGTATGGATAATGATGATATAAGGATTAGAAAGCAGAGATTAGGTACTAATTAGGAATTTTTTCATCTGTTAAGTAGAGTTGCCTTTTTTATTGCGTTGCTCTTACTTGGAAAGACTCAAAATGAAAGTTGACTGAACAGAAGTAACCTGTGCTCTGGAACACAGGACTACATCCTGTCCTTACATTTCAGAGGAATTTAGGTGAACATATGAATTCTCTGCTCTGAGGCATATTAGCAACTCTGTCTCCCTACAGCACACCCCCAAGCATAATAATTTCTATTCGTCTTTTCTCTGGTGTCCAGACCAGATAGTTGATTTTCTACAGTCATTTGAACTCAACTCAAATAAACACAAAATTGAGTTTTCTTGTAGTATGAAACTTCTCAGCCTTCCCTATGGATCTTGTGAATGTTTTCCTAGAATTCTTGCATCAGTTCTGCACCAGAATTCATCCAATTCATGCTGCAGTCCGAAGTTTCCTGCATATCCATTTCAGTGTAAGTGAAAGAAGTAACATTTTTTTTGTGGCACAGTAATTGAAACATCCGATGGAAGACAAGGTCAGATTTTTATTTTTATATGAATAGCCTAATGCTTGATGAACTTTTATCAACCTCTTTACCTCAAAAGATTCCAGTGATAGAATTTACTGAAATATTTTTTCATATAGCAGGTATTGTTGGCCAAGCTTATAATGGTCTATTTAATGAAGTTTAAACTATGTCACTTGAACTTAATTTTTAAGATGATGAATTCATGTAAAACTTAAAAGAAACCACCCCTTATCCTGGAAATCAGCTGTCAGGTTTCAAGTCTTTTACAAAGTTTTACTTAACCTTGGCTTTCTAGCATAATGCAGCTTGAGATGGTAATTCTATACACTACCTTTCCTTTTGGATACGACTACTTTCTAAACTGGAAATTGCAGAGTACGCTGGCAGCTTAGTTGGATCTGATATTCTTCTACATTATTGAAAAGGATAAAGAAAGTAGGTCACCCGTAATAGTTTACAGTAACAAAGCACATGAAAGCCTTGATTGTCCGAGTGTCTCAGCAGGAACACTTCAACCTGTTATCTTGCAGGAGGGCTAGGTTTGAGTGTTCCCTCTATTGGCTGACAAACAGAACTACCTTATCATCAAGTTCAGCTGTCAGCAACTCTGCTCACTTTAAAGGAGGAGAGCAAGGTGGTAAGAAAATAGGAAGGAAAAGTATTACCTAAATAAAAGACAATTTTCTTCTGTATTTGAGAGCACAAAGAAGAAACCTTAATACTTCTGAAGCTTGTCGTATTACAGTGCCACATTTTCTGCTATAATTAAAAAAAATATATTTTATTATATTTTATTATTCAAAACATAAGAAAATAAATCTTCAAATTCACGCTGTACAAAGATGTCACATTTTAAATGTATTATCTATTTAAATGCTGAAGATACTTCTTTTGTAGAATAGGCTGCAACATGGAAGAAAGTTGAGTGATGGAAGTGTAATGTCATGCTCCTTTATCAATCTGGCCTGTAATACATGAGAAATTAGTAGCAATGAAGCTGACAAACACAATTTGCTTTACAAACAGAAGCTTAGTGAAAATTTAGCATGCCATTTAGACACAGCCCAAAGGAAGAAGTGTTGTAGAATTTCACTGGTCTGAGTCAGTGTCCTGAAGGGGTTTCTACCTGGAGGGGAGAATTATTTTCCAGACTCCCAAAATGTACAGCTGGTTGGTAAACAGAGAGGTCAGACCATAGTTGTCTTTTTATTTCTTCATTTTTCTTGCATTCAAGAGTAGGAAGCACAGTGTAATAGGGATATATATGTGTACTTGAAGCTGAATCCAGCTTTCTAAATATAAGAATTTGTAAACGCTTGATACAGCCTTGGGTATTCTACATGATTCACAGTTGCTTCTCCCTAAATGCAGGAGATTCCTGTATATCATAGAGTCACAGAGCCACTAAGATTGGAAAAACCTTCCACGATCACTGTCCAACACTTGACCAAACAACACCATGCCACCTTGGTACTATAGCACTAAGGGGCACCTCCAGTAATTTCTTGATCACTTCCAGGGATAGTGACCAACCACTTCTGTGGGCAGCCCATTTCAATGTTTAACCAAATTTTCAGTGAAGAACTTCTCCATAGCTTCCAACCTCCCCTGATGCATCTTGAGGCAATTTCCTCTCATCCTGTTGATAGTTACCTGGGAGAAGAGGCCAACAGAATTTGAACATTTTCTGTCATTTGTGTCAAACTACTCCCATCTCTCCCCACATTCTCTTTCTCCTGTATCTCTATCTTTCTAGAAGGTTTACAAAATGTCATTGATTTATAGATGATTGAATACTTATTGAATTTTTTGCCTGATTTCTGCCCTAGAATCTAATCTCATGATTCTTTAAAAGGAAGCAAAATAAATGTATGTGGTCAGCTATTCTTATTCCCTGGCTGCTTGAGGAAACAATTATTAGACTCAGAATCTGACAGGGTTTCTGTTTTGTTATAAGGCTTTTTATGACCTGAGAAGCTGTTTTTCGTCTGCACCACACTCTGTTGCATGTATCAAAAAAACTTTAAAACTTTCAAATTCTCTTCCTGTGCAATGCAATTCCATTTTCAGATTCTTATGTATCTGAAAACATTCTTCTGAAAAAAAAAAAAAATCCTCCTATTGATGTAAGGTGAACCCAATTTTAAATACTTACATCTAACATTTATGGAATTGTTTCTGCTACCCATGTAGAAGGCATAACCTAATCATGACCTTTGTATATATTATCATCATGCAAATTCTTACTAAGGAAGCATCTATATGAAGAGGTTTGAATTTCTGTAGTGCTCAGAGACTGTATTTTCTAGTATGCAATTTATTTCATAGGACCACACCTCCACACCCCCCTTTTTAGTTCAATTCTTTTACCATAATACTTATTCAAATAATATGCTGAAGGTGCCTCACTGTTAAGATTATTATTTTCTGGTTCAGAGAATTTCTATCCTTTGTACTTTTACTTTTTCATTAGTTTCATATTATACATCAGAATTACTTAGGCATATGGTGACCATAACTCTTGGAAATTATGTGATGTTCTCCAGGTGAAGATTATCTCTCTAAGACTAGCCTAAATTTCTGTATATTCTGTCACTGTGAGTCTTTTGCATACTCTAAAACGTCTTGACATTTATTTTTCCTTCTTTTAAAATTGAGGGGTATGAGCAAAGTTGTGACTAAATTGGTATTTTTTGGCAACTCTTTTTCCATGGATACTTGGTGATTTTTAGGTAATACCTACAATATCTTTATAAACATTTTTTGTTTGTACTTACCACTGAGTGAATTTAGCCTGAAAGCCAAGGCATGATGATACCTGATTTTCTAACTCAATAGGCTGGACTAATGTAAAAAATGCTATCTGAATATAAAGAATAAAACCACCTGGAGGTAAAGAGAATCAACAACTCACCTCCATGCTACCCCCCAAAAAAAACCCCTATGACTTCCCCTCCACTGCAATAAAAGTGAAGATCACATTATTTCGAATTCAAACACCTAATATATCTATTTTCAACCCCAGAGGAAAGTTTCCTCCTTTAATACACACGAAATTGCCTATGTAGGACACACACATATGCTCCTATGATGAGCAATTTACTGTTAGATACTAAAAGCACTCAGGATATTCCTGCAGTGCTTTTTGAAGATGGGCCACAAACTCTTCTGGATATGTTTCATATGTGCTGCTTCTTATCTATGTTACAAGCTGCTATCATTTATCTTTTAAACTGGATAAATCGGGTAGAGTTGTTTCTATGTGTCATACCAACAGCAGATGGGATCCTACAAAGATGATACTGATGTTTTAATGCCTATCCCTCAAAGCAGAATACAAACCTAATGTCTACCACTTTTAGTGTTGGAAGAGATTTTACAGTCCAAAATGGTTGAAAGGTTTTCTAAAGTTAGTCACTAGAAGACGTGGACTCCAGAAAATTCCTGAATCCCTGTCTTTTTACACAGCTCTTGCACCTCCATCAGATTAGCAAGGCTATATCTTCACCTAAGATGAAAACACAGAACATTTTCAAATGTCCATAACTTTTTTTTTTCTTCAAAAGGACTGATTACAAGATATTATTATCTATCTTTCATGTAATAGCCCAGGAACCAGAAACCTCGAAAAAATCTTGACATCAGGGTTGTAGAATGTCTAAAACACATCTTAAATAAGGATTATAACAAACATCTGTCTGCTGAGTGTGTTAATTTTCATACAAAAAAAAGTTTCATTCTCTTCTTATAAATTTGTTTTTTGTGTTTCTTTGTTTGAGTTTATGTTGGGGAGTTTTTGTGATGCTTTGAGAAGTTTATGTAAGTTTTACTGGCAACTACATCACTATAAGTCTACATGACATACCAATCAGTTTTATAATTATAGGAAGGATTGTTGAAAGATAAGTTTTAAACCTTTGTCACATTCCTGCCTGTTTGACGAGTGTCATTTCATAGGACATAGTTGATAATACTTATAACCTGGCTTCCCCAGTGAGAAATAGAAGTACAGAATAGTAAAATGCTTGCCAGAATGCATTTTTTTTCTGCTTCCCTGTGGTTTTTGAACCATATTTTGAACCACTTTCATAATTTCATACACTTGAAGAGACATCCATGTCACCTAACATTAACTATTTTATAGGCATTTTCTCTGATCTGTTTGGCCTGGTTTCTTTTATAATTAATAGAAAAATAAGGGACTTCTTGAACTTAACTTGTCCAAATTATTTTACAGATCTGTTTTAAGATTAGATTAGTCACTCTGCTATACATGCTTACATATATGCCACCATTGTTTACTAATATTGTGTGTACTCCTAAGTATTTGCTATTTTTTTGAATGCCAGAAGATTGGTGGTTTTAACTCTTCTCAGCTTCAAACAGACCATCTGTCTTCTCCTTTTCAATTTAAGATCTTTTGTCTTTAGAGGCATATAAAACCAGTGCAAGTTATGATCAACTAATTACCTTTTATTTTTCATTCATGACATTTGCTTGCTAGGATTAAGAAACACATTTGATACAACAATGGGTTGCTGTTAATAAGCCCTTGGGGTGTTCTTTAGTGTCTCTAAATATGAGCTAACATGCAGCAACTGAGTTTACATCTTCTTCCTTTTATTTGGACATAGTAGTGTGACACTTCAGTCAATTACTGTTTCAGACTACGTGAGAACTTCCATGGCAAAAATGGCAACTCCAATGTGGAAAAAAGTCTTCTTCAGGCAATTGTATGGATTTCTGGTGACAGTGGAATACCCAAATGGACTTGGAGGCCAGTCAAAAGATTTGTCAAAAATAAGAGGTAATATCAAGGCTTATCTTACTTGGCAAAGTACTATGGATATCAATATTCAAGATAATGGCAAAAGCTGATTTTATTTGTGTAGGCTCTATTTGTCTAACAATAATAATTTGTTCCTTCTTTTCTGTAGCAGTACTGCTAATACTTCATTTATCATGCCTACTATTTATTATATTTCTAGAGAGGAATTTATATTAGCTGAATATTGATTATGAAATCTGTTGGATTTTTGTATCACCAGAAGCTTACCTAGTCCATTCCCTGGAGTATGATTACTGATTGAAGTACCCCTATTTATCCTGTGCTTCTACACTCTCTAGTAAATACAAACTAAAACGTTTTTAATGTGAAATAATTTTTTCTATAGTGTTACTCTGATTTCACTCTGCTATTCTACTATTTCCCTAGACATTTGCTGCTGGTCGCTGCCAGAGGTAGATTTTGGTGGAATTTTATCTGTTCTTATTTGTGCACCAGATTCCTGAAATGTCAGTTCTACTGAAGGATGTTGCATCAATGCATAAGAAAGGGGCAAATACCAGTTCCATCACCTTTTCATTCCCCACATTATGACCAACAATAGCCTCTGAGAGGAATCAGTTTCTAAAACAATGAGCAATCAATCACAGAATAGTTGTCAATATTTCTGACCCAGTTTTTGAGTATCCTGTTCCTTTTAAAAGAAACACAGAGCTTGCCAGATGGCAAAATAAAATGAAAAACACTGACAACAATAAATCCAGCACAAACTAATTATATTTGCATCAATTTTAAAATCAGGTCATTTACCAAAATTGCAAAGGCATGCTCAGCAGCTTGTATCAGCATTTACAAATTCTTGGCATTGCTACACGGAAACTTAAGCTGACAAAACTGAACACAGAAAGCAGCAAAGAAACCAACACAAAAGTTAATGAAAACAACAGTATAGTGAGAAATTACAGTTAAAACTGAGGGAAGGTTTCAGTCTCTACTGGAAGGGGAACTAGGTGAGATATAGTGTGGAGTTCAAGAGAAGGTAGCGTGAAGGACCAGGCATAAGCAAGTCCGCATCATTTATCTGAAGCATTCTGTGTTGCAACAGGAGAGTTCTGGTTGGAAGAGAGGGTCCTGTGGTGGTAGAGCTGTGCTGTTCTGAGCTAAATTCCTTTTAAGTTGCTAGGTTTCAAGTTTGCCTTCAGACTCATGCTCAGTGCACCTGCATTAAGGGAAGGATTAAGTCCTTGGTACCTCATTAAAAGGGGCTTCAGGACCACCACAGACTCCCAACTTCCCCTGACTCATTTCCTGGAGGGTCTAAAGGTCTAGCTGTGTATGTGTAAATAATATGGCACAAATGGTGAAAAAAAAAAAAAAAATTACATAAGAGACATATACCAGGTAAATAAGGTAAGATGTAAACTGATTAGTCTCTCTCTCCTCTCTCTGTCTCTGTCTCTGTCTCTCATTGACTCCAGATCCACACCATCCATGGCTACAGACTGGTCTTTTTCCTCCTCTTTCTCTCCTTTTTCTCCTCTCTCTTGTTTTATCCCAGCAACTGTGTCAGTCATATTCTACTCCTTCATATCTGAAATTTGTTCTGAGGCTGGGGAGTTTGGTAAAGTTTATTTTAAAAGTTTAGAGCTTGTTAGCCAGCACTTTTGACACTAAATAGAAGGCTAGTTGCTGGAGTTAAGATGATTTTACAACAAAACGTAGGAGCTCCCTGTCACATGGATTGATGTTTTTGTTCAGCCTGTCAATTATTTATAATGAACACACACCTGCTTCTGGGTTGTGACAGAGGGTGATTGCTGACTTGTACTGTAAGATAATCTGCATGTTTCACAGTTAGATACTGACATAGAATCATAAAAACTCAGAACCATACAACAGCTTGTGCTGAATGGGAGTTTAAAGATCATGTAATTCTAATGATCGTGCCACAGGCAGGGACACCTCCCACTAGACCGGATTGCTCAGAGTTCCTTCTAACCTGGCCTTGAACACTTCCAGGGATGGAAAATCCACAGCCTCTCTGGGCAACTGGTTTCACTGTCTCACCACTCTTACCTCAGTGAACTTTCTCTTAATGTGTTGTCTAAACCTATCCTTTCTCAGTTTAAACCATTACCTCTTGTCCTCACTACATGCACTTGAAAAAAGTCCCTATCCATTTTTCTTGTAGAACTTGGAAGGCTGCAATAAATTCTCCTCAAAGTCTTCTCCAGGCTGAATAAAACTCTCTCAGCCTCACTTCATAGGAGAGGTTATTCTGGCCCTCTGATCATCCTTGTGACCCTCCTGTGGATTTGCTCCAATCGGCACATCTTCTTCTTCTGTTGGGAACTCCAGAGTTGTATGCAGCACTCCGGGGGGGGCTCAAAAAAAGGAAGTAGAGGGGCAGAAACATGTGTCTTTTCCTCATGGCCACACTTCTTTTGGTGCATTCCAGCGTGCAGTTGGCTTTCTGGGCTGAAAATGCACATTGCCCGATCATCTTGAGCTTCTTGTCAAATACCACCTCCTTCTCCTCAGGACTGCTCTCAGTCCATACTCAGATCATCCTGTGTTTGTTCTTGGCATTGACCTGACCCATGAGCAGCGCCTTGTACACTTGCCCTATTGAACTTCATGAGGTTTGCAAAGGCCCACCTCTAACACTTGTCAAGATCCATTTGGATGGAAAATGTGCGCTAGAAAAATCTCACATTAACAAGAAAGCCCTAAAGGTATCTAAAAGCTGATCTTCAGTCAAGATGTTTAAAAACATCAAGGTGACTGGAAGCAGTGAAATCATAGTGAGCATCCTGAACATCCTGATTTTGACACTAACAGCTGACACAAGAAAAATGAGTAGAATAACAGGCCAGGACAAAGGGAGCTGTGACCCTCTAACTCAGGAAATCTGATACTGTCCATGCTACAGGCTACAATCCATGATAACTCTGTGAGACCTTAGGACTAAGCCTGGGTAGGTGCTCTGTGTCTGCCCCTACTTTGGTCTTGGTTGGAACTTTGTTTCAGTTAGTTTGGTTGCAGCACCAATTGCCTAAACCCTGTTGTTGGGGGTTGAGTTTGTTCCTTCTTTCTCTGGGGAATTTTTTCCCCACGGGTTGCCAAGGGGACCGAGTGTTGGATACTTGAGAGTGCTTGGCTGAAACAAAGAGGTGGACAAAAGGTGGAAGGGGGAGATAACGCAGGTAAAAGACACAGCTTGAGGCAGCTGCGTGCTTTTCTGCTTCCGGCGTTCGGGAGACGCGTGTCGGCCGCTCCTCGAGGATCTCAGCCGCCGTTTTTCTGCCTCGCCGTCGAGCTGCTTCGGCGCTGCTCCTCTTGCTGCAGCGTGACCCTGCACTCCCTGCGCTGCCGGGACATCCTGCCCTTGCCTGCCGGGACACCCTGCCATCCCAGCTACCAGCCCGGGACTTTTCCACTGTTCCAGCTTGGTGCTCTGAGGATCCTGCAGGGACACTGAAACCAAACTGCTCTGGGTTTTGTGAAACAAAGCCCTCAAGGTTCTTGGAACTGTTGTCGTTTGTCATTAATGCTGTAGTTGTTTGGTGGGGGGGGAGTTTTTTTTTTGTGTTTGTTTGCTTTGTATTACATACTAGTAAAGAACTGCTATTCCTATTTCCCAAATCTTTGCCAAAGAGCCTCTGATTGTAATTTTACCTAGCAGATACCTGTCTTCCTAAACCAAGACAGATTTTGGCGCCCAACGTGGGGCTTGAGGGCACTGAGAAAAGAAAAGAGAAGAGAAATAGCAGTTCTTAACTAACCTAGTACTTTCTTTTGTGTGCGTTGAATATAAAAACCTCATTAGGCTGCATCATGTGGTCTAACTTAGCCTGGTTTGGGTGGCATGTGGTTGTGGCTGTATTCCTTCCATTTGCAGGCCCTTATCTAAACATGGGCCCTATAACTAAGGCTACTGTGACTGTCATCCAGTTTATTTTATGGCTTAATAAGGTAAAGAACTCATGGATTTTTAATTTCCTCTGGAAGGCAGGCACATAGATTCAGGGCTATCGTACACTAACTGTGTGTTTTTGGAGTTACTTTAACAATGGTACCTACTGTGAGGAAATGACACCGGGGGAAGTTTCTTTTTCCCAACCCTTTACCCATCTCTTTGGGTCTGCCCCACCAGTTTTTGAAAGGTTTAAATCCTCTCTGAATGCTAATAATATCATACAATGGCTAGTGCTGCTAATATGCGTATTCTGTTTAGCATTCAGAGATAAGGGAAGATTGACCTGGATAACCACCCTGATACCTACCCCACAAAATAGGGATGATACCCCAGAGCCTGACTCTGCCCCACAGCCTGCCTCAGAAAGGACCCACCTGGATTGCGTTGAAGTTCTGGTAAAAGAGATAGGCCAAATGCTGAAAGAGTACATTTCCCCAGCTCATGAAAAACCCTCCCCCTGCCCTGAGAAGGCGGAGACTGATGGTGCAGCAGTGGAACCCACAGATGTTACAACTGTCCAGGTTCCAGCTGAACCACAAGGGCAGCCACAGCCAGCAGCAGTCGCCCCTGTGGAAACAAGGAAGTGTAAAGTGAAATCGTCAGATCCTGATATTAAGGGTAAGAAAGGAGGGTCCTCACAATCCACAGAAGAGCCACAGGTTGAGATCATCACTGAGTCCCTGACATATGAAAGTCTACGTAATCTGCAAAAAGATATTGCACGACGAGGACGTGAGGCTTATACAGCCTAGCTACTTCGAGTCTGGGACCTTATGAGTACAGGTGTGCAACTGGATAGTGCTGAAGCAAGGAATTTGGGACCCTTGACCCAGGACTCAGGTATAAATCAGGTATTTGTAAGAGAGCAAGGGCCCCTTTCCCTTTGGGAACGACTTCTAATGAGTGTGAGAGAGAGATTTGTCCACAGAGACAGAATGCAAGAGCACAACAATAGAATGCGATAAAAGACCCTTGAGGAAGGAATCCAACAGTTGAGAGAAGTGGCAGTATTGGAAGTACTTTTTGGAAAGACCGGACAGCATGATAATGACCCCGACAAAGTTAAATGCACAGGGCACATGTTGTGGAATCTGGCAACTCATGGACCATCCCAATACGCCACATTCATCGCAACAATTAATGCCGAAGATAACCGAGAGACAGTGAGTTCTGTTGCCAACAAGCTCAGAAATTATGAAAGTATGATCAGTGGCCCAATGCAGGCTCATGTCTCTGCGGTGGTGAAGGAACTCAAAGAGGAGATAAAGGAGGTAAGAGAAGAGATGAGAAGGAACAGTTCCCATGTAGCACCGGTGCGAGTCACAGGCCCCAGAATCAGAGCCCAACATTCCCCAGCGAGAGAGAGAGGGTACACCCCTCGAGCTGACCTGTGGTTTTATCTGCGGGACCATGGGGAAGACATGAGAGCGTAGCATGGGAAACCTACTTCTGTCCTGGCAGCACGAGTACGTGAGCTCAAGAAGAGAAACGCTAACAGAGAGAGTTCCACTAGAATGAAAGTAGCCTCAGCCTCCCATGAGCAAGCTGCCAGGTATTACGGAGGTGGGAATGCTGTGTCAGATTCCCTCGAAGGAACCTCTACCATGTATGTCCAAGAAAAGAATAATAACCAGTGCTAGAGGGGCCCTGCCTCTAGCCAGGAAAAGGCACGGGAAAATCGGGTTTTTTGGACTGTGTGGATTCGATAGCCTGGCACATCAGAGCCACAAAAATATGAAGCTTTAGTAGATACTGGGTCGCAGTGTACTCTAATGCCATCAGGACATGTGGAGGCAGAACCGATTTCCATTGCCGGGGTGACGGGGGGATCACAGGAACTGACTCTGGTTGAAGCCGAGGTGAGCCTGACCGAGAAGGAGTGGCAGAAACTTCCGATTGTGACCAGCCCAGAGGCTCCATGTATTCTGGGCATAGACTTCCTCAAGAATGGATATTATAAAGACCCTAAAGGACTCAGATGGGCTTTTGGAATAGCTGCTGTGGAGACAGAGAACATTAAGCAGTTGAACACCTTGCCAGGACTATCAGAGAACCCATCTGCAGTGGGACTCCTGAAGGTAGAAGAACAACAAGTACCTGTTGCCACCTCGACAGTGCACCGTCGGCAGTATCGGACAAATCGGGACGCCGTGATCCCCATCCACAAGATGATCCGTGAGCTGGAGAGCCAAGGGGTGGTCAGCAAAACCCACTCACCCTTCAACAGCCCCATCTGGCCTGTGCGCAAGTCTGATAGAGAATAGAGACTGACTGTGGACTATCGTGCATTGAATGAAGTGACTCCACCGCTGAGCGCTGCTGTGCCGGACATGCTGGAACTTCAGTACGAGCTGGAGTCCAAGGCAGCGAAGTGGTATGCCACTATTGACATTGCCAATGCATTTTTCTCCATTCCTCTGGCTGCAGAATGCAGGCCTCAGTTTGCTTTCACCTAGAGGGGCGTGCAGTACACCTAGAACCGGCTGCCCCAGAGGTAGAAACACAGCCCCACCATCTGCCATGGGCTGATCCAGGCTGCACTGGAGAAGAGTGAGGCTCCAGAACATCTACAGTACATCGATGACATCATTGTGTGGAGAAAGACTGCAGCTGAAGTATTCGAAAAAAGAGAGAGGATCATCCAGATTTTGCTAAAAGCCGAGTTTGCCATCAAGAAGAGCAAAGTCAAGGGACCTGCCAGAGAGATCCAGTTCCTGGGAGTAAAGTGGCAAGATGGACGGCGGCAGATCCCCACTGAGGTCATTGATAAGATCACAGCAATGTCTCCACCGACCAGCAAAAAGGAAACACAAGCTTTCCTAGGAGCCATAGGTTTTTGGAGGATGCACATTCCTGAGTACAGTCAGATCGTGAGCCCTCTCTACCTGGTTACCCGCAAGAAGAACAATTTCCACTGGGGCCCTGAACAGCAACAAGCCTTTGCCCAGATCAAGCAGGAGATTGCTCATGCAGTAGCCCTTGGCCCAGTCAGGACAGGACCAGATGTGAAGAATGTGCTTTATTCTGCAGCCGGGAACAACGGTTTGTCCTGGAGCCTTTGGCAGAAGGTGCCAGGGGAGACCCGAGGCCGACCACTGAGATTCTGGAGTCGAAGTTACAGAGGATCTGAAGCCAACTACACTCCCACAGAGAAGGAGATCTTGGCCGCCTATGAAAGAGTTCAAGCCGCCTCAGAAGTGATTGGCACAGAAGCACAACTCCTCTTGGCACCCCGACTACCAGTGCTGGGGTGGATGTTTAAAGGAAAGGCTCCCTCCACGCACCATGCCACCGATGCCACATGGAGCAAATGGACTGCCCTCATCACACAGCGTGCCCGTATTAGAAACCCAAATCGCCCTGGGATTTTAGAGATAATTACAAACTGGCCAGAAGGAGAAAACTTCGGTTTCACGGACGAAGAGGAGCAAGTGACACGAGCTAAAGAAGCTCCTCCATACAACCAACTGCCAGCAGAAGAAACACACTACGCCCTTTTCACTGATGGTTCCTGTCGCATCGTGAGAATGAACCGTAAGTAGAAAGCAACCGTATAGAGCCCCACACGACAGGTTGCAGAAGCCACTGAAGGAGAAGGGGGATCAAGTCAGCTTGCTGAACTCAAAGCTGTTCAATTAGCCCTTGACATTGCTGAAAGAGAGAAGTGGCCAAAGCTCTACCTCTACACTGATTCGTGGATGGTAGCCAATGCTCTGTGGGGCTGGCTGGAAAGGTGGAAAAAGGCCAACTGGCAGCGTAGAAGAAAACCAATCTGGGCTGCTGATGAATGGAAGGACGTTGCCACTCGTGTAGAGAAGCTGCCTGTGAAAGTCCGCCATGTAGATGCCCATGTTCCCAAGAGTCGGGCTAATGAAGAACACCAAAACAACAAGCAAGTAGATCAGGCTGCCAAGATAAAAGTGTCAAAGATAGATTTAGATTGGCAACACAAAAGAGAGTTGTTCCTAGCCCGATAGGCCCATGATGCCTCGGGTCATCAGGGCAAAGATGCCACCTGTAAGTAGGCCCGAGACCAAGGGGTGGATTTAACCATGGACAGTATTTCTCAGGTTATCCATGACTGTGAGACATGTGCTGCAATCAAGCAAGCCAAGCGGGTGAAGCCCTTATGGTATGGTGGGCGGTAGTCCAAATATAAATATGGAAAAGCCTAGCAGATTGACTACATCACCCTTCCCCAAACCCGCCAGGGCAAGCGTTATGTGCTAACCATAGTGGAAGCCACCACTGGATGGTTGGAGACCTACCCTGTGCCTCATGCTACTGCCCGGAACACCATCCTAGGCCTGAAAAAACAAGTCCTGTGGAGACATGGCACCCCTGAGAGAATCGAGTCGGACAATGGGACTCATTTCAAGAATAGTCTTATAAGCATCTGGGCTAAAGAACATAGCATTGAGTAGGTGTACCATATTCCTTATCATGCACCAGCGGCCGAGAAAGTTGAACGGTGCAATGGCCTGCTTAAAACTACCTTGAAAGCACTGGGTGGGAGAACCTTTAAGAATTGAGATACTAATTTAGCAAAGGCCACCTGGTTGGTGAACACTCGAGGTTCCACCAACCGAGCAAGTCCTGCCCAATCTGAGCCCTTGCAAAAGACAGACAGAGATAAGGTTCCAGTGGTACACATGAGAAGTATGCTGAGAAAAACTGTTTGGATTAATCCTGCCTCCAGCAAAGACAATCCCATCCGTGGGGTTGTCTTCGCTCAGAGACCAGGTTGCACCTGGTGGGTGATGCAAAAGGATGAAAAGACCCGATGCATACCTCAAGGAGACCTTGTTTTGGAGTGAACTACCCATGACAATGTGGCTGCATCCATATTTGCATATATATATATGTAGTTTTACTAGTTAAAACTCAATGTAATATGTTTGTATGGGAAAAAAATTCGGGGTGGATAATGTTGGGGGTTGAGTTTGTTCCTTCTTTCTCTGGGGAATTTTTTCCCCACGGGTTGCCAAGGGGACTGAGTGTTGGATACTTGAGAGTGCTTGGCTGAAACAAAGAGGTGGACAAAAGGTGGAAGGGGGAGATAACGCAGGTAAAAGACACAGCTTGAGGCAGCTGCGTGCTTTTCTGCTTCCGGCGTTCGGGAGACGCGTGTCGGCCGCTCCTCGAGGATCTCAGCCGCCGTTTTTCTGCCTCGCCGTCGAGCTGCTTCGGCGCTGCTCCTCTTGCTGCAGCGTGACCCTGCACTCCCTGCGCTGCCGGGACATCCTGCCCCTGCCTGCCGGGACACCCTGCCATCCCAGCTACCAGCCTGGGACTTTTCCACTGTTCCAGCTTGGTGCTCTGAGGATCCTGCAGGGACACCGAAACCAAACTGCTCTGGGTTTTGTGAAACAAAGCCCTCAAGGTTCTTGGAACTGTTGTCGTTTGTCATTAATGCTGTAGTTGTTTGGTGGGGGGGGAGTTTTTTTTTGTGTTTGTTTGCTTTGTATTACATACTAGTAAAGAACTGCTATTCCTATTTCCCAAATCTTTGCCAAAGAGCCTCTGATTGTAATTTTACCTAGCAGATACCTGTCTTCCTAAACCAAGACACCTGTGATTCTTGCTGAACTTCACTGCAACTTTTTTTTGTGAAGTCCCACTGCAGCAATGCTTTTAATATGGTGAAATATTAGTAAAACTGACACATAAAAGCCACTTATTATGTGTAAAAAAAATGCTCTTCAGCCCTAAAATTAAAAAGCAATTTGCAGAAATGCAAATTTGTGATGACAGCAAACACTTTGAAACTGTAAGAGGTTCCAGAATTATAAACAAACCACTAATAGGCATTGATTTGTTATAAAAGGAATGTAACCTTGGAATCTGGGGTAAGCCCTTTTCTTTCAGCAGTAACAGAGAACAAGTATCCAAAGAACAAGTATCCAGAGTAAATAAACCCCAACATGTATAGCAAATAAAGATATAATGAGGAGTTGTGGAGCAATGGAGAAAGATCAAGGTAGGCAGTGTTACAAAAGACACAGAAATAACCCTAAGAGGATCTAGGGACAAGAAGCACTTCCCCATAATACCATACTCTCATGGGAAAGGGCTCATAAAGCTGACAGCTCGGTGTAACACACCCTCACAACCCCTGAGGGCATCAGGCTTAGGAATCACACTGGCAGTGGGTGAGCATAACAACAGCAGAAGGAAGGAGTAGGTGCACGAAATGTAAGCAGAGTAATTCTAATCAAATCATCAAATCATTCATCGGTGATTTTTTTGTTAGTTTTGTTTTGTTTCGTTTTTCTTTTTTTGTCTGGCTTTAGCTGGTTTTAGATTTGCAGTTTGGTTTATTTTTTCAATTTTATTTGTTTTTCTCTAATAATTAGATCAGGATTAAAGATAATTAAACAGTTGATACTAAAATTAGATTGAACATTAAGTTGGCTTTAAGTATGAGGTGTATCTCTTTTGTCCTTATAAATTGCATAACTCACAGTGCAATAAATTGGTGGAGAATGCATGCAGGCAAAGATGTAATTCAGATATAATAAGTCAAAACCAAAACCACAATAGGATCAGATGGGAAATCTCAAAATTACCTAGGCTTTCTTGATTATATTATACCACAAACCTAAACCTTTGAAAATGTTCCTTTAGTAGTGGAGGCTGATGACAGTAATTCTGATAAACATATTAAAGCATTTAGACAATGGGAAAGACTTTAGTGAGGAGAAAAAAAGCAACATAGAACATCTCTTACAGAGGAGAGAATTGAAAGAGTTCAGCTTCATCATTATTAATGATTAAAGATAGTGAGTCTAAAAGAAAGGGTGAGAGTGTTCAGAGTAATGGACTTTGCCTTCACAAGAAGCCATTACATGTGATGGCACCCTTGTTTTCCTGGAGATGGTTGAACACTTGCCTGGGAAGTTGAGAATTAATTCCTTATTTTACTCTGCTTCTACACATATCTTTTGCTTTAGTTATAAAACTGTCTTTCTCTTGAAACGTGAGTTTTCCAATAACAGATATATCCCATTCATCACCACAAGGAGATGAAAAATAAAAATTAAACTGCAGTGAAATCCACATGGATAACGAGACATGATTCAACTTCTAAGAACAGCATTAACACACATTAGCCATGAAGAGCTCACCTTAAAGACCCCCAGAAAACTAACAAAGAAAAAAATCCCCCAAATGTTAATTACACTTATTAGGACTGCCTTTTGTTATCCTTCTCAATAGCACTACGTACTGTGAGAAAAGTTAGAATTGTGTCAAGCTTCAAGAAAATTCATGTATCAGAAGGGCACAAATCCTCCATGAGAACTAAGCTCTTTTATCTACTGGCATATTTTCTTTACGCTTTCCTCTAAGAGTTAAAAGCATTGTAGTATCATGTTCAGAAGGAAGTTTGAAAGAAAAGTAGATGTTATTTAAATGGAAAGAGTCAATAGACTCCTCCTCTCTTGATAAATACAAACATCTTTTGTACAGTGCACCTGGTCTTGTGAACTATTTGCCACTGAGGAATCCAAATATTTTTTGTTAGGCAAATATTTACAAAGTGAGTATGAATAGCATTAGCCTCAACTGACCTCGCAAAAAAAGTACATTGTACTTACTGAGATTGTATTTGCTAACTTACCCCTTTTCAATTGTGACTAAGGCTTAGGAGTAACTTTTATGTTTAAGTGTTGAAAGCAGAGAATGGAATCTAAACTCCATCTCCAGGTTCTTTACTTCTACTGATCATGGAAACAGCAGGTGTTTTGAAAAGTATGCTCACCAACGAACCACTGACATTGTGAATAGAACACAAAACTTTATATCTAAACCAGTAAATACAGACTAGAACTAACTGACATACAATAGCTCAGGTCAATCTAATTCCTCCTCTTAATTTCCTAACACAGGATGGCCTTATCAAAATCAACTGCTGAGAAGAATACTTGGCCCATGTTTTATTCCTCACACTACAGTGTTGTCAGAGAAGGCATACACAGGGAAAGAGTATAGAAACAAGTATGTTAAATTTAAGGAGCGTGGAAGATTTATTAGATGCTCAAGCCCAGTTGACCAACTCTTGCTTTTCTACTTAGACAGGTTAGGAGACTGGAATGAATTCCAGAAATCAAATAAACTATTTTTGCTTTTATTTAATTGCATTCCTATCACAGCTGTCTCATACCATTTGAGACGCCTAAGGACACAGTGGCTGTCATCCCAGTGCCACACTGAGAGTCTCCAACAGGCTCTATGCCAGATCTGCAACAGTCATATCTGTTAGATGTCTCAGCTACCTCCATGCTTAGGTAGATGAATGGAGGCTCTGATCTCTGCTGACTATAGTGGAAATTTAAATATCTAACTTCTGTGCAGACTGTAGCATATAGGTGTTTACATGCAGTCTAAACACAAACTCCACTACGACTGTAGTTTTGATTTATTTTCAGAAAAATCTTTAAAATACATATCTCTTAGTAAACTTCTCCCCCTACCATCTACTAAGCTTAATATTGTTGGAGTCTGTCAGTCATTTAGGATGTACAATGTTGGCAGATTTTTTTGTTTATGTGCATTTTGATATAGACCTTAATGACCTGTTTATATGTCTCATGTCCTATCTAGTTGGAGTTTATAATGTATTTTACTGATCAGCTATGACTGTAAATTGTTATTCTACTTGTTCAATTTGAAATATCACAATTTATTCAGCTCACATTGTGTGAACACTTGTGTGAACAAAGAATTATGGACTAATGCACCACAAAAACAGTTTTTATAGGCATCAACTACTTTATAGTCACAACTGTGTTGTAAGAAAATTAATGCCATACCATTTCTACAAAAGAAAAACTGAAGGAACAATATTTAAGGTCAAGCTGTCTGCCAGTTTTGAATAGCCAAATAAACCATACTCTGGTGGTGTATGGAGCACACAGAAATGTGTATTACCTCTGTGCAGAACCTCATTCTTTCAAATCTTAAATTCCATTGATTTTTCAGTTACAGCTAAAAGTACTCAGCAATTATGTAGCTTATACCAATGAGGCAACTAGTGGATACAGGAAATGAGAAACACCATGATTAATGGGTCCCCAAATCACTTTTCAATAAATTAGTATATATCAAATAATAAGTAAAGCTCAAGCATGGAGAACCTGACCTGAGAGAGGGGTGAAATTTAGCTACTAAAATTTTCATAACATCTCAGGCCACCCAATGTACAAAGTTTCTCAATTTTCTAAGAACCTATTAATAATAGGTAGCTCAAAGGAGAGACTTGCAATCTCAAAATTTCCTAAGGGTAAACACTTTGTTTACTCATGGAAAATTTAGAATTGTAGTGTCTTGTTTAATTAGTAGGGTTTTTTTTTTGTTTTGTTTTGTTTTGTTTTGTTTTTCTTTTCATAATAGATTAGAGAATCTTCTGAGGTGTGTAAACATCAATTCTAAATCCGTTTTCTGGACCCACAATTCTTTTTTGGAACAGTTCTCTGTTATCCAGTTTATGATTTTGGATAGAATTTGGAGGCACCTCCTGAAATACAGCACTGGAGACACTTCCCTCACAACAGGGAGTTTCTGAGAGTGCATGAGTTTATCTCCATTGAAATTTTACTTGCACATCACCTCATGCAGATTTCACTATTTCAACTCTACCTTTATATTAAAAATCCCCTATTTTGTATCTCAGGTGCCCCTCTTTCTATGGTGCATGCATGCAAAAGAAGTAGAATATAAAGTTAAGTAATTAATACGATTATGACAAATCAGATGTCATAATCAAAAGAACAGAAATGCAATGATTATATAGAAATAAAAGTGCCAGTGGCATAATTAAAGTATTTTATGGATTGATGTACATGTGCACTCATAAAACTTATATATTTTACCACTTGGACATGTGGTATAAACTGAACTCCGAAATGGAAGGCAGGGCTCATTTTCTCATGTAGTTCCCGAAGAATCAGCAAATCAAGGATAGGCATAGTTTATTTGTTGTCTTTAGAGGCTGAGATAGGAGCGGTTCCCTAACTACAGAAGTACTGATTCATTGACATGTCAATAAAGGGATGAAGCAGAATAGGAAGATTTTTGAAAAAAGAAGTATAAATAAATAAATTGATTAGAAATCAGATATTCCTTTCTACATAATTTCACCAAGGCTGCTCTGCAGCAAGCCTCCATTTCTACCACTGATAAATACAGCTGACAGACTTACTAATTGAATAGAGATGACTGAGTATGATCAAACACGGGAATTTATTTCCAGAAGTGACACATACCTCTGTCATTAATAATACACTGATCTTTCATTTTTGAGAAACAGATTTCTCTTTCTTACACTTTGATTGATAAAGTATAAAAAGGGGTGATAGCAAAGCTGATTTTCAAAATGCTGGGAGCTGATTTGCTTCCTTGTGGGTTTAATAGAAGCTCCTTTGTTACAAGGGAGAAAACAAAAAAAAAGTATTTATTCATGCAGATAACATGGAAGTGTTTTAAAATTAATTTTTTAATATTAATTGTGGTTTATATCTCTTATAATTTATTTTAAATAGTGACAAGAAGGGGCTATTTAACCCACAGGGAACATAAATAAATACAGATAGGTTTGACACTGAAGTAAACAATGTCCATCAGTTAATTAGGGCTTTTGAAGTCATCAAGAACTTTTATATATTGAAACACTATGACAACTAATGGAGAATAAAAACAGGAGGTTATAAAATATTAGCAAAATTGTGATTATTTTATTTATATTCCTAAGGTCTTAAAAGACAGTATCATCACTTACACTTCAGGTAGTCACTGAGATTTGTCTGCATATTACACATCTATGAATTTTTAACAGAAAATTAAATTTCTTTGTAATGAGAAAGTGAGCATTGAAAAAATATTACTTTAGGCGAAGGAACTTTGTATTGTGCCTTAACAGCATAATTTGTGTAATCCTTTGCCATCATAGTTAATCAGAATGTAGAGTCTTCCAAAAATGTTTTTAATATCTCCCTAAATTGAGGTAGTGCTTTCTTACTCATCACATGACTGCATTCAGAAATTAATTTCTTATTGTTTATATCTCATCTGAGGTTGAAAAACCAAATAAATGAATCATGTTGACAGCTGTAAGCTGTAGCTGCATACATATGCATTTTTTACAAACTTCCTCTTTCCTAAGGTCCTAATTGAGCCTTCTCTTAACTCTGAACTCCTAAATTGGGTGCTAGCATTAACAAATTATATCAATATAAGGACAATATAGAGCAAATTAATCCAGGTTAGATATTCTAATAACCAAGGTCCTTTTATTAAAATAGTGAAATTTTAAATGCAATTATATTACATTAAAATTAAAACAATTGTGGGATTATTCTAGTAATTATTATTTCTTTAAATTTGTTGAGAATGCATATGAATATTTCTTTTTAGAATTTCTTTGCACTCTGTGTTGTATATAAGAAATATCTTGGTGTACTGAACATGTTAGGATTCAAATATGTTCACTGCATAAGTCTGTTATCTAACTGCACACATATAGACCTAAATTTAATATCTTTGACAGATTGTCTTAACATGGGTTTTTTTGTGGGGCTTTGTTTCTTTTTTTTAGTTTTGGGCTTTTTTTTTTGTTGTTTGTTTTGTTTTGTTTTGTTTTGTTTTGTTTTGTTTCTTCAAATGGGTGTTAAAAGGAATATTAGTAAAACACCGAATGGACTTGATTCAGACTCTTATTTCAGAGTTAGTATTTGAAGAGTTTGCCCATTCAGAGAAAAGAAAGGGGAAAGCAATTGCATGATTTTTTTTGTCTGGCAAGGTGAATGCCATATGCACTTAGGAAAAAATGTATTTTTATCAAGGATTAAAAATAGTTGACTTTGTCTGCAAAGAAAATTGTTTTTGAAATTTGTCTTTGAAAATTGTTCCATTGAGTTGCACTGAGAGTTTGCATATCTCTGTTTAGCTTCATGAAAGTTTTGGGGACTATAAAATGAAATGCAGGTATATAGAGAAAAACAGAGAACAAAAACACATTGGAAAGGGAAAAAAAAAAAAAAAAGAAACAGAAAAAAAAAGCAACAAAAAACACCAGGACAGGTTTTTCTTTCTGCAACTCATGAGAGCATGACATTATTTGCATTAGAATGAACAGATCCTATGGCTCAGGAAAGCAGAAACTTTTTGTTACAGCTGACCTAAATTTCACTACAGATACTCTGATGGAGAGAGAAAGGGTATGTTAGAGTCACATTGATATGTCAATTGGACAAAAGACACATAAGGTGTCTCAAATGCTAAATTGAATTTTGAACAACCTAAGAATAAAGGTTTAATAAAATATTTACTTTCTCAACATTTCAACAGAAAAAAAAAAGGATAAGAAAATTAATAGTACAAAAAGCTTTGACATTTAAATTGATCAATTACTACAGGAATCCCATTGGATTACAAGTCTATTTGTCTTGTAATTGTGTCATTTCTAATATTTTTAAAATAATAATAGCTGGGAGCAGTGTGTCAAAAATAAAACGAAAGACTGGTGTGGTAATGTGCATAAGTTAAATAATTTATCTTGATTTGTATTGAGTTTAACTGAGATTGTGACGAACTATATACTTCCACTTCTAAAGAGTGATCCAAATGAAAAAAGGGTTTCTCATATTTATTCAAAGATATGGCAGAATAGAAAGCAAACATTTTGGTGTCATTCCACTGACTTAACCTTTTTTTTTTTTTTTTCTTTCTTCCCCCCCCAGAGGTTTTGGTGACTTTTTATGTATTTCATTCATATGCTCTCGTTGACAAATTTCAAGGAATTTGCATCTCAGATGGACAGTGTGGATAAGCTCAGAGAGTCAGAGAGTCTTCTCACTGCTTTTGGTATGAGATTCTCTGGAGAAAAAATGAGATGAAGGAAGGATCAAGTTGGTATATAAGTTGTATGTTCTTATTCTCAGATCAAAACTTAAAGGAGGATTTCATTTGCCTGAAACAAAATTCCTACTGAAAGGTGACACAGGTCGGTCCTGCATCTCCCATGACTAAGGATATACTTAAAAAGAACTATTACCCTACCGTATTTTAAAAGAATTTTATTGCCTTTTGGGTTTTGTGTCACTTTCTAAAACTCATATTGCTGCATATCTTCAAGATTTTGCCCATTATTAAGGTATAATTCAGTGGTTTAGTTTTGGGTTTGATTTTTTTTTTTTTTCCAATAATGTGCAAGCTTAAGAATAGTAATAGCTCCGTGAAGGAAATACAGGTATCCAAACTTTCTGTGCCACAAAGCTTTATATTTGGTTTATTAAATGTGTGTTTTCACTAGCAGCTTGCAACTAAAGTCATCTGAGTCCCTGTAATAATTGGCACAGTGATCTTTCAACTACAAAATTAATCTAAAATATAAGCTGGCCTAGATTTTTTTTTTTTTTTGGAGCTACTTCTGTGCTGACTTTTACCAGTATTGTATCAATCAAATACAACATTGATTCAAGAGGCATAATAATAAAATCCAAAGAGTATCTTGCCCTACAATATTTAATTTGTGGCATATTTCAGAAAATAATACTGTGTGATTAATTTGCCTTGTTCTACATACAGTTAGTCTCATAGCACTAGATTTCATTAAAATATTAAAACTCTAGTGTTTTCCTTAAGTTATGATTAATCACTGTTTATATCCTGCATATAAGGAAGAAATTGAGTCATCAGGTATAATAGAGTGAAATACTTTTCATAGAATCTTAGCTGTTAAAAAACTTTACTATCATAATCATGATATATTATATTATTTTTCAAAGAAAGAAAACAGTAGAAAATTCAGAATTTTAAATATGCAGCTGAAGAATTAGAAAATATCAAATAACTCAGCATTGCAATTAGGAAAATACTGAAATCCTTGAAGTCAATAGAAACAAATCAAAAATCAAACATTTCAGAAACAACAACAAGGCAAAAACTAAAAGAATTATCTTTTCTTTTTCAGGAAATCTGAGCTGTGTATTCTGTACCTCTGAATAAAATGCAAATTATTGTGATGACACTGAAAAGATACAGCAAGCCATTATTTCTCATTCTTTCTCTCACTTCCTATACTCAGCAACTGTGAAAACAGCTTCCCGTCTGAAGTGATGCTCAAAAAGAAAGGAGCAGGTGCAGAGTACCCATGTCTGATCACATAGCCTTTTATTCTCTCTCGGAGGTAGGACTATGAACAGGAGCAGTTAGCTTGCCATATGGCCCTTTGTCCCAGGAGACCAGGAGAGAATTTAGGTCCTAATTCACTGGCCTCTGAAATTACTGGTAGTCATTTCACTGATCTCAATAGGTGTGGGACTGAATCTTTTAATTATGGTCCATCAGTCAGAGAGGAAATTTAAACAGGTAGGATTTTTGTCATGGCTAATGGCTAAAACATCCTGTCAGCTATGTAAAAACCTAGGCACCTGCTCTCTGACTATTCTTCAATGTTCTATGCTCTGCCTCGTATTACCTCTTCAGACACAATTAAAAGCCTCAGTTAAAGGGTTAGAGGTCTTATTTCCGATGGCACTTTGGCCATAAAATTATAGTGGCATAAACTCCATAGCTGAAGATGCAGGGCTGAAAGAGAGTAAAAAGTAAAAGCATCATAGAGCAGGAATATGCTGATAATAATATGTTACTCTTTTAAAGTATAAACAGCTGAGGCTTCACTTTCCTGTGGATCTGTGTTTCTGTGTATGATTTATATAATAGACATGAGTCATTTCAGTTAACTCCCATAATTATATGTTTATACAATATTTATTTTTCTATTATATATTATTATAGCAATTAGAAATATATAATAATTATTTTAATCAATCTTCTTAATTTGCATGCCGGAATGAAGACTTCCAGGTACACTTGTACTTAATATACGGTTAAATATAGGTTTAGGGAAACTGATTCTTCCAAATTTATTGAATTCTTGTCCTAGATATTATAGATAGATATCCCATGAAGAAATGTGTACATACCCTGGTGAGCACAAAAGGCAGGCAGACACATGTGCATCAGCAGTCTACTTTAAGATCTCCACCTCTTACAATACCTCATACATTATTTAAATAAACTATTTAGAAATCAACCATTAGTTATCCTTGATAAAAATACATTTCTGCCTGAGTGTGTCAAGCATTCACATTGCTGGACAAGAAATTTCATGCTGGAATGCCTGATTCAGCCTCACTAGAAAGAAGAGACAGGAGTAACCCAGAGCTGTGTGAAATTCAGCTGCACAAGTGTTGCCCAGACTCATTACTTTCATTTAGTATATGACACACCAGTACCAGTAAGGCTGGGCTGGCACTGCCTCCTGCCAACATGATTCTGCACATAGGAAAAATGGTACGTATTGTACGTACTGTGTGCACCTCCACTTCTGGCCATCAAATCTTTTATTTTGTCAACTGTTTTAATAGATCCTATCCCTCAGGGAATCTCTATCCTGCTGAAACGGTCATCCCATTTTCTTTCTAAGCTGCAAATGTGTCACATCTGTCTCAAACACAAAGAGAGATAGCATTTAATCTTGTTACAGTTTCCTGATGAGGATAACCTTCTCAGAGGATGAAATGTCAAATGAAGAGGAAATGACATAGCTCTCTTCCCTTTACACTAATTAGTATCTTTTAGTGAATTTTTCAGTCTTCCGACAAATATTGTTGTGTGTAGTCAGAATAGTGAAAGCAGTATTTATGTCAGTCTATAAATAATAGTTAAGCCTCTAGCACATTTTTTACTGAATTTTTGCCAGTGTTTTCCCTTTGCACTGAAAGTATGTTGACATCTTTCACTCTGTGTGGACTTCAGTAACTTGTTTTCATGAAACCTTTGTTTCATAATGCATTTTTCAGTGATCTGATAAATCTCATCACTTGCATTTATTTGAATTTTATCTGACATAATTTTTACTATGCTTCCCATAAGGAAGACCCCATGATATACCAAGAGACTCCTCTCCCTAAGCAAAGTAAAGAAAGATCTTTAAAGCTGGCAAACTTTTTAAAAATCCCATATTTTGACTCCTTGCACTGTTGGTGAGAAGGAAAAAAAGGCTGGGGAGAAAGATGTTCTAAAGGTTGATTTTAGTTGTCATTATCCTCTTTTAGTTCTGGGTTTTTTGGGGTTTTTTCTTTATACCTTTTAAATTTTTGAGCCTGTTCTGCCCTTAAAGTGTTTTCTCCTAATCCTTATCTCACACCATGAGTTTTCTTTTCCCCTCCACTTCTTAACTATAGCCGAAACGAATGAATAAATAATTTTCACAGGTGCACTGGCTTTTGGCCAGCATCAACCTGTCGCAGTTTTTCATGCACAAATATTTAAAATTTTTGAATTACAATAAAATTATTTTCCAATGAAAATATTGTATAAGATGTAAAATCAAACATTTCAATTTTATGAACTTGTGTTTACTTGGGTTTTTGTTTTGCTTTTGTTTTTGTTTTGGTTTTTTTTTAATTATTAATTTAGGATCTTACGTATTTTTTTGAAGTTAACAAAACTTATCTTAAAAGAACCTCTTTTCCATTAAAAGTAACTTTGAAATTTACTCTAGGTACTTAAATGATTTTAAATATTATATCTTTTTTTCTTTTCAATAACAAACTTATGCAAACTAATAATGAATGTATATTCTATCTTTTCTTGAAGTCAATATCTAATTTAGACATCAGTTAATATTCAATTGTAGTGGGTTGACCCTGGCTGGATGTCAGGTGTTCACCTAAACTGCTCTGTCACTCTCCTCTGTAAGTGAATGGGAGGCAGAAAATTTAGTGAAGGATTCACAGGTTGAGATAAGGACAAGGAGAGATCCCTCAGTGATCATCATCATGGTCAAAACAGACTCAGCTTTGGGATATTAATCTGATTTATTACTAACAAAATCAAAGCAGGATAATGAGAAATAATAAAAAAAAAAGGTCTTAAAAAACACCTTCCTCCCACTCCTCCCTCCTTCCCAAGCTCTACCTCCTCCCCCCAAGTGGTGCAGGGAGACAGAGAGTGGGGTTTATGGTCTGTTCATCACACATTTCTGCCTCTGCCCAGGGAGAGGAGTCCTTCCCCTCCTCCAGTGTGGGGTCCCCCCATGGGAGACAGTTCTCCATGTACTTCTCCAGCACGAGTCCATCCCACGGGCAACAGCTCTCCATGAACTGCTCCAATGTGGGTCACTCTTCTATGGGGTGCAGTCCTTCAGGCACAGCCTGCTCCAGCGTGAGTCCCTCAGAGGATCACAAGTCCTACCAGTAAACCTGTGCCAGACTCCTCTCTCCACAGGACTGCAGGTGCTTGCCAGGAACCTGCTCCAGCACAGGTTTCCCATGGTTCACAGCCTCCTCTCAGGCATCTGCCTGCTCCCTGAACCTCCTCCACAGGCTGAAGTAGGATCTCTGCATCCCCATGGAATTTCATGGGCTGCAGGGGCACAATTGCTTTACCATTACCTTGAACATGGGCTGCAGGGGTATGTCAGCTCTGGTGCCTGGATCACCTCCTACCCCTCCTTCTCCACTGACTTTGGCGTCTGTAGTGTGGTTCCTCTCACATATTCTCACTCCGATCTTCTCTGGCCACAATTACATATGTCAAATAGTATTTTTTTTTTCCCTTCTTAAATATATTATACAGAAGTGTTGCTGTCATTCCTGATTTGCTCAGCCTTGGCTAGCAGCAGGTCTGTCCTGCAGCTGACTGGCATTGGCTCTGCCAGAGAACAAGTGGGGGAACAAGCTTCTAGCAGCTTCCCATAGAAGCCACCCTGTAGCCCAGCCCTGCCACTACCAATACCACACAAACCTCATATGTCAAGATAGTTTGGATATTAATAGCGTAGCTGATTTTAAAATTTCAGATTGGTGTAGGCTGAATAATAGTTGCATAGGGTGCAATAATGCCTGAAATATCCTCATGCAAATGTCTCAAAGCTTTGCAAGTCACAGACAAAATGTGAAGGTGATAAAAGACCATACTTCATTTTAACATTTCTCTTTATTCCCTCATAGTTATATTTTAATCACTGGAAAGATCTGTGCTTTGGAAATAAGAAGATGGAACACAATTCATGAGATAGCTCTTAAAATTTTAGAAATCACTCTGTGGAAATTTCTGTTTCTCTACTAACAAAGGGATATTGGGAAAAATAATATTCATATTTCTGGGAAATATAATATTTCCCAGACCTTTCTCAGAGGCAATCCTGGCTGAAAAGGTAAGATTACACTAGATTATGTATTCTAATTGACTGGCAGTAAATAAAAAGCCCAAACCTGGTATATAGGATGTCCTGTATGTCACAAAGAGGGGGGTGTATATATATAAGTATATATACTTGTTGTTGTTGTCATCATTTACGCAGGGAGGTTTGTGATTTTATTTGGTGTGTCTGAGTGCATGGAACCAGCAAATATGCTAACATGTTCTGATTTGCAATAGTAGTGAATCTGTAGAGAGAAAGGGTTGTTGCCTATGGTCAACTCTGTGCTACTTTAGAGGGTTCCCTTATGATGAGTTCTAATCTAGTCACATGGACTGGACCATATTTAATCTGAACTAAAACTTGAATGCAGACGCAGTAGACACTAGATGACAGCTTCATGTCTGCTACTGACCTCCTGGGTAACCTTATCTGAATCATTTTTTGTCTTTGCACTTCCTTTTTTCTCTCTAAAGATGGTTAAGAGTACAAGCAGGTAGAATATTACCAGTATTTCAAGATTTCTGATAGACTGGAATTTAGAGTGGAATGGTACTGTTATCCATGTGTAGGAGAAAAAACAGCCAGCTAGCAACAGGTTTTTCCTCAACTCCAGTTTACTATTTCAGTGGTCATACAGGTGGAAGTATATTAGCAATAAATCTGGGAAGTCTAGCAGTTGTGAAAAACGGTTTCATGTGGGAGAAGAGTGTCTTAATGATTGTCTCTATCCTTGTTTTTCATCCTTATGAGAATAAGTTAAAGGTGTCCATTAATGAAAATTTAAGACAAAAATTGAAAAAAATAACAGATGAAGGAGTACAGACTTTATCACAGGAGGATTCTGCTTTGATCTCTTAACCAGGCAATTGAATTGTCTTTCCTCCGCTTGAGAAAGAAGGATTTTATTCTCTTTTATAACCTTATTCAAAGCAGTGGGAAAACTCATGGCTCTGCTCCATGTTAATAAGGATTAAAGATTGATGGGCTTTGTAAAATCAGTCTTTTTTTCTCAAATGTGTTGGCTCTTATGCAGTGCTGCCATAGAACTCAGGTATCATAACAGAGGGAACAAGGAACAGTTCAAAGCCAGTGAGTAACTTTTCCTGCAGACACCACTTTTTGGTGCCGTACAGCCAGGCATGAGTGATCCCACTGCAACAGCAAGAAGCATGTAAAGGCCATGTACCTTCTATGACTCACCATTTAAATTAGGTAATAGCCAAGTCAACCACAGGAGTCTCCTGTGTAGAAAAGACATCAGCTCTAATTCTCATTTTTTGCCTTTTTTTGGAGATGTGCCTGTGAACTTGTATGTGATGCCTGCTGCTTTGCTCCTCCTGAACATTGCTGCAGAGTAGTATGGATAATCTGCATTCAGTTGTTCTGTTTGACTTCAAAAATATGGTAACAACCACAGTTTTGTATTGCAGAATAAAAAACACTGCCTTTCAGGTTTTTTGGCATTCCATATATTGATGGGAAGCATGTAAACCTGACAATTTCCTTTTCCTTCTGCTTGCAAAAGAAAGCCAGAAAAAATAACCACTTGAAATAAGCTTCAGGGGAGGGTTTTTTTGGTGTTTTTTTTTTTGTTTTGTTTTGGTTTGGTTTGGTTTTTTCCCCTAAGGAAATGGGCTGTGTTCTTTGGAAACATAAACTTTTACCAGAACCCCTTCCTGAATCTGCAAACTATTTTTTTTCCAGATTTCATGTGCATCTAGAGAAACTGAAAAAAAATATTGAATTGAGAGCCTTTTTACATTGAGTGACAAGAGAATCCTTGCAGAATAATTTGCTGTACAGTCAAAGAATGTCAAGTGGTTGACCTTTTTTGAGTCTGCACTAGTTTATAAAATATACACAAAACCCCCAAGAGTTTTTGCCAGGGGTTGCAGAGAATTTGCCTGGTAAGCCTGCTTTGCACATATTAATTTTGAATATTTGGGAAATCCTATTAAAAGCCTTAAAAACACGAAGTTCAAAGCTTTTTAACTGTTCACTTCCCTCCAGGGGAAAGTATCTACACCAATTCACAGGGAAAAGAGAAAAAAAAAAAAAGAAAAAAAAAGAGAGAGATAGAGAAAGACACTATAATTAAAGAACAAGAACACAGAAACATTTCATAATTTTTGCATAGGGCAATTAGCTATATTTCTAGATCTGCAGCTTATCAGTGTATGTCTGACATTGTAAACATTCTGCAAGATGTATCATGATTAACTTGAAATATGGGCTAATTATAGTTGAAAAGAAAATTATTCTGTAATTATCTTTCTAATCATATTACAAAATGCCAGTGTATACCCTAATCAACCAAAATAATAACTGACATTTTTTAAGCGTTGTGTCTGAACATCTGTGTCTATATCTGTAAGCAGGTAATGTAGCATATATATGTCTGTATATATGTTTGCTAATAGATAAACAAACAGTGTGAAAAAAGCATAAAACATGAATTGAAACTCTGTCAGATGTTTATGAACTAACCCTGTAAGGAGAGCAAAAGCTTTAAATAAAAAGGAAATTCAGATCACTGTGCTCCTCTTTCTAAATCTTGTAGATGATTATATATTGCTTAGTGAAATTATCCTCTGTCCATATTCAACCCAACAAATGCAAATCTTTGCTTCAGCAGGATAAGAAATTCTCACACAAGATTTTCAATTTTTTTTTTGTAATTTAATTTCAAATGGGATAGGAAAACTTTGTTCTTCATTTGGTCCCATGACTAAAGTATAAGATACCAAAGTGTTTAATTTTTTATATTATCATTAAACATAAAAATTCCTTTAGAAATTATTAATGTATAATTCAATACTCCCTGGTCAGCCCAAGAGGCATTACTATAGCTAATTTCTTCCTTTAGTTACAAGTAACAGAGAAAAAAAGGTTAAAATCATCAAACAATTGTGGCCAGCCAACCTGAAAAGATTTTAATGTGCTAATAGAATTGTATATAGTTATTTCCAAACATTTCAATTTTCCAGTATTTTTCAGTCCCAGCCTCCAAGCCGGCCATGCAGCACATGAAAATGGTCTGATATACATTTGAGCATTTGAATTCCCACTGAAGCAAATCTTCCACTTTGCTATTCTTTCTGTTCATTTGCCCATTTTGCAGCAGTCTCAGGAATCATCAGCTGGATCCCTCATCCCTAACTAACCCTGACTCAGAAGATAAGCCATAAGAGGGACACTGCTGTGCTTCAGCTGCAGAAGTTTTCAGTTCCTGGGATAAGATCACACCAAGTGTGGGCTCAGAGTCCTGAATCATGCAAAAAATACATGTCGTGTCAATAGCACCAAAGATCTGCCAAGTCCAATTATGTTTCACACAGTATGTACTGCTTGTGCTGGCAGCAGCAATGAGCCCTCCTGTAAGACAAGCAATGAAATCCAGAGAGATGATCAAACAACAGTTTTTATATAAAGGTGGGAGGAACAGGTTTTCTGTGTTATACATAATTTGGTTCTTGGAATTTGCTTATTTCCAAGCAAGCTGGTAGTTTACTTGTCAAACCTGAAATTGTAAGCCCTTTTTATTTTCTCCTTGAAGTCCCCTACCGTATTTGTTACTGAAAATACGACTTCAGTAATTGAGACAGAAATCATACTTAGAAAAAATTTCTTTCCCTATGACAATGTAATTTCTTTGTAGAACATTATTTTTCTTTGTGAAGAAATGAATCTCTGGGGAGTGGTGGTGGGGGAGAGTTAAAAATAATAATTTTTTTAAAAAGTAAAATTTTATCTTACTCAGGTTTAGTCATGTGAAAATTAAACATCTACTCCAGTCTGTCTAAAGATGTAAATGTTTCATAAAGGCAAAGGATTCCCTGTGATTTCTTTTTGAAATAACTACAGAGACAATCTACATATCTAGCTTAGATTAGAAAGCATTATATGGATTGATTTTTAAGAAAAATTTCCTGTCCATGTAATCTTATTATGTATTTAAAAATGGCTAGAAATGCATCAAATAAAGAATTAATTATTCATCATAAGCCCTGATTCAAATGTCTGCAATTACAGAATATTTGGTCTTGTTACACTAATATATTCTTAATTATGAAAAAACAAGGCTGCAAAAGATTGCTGTATAGTATACTAATGTGAACACTGAGATGCTCAAATCCATATTTCAGTTTCTTTTTTAACTCTAATTTTTAAAAATGTGATAAAGATATTTGCTTGCTTTGGGAAAGATCTTTTTTCCCCTCTAGTCTATTAACATGTAATATTCATTTCAACAAAAAGTTAACATTTCATCAAAGATTACAAGATATTTATGTCCTCACAAACAATTATCTGACTTATAAAGTCATTAAATAATTTTGATTTGTAGAACTGAAAATTTTATTGTCTATACATAATAGCTGCTTTATAAGAAATACCAAAAAATAGGCAACCAGCTTAATCAAAGTCTTTTTCACCTCTGCAGTCTTTTCCCCAGCTCCTGAAACATGCTTTAAAAAAAGAAAAGTTGAAGTGTTCTGATCTATTTTTTCAGATAGGTTGCCCCACATTTCAAAACACAGAGAAACCATGTTAACATGTATTACATCTCCAGCTGTGCTGAAAAGCACTTTGAAGGCACATCGCTAAGTGGACAAAGCCAATATGAAAGAGGCACCCCACCAAAGGTGCTTTAGTCACTTAAAATAAAAAAAAGGTGATCCATCTTCAGTATTCTCACATAGTAGTCAAGACTGATGCTCAGTAAGAACAGTCATCATCATGCACTAGGCCAGCCGCTACATTATTGTATATATTGTCAAGTTAATCATAGATTCAGACCAGTTAAAAATAAATGTAGTCCTGCAGATCTCTTCCTTTGGACTTCAAATGGAGACTACATTTCATTAAAACATACAAATATGAAATTGTATACACTGTAATAGTTGAACAAAATTCCTAGCCCTTTATTTTAGGCTGAATGCATACATAGGAACTGGCTGTGGAAAAAATCTCATGGCAAAATACACATTAAATATATAAACTTAGGACTAATACAGTGAGATACATGCTCCCTCTAAACACCTTCATATGGGATGCCTGAGATTATTGTTTTGGAAGGCATTTCTGATAAATCACAGCAGGTTGTTTACATCTTGTCTAAACATTGCATATTTTTGACTTAAGATTTGTTTTCTGTTTTCAAAACCAGAAACAATAGTACAATATACAGCCATGTTGAATTGGCAATGGGATATTTGCCAAGTAATTTAGCCACACCAATCCACAGAGGCTAAAAGTTGAAAATAAAAAAAAAAAAGAACACTTATTCATTTCTTGTTTATGTGGAAACAAACAAACAAACAAAAAACCCCTACAATTCTATAAGAAATAAATCATAGCAACTCTAGGAAGAAATTAGTACACTCAGTCAGGAATTCCCTTCTGGCATTTAGCTAACATGACTGACTGTACACAAACTCAAGCTTTTGCAGCTTACCAGCACCCTTCAGCCAAATTCAGTGCATTAATTAGTTATCTGAAAATGTTTGTTATGTGTGCTTCTTAGATATTCTGCCTACTGATGACCCTTCCTAGGGGAATATTTAAAAAAATCCATTGTGATTCTTTTTTTTCCATTTAAAGAAATGTACTTTACATAAAAATAATGTCTTTTATTTGGTACCATAGGATACAACAGATCACCTAATTCAATGTAGTACTAATCTTATCTAAAATAAATATTTCTGCCTTCCAATCAGAAAATCATGTTAACATCTAAAATAAATTGTGTTCATATTTTCAGAAAAAACTGTTTCTATTGACTAAACCTTGGAAGTTATGTTAGAACCTCTTCACTCTGAAGAAGACACAAATAATCGAAGATGGTGATGATAAAATTGTTTGAATGCTCTCTTGAATTTTGTTTCTACAGCCACATCTGCATGATGGCACTAAATGCCTGGCACTGAAGCCAGCTGGCATAGTGCAGCTTGTGCCTAGGCAGGCAATTTACTCTGCCATGCGTACACTCTCTCTGCATGGCACAGGCCCTAGCATGGTAGGGAGCCTACTCATTTTACTCATACACAGGTATGACCCAGCAGCACGTCATGGAATACACCCCTTCTTCTGTGTCTCACATGGCACATAGAGCACACCAAGGGGATTTAAAGGGGCCCAGTAACCACATTGTCAGGTGAGGAATTACTCTTGGGATTGTCCCTCCACCCTGCTTGTGTTATGCAGGGGCACCAGACACAAGATTATGTGTGTTCTCTTTCATCTCTCTCCCATAGTCGCCCAGTCTATATTTCCTGACAGCAAGGACTGAAAACAAGCTTTATGTTCATCAGACATAACTTCCTTATCCAATCTGATGGCAGTGGAATCATAGAAAAGTGGTGTTTTGGCAAAGAGCCTTCTGGCCTGCATTAGGAAAAGCATTATCTGCAGATTGAGGTGGCAATTCATCACATCCTGTGAGGGAGGTGGTCCTTCCCCCTATGAAAGTCACATTTATTGTGCTGAGTCCAGGTTCAGGGTCTCCAACACAAGAGAGATATGGACATTCTAAAGCTTGTTGACAGGACTTAGAGCAATAGTCAAGACAAGAGAGCTGGAAGCATTCAGCCTGGAGAGAAGGAGACTCTGGAGCATGCTATCAGTCTGCAAAAACACTTGATGAGGGGCAGCAAAGAAGTTAAAGACAGACTCTTCCAGCAGGTGACAGGACAAGAGCCAAGAGAGACAAACTGAAATAGATGAAAGTGCATTTCAACATAAGGACATTTTTACCACAAGAATGGTCAAAGACAGAACAAGGTGCCTTGAGATGTTGTGGAGTCTCTGTCCCTTGAAACTCAACAGGGCAGGGCCTTGAGTCACCTGCAGTATTTCACCCTGCTCTGAGAAGAGGGAATTAGACCGCATGATTTGCAGAAGGCTTTTCCCACCTACAGTAATTCTATGGTTCTGGGAGTCTGCAGTTTCAAGCACTCTGTGGTGTCTCCCCTCTGCAGCCAGATCTTCAAAAAGATTTTTTTTTCTGAGAGTTGGCAAGTCTGTGGTGGTTCCAAAGGGGAGATCTGAAATCTCCAAACCCAGATGTAAAGCAATGAGGGGACAGACATAAGAGCTAAGTATAAAAGCAAATATGCTGATCTGTGCCAGCATGTTAAAAATAAAATCCGTCATTTTTACAAAAAAAAAAAAAAAAAAAAAAAAAAAAAAAAAAAAAAATCTTTCTCTGCAGTAATTTTTGAGTGTTTTTTTTCTCTGCCTGACATTTTGCTATTGATAAACTGATAAACCTAGCCAAAGCAAAATCTGCAACCCCAGCACACTTGGCCAATACCCCTGCAGGCTAAAGTGAGGGTGACCAACAAATAGGAGCACAGCAAATACAAATGCACAAATGCAGTAGTTTGTACAGCAGTTTGTACACAGGGGCATGTGGAAGGGATCCAGCAGCAAATGAGGACAGCACAGGACTGCTCAACACGTTGTGATGAGCCACAGGGCACAAAGCACAAGCCTCAACAACAGCTACCATCCCAGCAGATCAGAGACTTCATCTCAAAGTCTGAGCTGCAGGGCACCCAGAGGTCTCCCACTGAAACGAGTGAAAATGGTGCATATGCCTGCATCTGTTCTCTGGCTGAAAAGCTGGGCTGCCTAGCAAACAAACAAACAAAAGACCAACAACAAACAAAAAACGAAAAACCAAAAACCAACCAACCAACCAAAAAACCCCAACAACAATAAACAAAACACACTAAAAACAACAACAACAATAAACCCAAGCAAACAAAAAACAACAACAAAACAACCAAACAAGAAAAAAGCTTCTGGAGGAGGTGGACAGACTGCAGCACCAGGAGAAATGAAAATGAGGTTGATGGGATCCTTTCAGAGCCCCTGCAGAGGCATGAACCCAAGTTCCCAGCTGCACAGGAGGAGAAACAGCCATTAGATGTCCAAGAACACCAAGTCATCTGCATAGAACTGCAGACTGGACAGAAGATTTATGGGAGACATTCATCTGGAGTGGAGAAGATGGAGACCAGGAAGGGTATTTCATCAAGTCTGAAATTATTCTAGAGACTGATGTTTGAACAACTGAAGCTTACCTCTGTGTTTGGTGTGAGTCTATCGGTTTGGGAGCCCTGGACACACTGGTTGGTGTGAGTCTATTGGTTTGGGAGCCCTGGACACACTGGTTTGTTCTCTGCCAGACCCAAAAAGTGTTTAGCTTAATAATTTTTATTATATTTTATCTTAGATATTGAAAATATAGGTGGAAATTATGTTTTGAAAAGAAACAATGCAGATTACCATGGTTCCTAAACTGGATCATGTAATCTGTAGATTACAAATGTGTTTTGACAAATAAATCTGATTCCATGTTCGTAAGTGGCAGCAGAAGTTAGTCAAACAAGAAAGGAGAAAAAGGATGAAAACTAATGGTTTGGACTTTGAGGTATCTCCTACTCTTTGTTTCAAAATCTATATTACTAATTTTTCTACTTATGGATCTTATGATTGCCATCCTAACATCTCATCTGTTCATTTTAATATGGATATTGTATCACTGTTTTCAGATTCCTTAGTTTGAATTTGTTAACATATTCAAAAATTCTGCTTCCAGTTGAGGTATCTATAATAGTAAGATATAGCAAATTAACTGTATTTGTTGGTGGGAGAGAATATGGATAGTATCTTTAGCTACAATTGTCAATGAAGCAGAATTGAAAGTATCCTAAATTCAGATGTAGATGTTGTTAGTGACTGATATTTACTGCCTGCTGCTGAACAGTTGCACAAAATTGCTATAAGAATGGGATTAATATCTATATTCTTCAGACAACTACTGTTGAAGGTCTTAAAGGTTAAAAAAGTACCATTTTTTTTTGCAGACAATTCAGTATAAGGCTTTTTAGCAAGCACAGTCACTTTGCAAACTTCAGAGTATGAAACAGTTTTTTTGGTGTAAAAAGCATGCAACCCTCCAGAAAAGTAACTAAATTTATACATTTTGAAACAGTTTATGACAAATGTGAATATGCCTTTGGAATTATTATGCAAGAAAAAGGAAAAAAAAATAAAAACACAGGTTAAACATAAAAAAATTGCTTTCTAAAGAACAGAAAAGAGATCCATGAGAATCTCAGCATTACTGAAATACTTCAAGTTCATAGCAATGAAAGGGAATCTAGTTCTCCAGGCTGTGACTTTTAAAAAAGTATGGGTTAAATTATTTTTTTCCATATTTGTGATATCTTCAAAGATCTAATTTTTATGTGTTTTCCTTACATTAAAATAGATACATACTTACCTTACATTAAAATAGTTAAATACTTCTCTTCAAATAACAATGATACAATTCTGGAAGTGATTGTCTCTATTAATACTAGATAAAATATAGGCAGCTAGCATAAAGACTTTAAATCAAAAAGGAATCTTATTGTAAAGGTAAATATTGAAAAAATCTTATTTTTTATAAATATTATTTTGAAAAAGCAAAACATTTTCTATTTTTTATGTCAGAATTGAATCTCATTTCAAAATTTCCCTTTGAACCATTGTTCAAATGCAATTTGATATGTTACTTTTACTTTTGTTTACATTTTTTTTTACAAAATAAGGAACTGTTCATGCATTTTCATTTGTTTTTCAAGCCTCAAGAGTTTGGCAATGTGTGAAGCAAGAAGATAAGTGACAGCACTTGAGACGCAAGAACTTAATGTACCGCAGAACTGAAAGCAGGCAATATTGATAAAGACAGGGGAAAAGAGATGTAGTGAAGAAAAAGTCCAATAAGAAAATGCAATTTCTGCTGTAATTAGTGTATTACTTCTGCTTAATTAAAAAACCTGGGTTTATACTTTTAGAAGTAAATGAAAATTTAGGGATGAAACTTAAAAGCTTTGTGTGTTTTAAAGGATAGGCATGCATAAAAGTTGAGTTAAAAAAACATGGTTCTCCAGAGCCTAAAAATTTTAAATTAGTTTGCTCAGAAATTTGGGTGAGCTTGCATCAATGAATAACCTCCAAACAGAGAGGTTGTGGTACCCCTCAGAGCAGTATACATCTTTTTACTTTAACTGCTGAGGTTTTGAACTGTGATAATCTGAATAGTAAAAAAACATACTTTTGGAAATTCATGAAGTGAAAAGATAGAAAGAGGGAAACAGCTACAGTAACATATGAAGTGATACTGTTGTGATATTCCCTGACACCTCATAATTGTGACATGCTAAAAGTGGTCCTTTGTAGACAGTGAGTAAGATGACCCATGCTGCTCTTATTTATCTACTACATTGGCTGTGTCCCACAGACTCAAAACTGGTCTATGGATTTCTTTCAAAATTATTGTGCTCCTAGTACTGGATGTATCTACAAACACTTTCAACCTTATTGTTGTCTAAGGTACCAAGAACAGTTAGAATTTCTTTCACTCAAGCTATTTTGTATCTCAGTGCCAGCCCCATTAATATTATCAGGTATATCACTAGAAGCCCTATAGAATTTTCCGGTCTTTCAAATGCTGCAGGATTTCCATCTGTCCTATGGACTTCTCTATTTACATTCTTGGATAAAAAAAGAAGTCCAGTCTATTTGCTTTAACAAAGGCCAGGAATCATTTGCAGTGCAATTGTTAGACTCAACGGAAGTGTAACTAAAGCTTCTCCTCAATGATCTCTCACCACATGTTCTCTACGTATCATTCTCTGTATTATTTACTATTTTGTAGCTTTAACTGAGACATTTCTTACATCCAGATGGTTTCTTATCCTGGTATTAAGTACCTTTGTAAGAGACTAAACTTGGGCTTTTGCTTCTAATGTTTATTAAACGGTTTTCTTTTTGCTGGGTGCTTCAGCATACACATACTTCAGGCTGATATTACAAAACATCCATCATCATATCTTGAATTTTCTCAGCCAGGTGGGGTTTCATATATGTGAGTGACAATATAAACGTGACATTTTCTGAAACAAAAGAAATGAAAATCTTCCCAAAAAAAATATTAAAATATGTATTTGTATTTGAAAAAAAAATCCTATTTTTAAGTAGAGAGAAAAGAAAATATATAACTGGATGTATTTTGCTTTATATTCATTTGCTTTATTTCTTTTTATTTCTAGCGAAACACAGCAGAATGGTACCAGTGTTTGCTATTTATCTGCAAGTGTCTCCCCAAAAAATAATTACTGTTTGAAACCTGTTGCACACTCATAATAAATAAAAGGGTGCACAGAAGAGTGGGTCCATTAACTAAATATCTATGAGAAAGCATCACATTTTCACATCCAAATAATGATCCCAAAATAATTATTGATCACAATTTCTTGATAGTCTAGTTTGAAGATAATTTCCCCCAAACAATTTCACTTCATCCATGGAATTAATGAACAGCAAGAAAATGTTAGATAAAAGAATTTTTAAAATGTGCTATAAAACACCCTTTACAAAAGGTTATAAAAATCCACATGTACTTAACATATATACCCGTAAAACATATACTTAATTTGTAGATTCTTTGGTGAAATTAGAAAAGGGACAGAATACTTATGATAGTGGCTAAATGTAGTTTTTCAATGATCATATCTTTAAAAAATGGGAAAAAAAAATAACTCCAGTATTGCACTGGATTTGGCTCTGATGGAATTTATTTTCTTCATGGCAGACAATATGGCTAGTTTAGATTTATGACCAAATCAGTGTTGACAGCTTACCAAAGTTTTAGCTACAGTTGAACAGTGCCTGCACATGGTTAAGGTCTTGCCCAGCCCCCAAAAAGTGGTCTAGGGGTGGGCAAGAAGCTGGGCAGGAACAGAGCTGGACCAGCTGACCCCAATTGGCCAAAGAGATATCTCACAGCACATAACATTTTGCTCAGCAATAAACTGAGGGGAGCAACTGGGCAACTGTGTGGGGACTTACCTGTCAGCTGGGGTCAGCCATCACAATTAAGATTCAGGCAAAATATAAATTTCACCAATACTCATATATATACACCTTTAATAGAAACGTGTGAGACTCATTTATGGTGACACAAGGTTCTGTCTACATCCATGGTGTGCAGTATTCATATTTGACCTGAACTGTGTTGTTCTATTCTCTGAAGAGTTCACAATATTATAGGTAGTGATGTCTCCTCTATTATTTTGTAGAATTTCCATTTTCTTAGATGTGTCATGTCGAAATATGCTCCCTTACCTACATTGCCTTTTATACAACTGTGTTGCCTAGGGGCCCTTGTCACAGGCTAAGTCTCCCTTGAGCATTACAAACACTGAACAAAAAGGTGAACTTATCCCCCAGACGTTTCATAAGGTAAATAGAAAAGAAGATACTGCAGACTGATATAAGAAGTCTCATTCAGAATACAAAGAAGCAGTGAGAAGGTATAAGTCATGATGTTAGGTGTTTGCTTTGGTGAGTAAGATCAGTTTTCTAACACTTAACAGTATAAATGTTAAGAACAAATCCATAAGACCATGATAGTGCTTTTCAGGCATTTGTGGAAATGGGAAGAACAAGAAGGATAAAAGAGGTAAAAGAGATTTGATTATTTAGTACAAGTCATAAGGGCCCTTTTGTAGCATACTTATTTATAACTGAAGGAAATATGAATCAATGACTGGGAATGGTTCAATGATTTGGACTTTTTTGAAACAAGAAGTCATTTTATAGAGACGGACTAGGATGAAAAGGCTAATGGCCACACACTGCCTGCACCCCACTCCCATCAAAAACATTAAAACTAAAATTCCTTTTGGAATACTGAAGGTCAAAAGAAATAAGAATATTTTTAATCTCAAAAAATGGGTAAAATATTTATAGAAAATATTAAATTTATTAAAGTATACCTAAAAATATCAGGTAGGTCAGGTTTTGTAAAAATATCAATCCCAGTTGTGTGCGTGTGCAACACATAAGAGGGACGTAGTTTGTTTCATTTTTTTTTTTTAACTGCATGAGAGTTTTATTCTTTTATATGAATGGGTTTAAAAATGGTTTGCAAATGAAATATCTAAACTGGGAAATATGACATATAATATTAATTAAATAAGTACCACTGTCATACCACAATTGCCAGACAATTTCACAATGGAAAAAACAAACAAACAAACAAAAACCACAACAAAAACAAAAACAAAACAAACCAACCAACCAAACAAACCCCCATAAATTCAGGTTTAGAGATGAAAAGGGATCTTTATTTTCTAACACTTCTACCAGGATATGTCACATCAAATGCATCACCATCACCCTCGAAATGTGTTGTGAAGGGATGAAAAATAAGAGGCAACAAATTTGAGCTTCAGTCTTATCCAAGGATATGACCCTTACAATACTATTTTTCATTCAGTATGACTTAGTAAAATATCAATTAAAAAGTCAAATGCCACTTGAAATTGCATCTTTTTACTTTTGAAGTCGGTAAGAGTTTATATTTCTACAAATAAACTGCAAAGGATTATGAAGCTACGTAAAATATATATATATATATATATATAGATAGATAGATAGATAGATAGATATTCTTTAAATCAGAATCACACCAGTGGACTAAAAAAAATTCTAATATTTGAAAGAAATAAAAATAATGAAGGTAGGTGGAGTCCATATTATGGAAGGAGAATTCAAAGGAAGACAATGAAATGCAAGTAACTATCTGCTATTTATATTAAAAAAAACCCATAAAACCAATGTGCTATTTCGTCTTACATCAAAATTGTACTCCTCTCATTACATGATCTAACCTTTTTGTCCCAGAAGGTGAAAGTTAGGCACACAGATGTGTATCAACTGCTCAGCGTGCTTGTGTGCTGTATAGTGCTTGCTGAAGTATTTGGTATGAGTTTCCATTTAATTAGAATTACATACAGTCCATTTCAAAATCTATTAATTAAATTAATCATGATTTAGCACTTAATATTTTTTACTTGAATATAACAATAATGTTAGGTTCAAATTATAAAAATAAGTCCCATGCTATCCACCAGGTAATTACTACCTGAGAAAAAATACTTTTCAGATACTATTGCTAATAACATGCTTTCATGTGCACACAAACACATACAAGTTCACACAGAGATAGCTGTTCTATGTGTATTGTATTTGCACTTGAATACAATATAAGGAGGTTTAATACTGTAGATTTGTTTGTTTGTTTGCAGGCTCTTATCCTAAAAAATACATTGAAAAGTTTTAGAAAACTTCACTGGCATAAAGCTTTTCCTAGGACACATAATTTGAAGACCTTTTACACAATACGTAAATTTAAGCATAAAAGTCTTCACATCACATTGTGCTTGGATATTAATTTAGGTAATTCAAAGAAGCATGAATTTTCAACTTTGTTATTTCAAATATGGGAGTACACAAAGCAATTAGAAACCATGAAAAATCAGAAGAGCCATTATATGTTTACACTATTTTTTATTCCTAGCTATCTTTTTTTCCAAACTGTATTAACTCTGGAAGTGAAAACATGCAAAACAGATAATGCCGCATTTTCAAGGTGGTGAATGTATCTGGAAGAGGAAATGCACTCCACTTTTTTTTTTTTTTTTTCTTTCTTTCTTTTTTTTTTCTTTTTTTTTCCCCCCATTATCACAGTGACTGAGAAATTGTTGGAAGCTCATATAATGTGTCACATCCCTCTCATCTAGCACAGACAGCATAAGCTTGTGGCAGATGGATTACAACACATGCCTGTTGTGAATATTCCTAATGTTCTCAGTTCTCACAGGCAGCTGAGACCTGTGGTAGAACTGATCTGTTTCCTATTATTATTAATAAATGAGGCAGATTAGTAGAGGTTATATAAGTCTGGGAATATTATAGAAAGTGGATATGCCCGATGAATTTGCATGTTTTAAAGTATAAAACATTACATAATATTTGAAAACTATTAATTAATGGTAGCAATGGGAAAATAATATAATGGGGAAAAAAGATATTATAGCTACTGACTAACTGATTTGTCACTTTGAAACATTGAAGAAAAAATGGGGTTTTTGACTGGTAGGAAACAAATGGTTGGGATAGCAAAACCCATTACAGCATAAAGTCACAATGTCTTTCTTTTTGTTTGTAACTTTCTGTTTATTTAGAAGGAAATTAATTTCTAACACTGGTGTGTTTTTGATTAATTGTTTCTGCAGTATGAATAATTAGAAACAAAGTACGAATTTCATTACTACCTCTTTTTTAAAATAAGGGTAAATTTTTAATGCTTAGATTTTTAAAACACTTCTGTGAATGAGTTTTATAGAAAAAAATCAATCTGTAATGGATTCACAAGTAAGGCCACAGTCTAAAATTTGCAGCATCTAAATATTTTTAATGTGACAGGATCTGGAAGATTTAAAAATAATAGAAATAAAAAGTCCTTGCAAACCTCAGCCTTTTTCCTGTTGAATTGCTGATGCAATGTGGTTATTATACTTGTGAAATTCTTTAAAAATCAGACAGGGAAAAAGAAGACAATGAAAGTTCTTTTGAAGTACCAGTGAAATATGACTTAGGCAATGTAGTAGCTAGTGTGGAGAGACAGGATGTACATGTGTCTTGAATTAAGTAAAGTTCAGTATAAAAATTAAGTTTTTCATCCTATGGATAGAAAAGAAAGACATGCATTTCAAGTCACTTTTTAACATTTGCATTTTTTGTATTTTCTTTCCTATCAGTTTTCATTACCTTCAAATACAGCATTAATTTACCATAAAATGGTATCATTTTTTTAAAATGAAACTTACTTATCAGTTTTGACAGTTTAACTACAGTTTAATTATAGTTTAACTTCCTTGGTGTTTTAATAATTTGGTACAGTTTTGCACATATCCAAATTTACATAACTTTAAATTGGGTCTTTGTTTTCTATTCTACTTGCAAAATGAAAACGTAATTTCTGCTGCTTAGAAGGATGTTGACAATCCATTCTTTAAATGTGAAGGTGCTAATGAATCTTGGACTTGTAGCTAGAACATTTAATCCATTTCAAGCACAAGCTTCTGAAGGACACAGGATATCTCTGTGCACTCCATGTTCAGGACAACTTCCAAACCTTGACCATCGTGTTAGTTTTCTTCACTGCAAGTGTTGATCAGATCATGAAAATCAAGTACTTGAAGTTCTATTACAAAATTTCAAGATGAATTCAAGAATGAGAGAAAATCTCTACCATTGAATTCAATCTCTTTATTTTTACTGTGCTTTACAATCATGTGTTTACACATCATGAGTTGTCTTATTTACCCCATGAATGCTGATATTGACACAGAGCAGGTAGAATTCATTTCAGCCATCTGCAATCATCTAAAAGAATTCTTTAAATTTGAAGTACCTATCTTCATAATCTAGTAGAGATAGATGCTTTAAAAGTGTAGTCTGTGAGAAAGAAAGATGTTTGAGGCCACTATATTTTTTCAATTTAGACAACTTGGTTAAACCAGAACACACTTCTCTTCATAGGCATATTATATTAGCATATTTTAAAACTAATCTTTCTAAATAAATCAATCAAATACATTACTTTTTCAGTGTTTTTAATGCTTTTTCCAAGAAACAGTAGGACTAAAAAATGACTAATAATATTTGGAAAATTTTTCTCTAGCTGCTTTACTGAAACCTCCCTTCTACAAATGTTCACATCTTTGGACCTTCTAATTAATAGTTGCATAATGTGGACATTGCTATAGTGTTAAATAAAGAGAATAAGCATATATTGCATTGTCTATTTTGATTTTTGGACTAGCCCTTATGTGACAATATCAACATACACGAATGATTGTAATTAAAACAAAATCTATTTAAGGTTTGTAACAATCAAGACCTCATACTCAAGCCTCACTTCTATGCTGGAGCTGTAACTCAGTATTTCACAACTGGTTTTCTTTCAAAAATTAATATAATACTTGTGAAAGCTCCTAGAATCATAATACTGGAAAATTCATCTATCCAACAGCAGAACAGATAGAGCAGGGGCAGTGATGGCCTACAGTCTCCAACGTGGTCTGAGTCACTTTATGTCCTACTTACAAGTACAAGGACAGCTGTTAAAAACTGCTGATAAACTTAAATAAAGGACACTATGTAAAGGAGTGAAACTGTGAAAGTAATACCATTTTCATTCGTTAATAAGGTCTGATTTTGTGAACTTCTCAAACATTCCTTCTAAAGTATTAAACATAAACACACAGATCAATATTCTTAAGTCTGTTTATGCAACATAAAAAATATATAAGCGAACAAACAAACAAAAATCCTCATAATCCTTGGCTCCAAGAGTATAATGCTTTATTATATCAAGGAAACACTTCTGTACCAAATACGCTAAATATTAATAAAATGACATTAAAGTAAAAAAAGAAAGACAAAGCAGAGTACAACAAAAGTTTTTAAACCTGTTGTTTCTTTATACTTTTGGTTATGTTCTCTTGCATCTGGTAAACTAAAAAATAAATTAAAAAATTTTGAGAAGGTAAATCATGACCCCTTGTGCTTTAGGATCCTATAATTGTAAAAAGTACAATACAGCAATTTGGAATGTCCAGCTTTTTCCTGGTCTTTTCTGTCATATTAAAATGAGAGAAGGTATTTTGTTTGAAGGAGCAGTCCACGTTCAGATCAGAAATTAACAATTAAAAAGCTCTAAGTAAATGAAAATTAATTTTAAATTTAAAAAATTGAGAAGAATCACATTAATTTTAGTGAGCAGGAGCTCATATTCTTTACAACTGAGCAATCCTTTTATTGCTGTTACAGTTTCACCATCATTAATAGAAAGGTATGTGTGAGTGGAACTGTGAAATCTTAGGGGAAAAAAAAAAAAAAGCTGAAGCAAACATGCTGCCAATGAAAAGAGGAAAAAAAAAAGCCCCATCAAACCTAAAAAAAACCCACCAAAAACCAAAAAACAAACAACAAAACAAAAACCGAAAAAACCAACACCAAGCAAACAAGCAAAAAACAACCAACCAAGCATACAAAATTTGAAAGACAGAATAAAGGAAGTAAATTTCTCAAGCTGAGCCTGGGGACAGTTTAATTCAAATCAACAAGACCTTTAAAAATGAGAAAAATATCAAGGAATAAATTAATAAATAAAAGGCTGCACATTCAATTGAGCTTAAGAAGACCTGAATGTTTTTGATGTCATTTCTGAAAGAAATGATTTGGTTTACTAACAGTGGTAGCCAAGTAACATGGGAATCACTCTATAAGCACTCTATAATCCATCAAAGAATCTGCAACATTATCCCCAAAATGGGTTTGATTATTTGGTGACTTGTTCTGTAAATATTTCTGCAAATATTTGACCATTTAAGATATTGAAATTAGTGTCTATAACATACTTTTACATTAAGGGATGCCTGTACTTCTTTCCTCATTTGGTCCCACTTCTTTCTTAAATTAAATTAGAAACTTAAATTACACTTTCAGATGCATGAACTCTACTGGCTATTTTTTTGCACCTGCAAGCCAAGGGCCAGTATCTTCTTCTGTAGGAAACAGGCCACATCCATGTTACAGTGGTGTGCTACAGCTCTAAGATGTAATTATAATATCTTATGGGTTTCTTTCACCGCAGAATATCTGAAATAATAGTACCGAGCAAAGACAAGTGTTTTTTCCATAGAAGAAAATTAAGCACATATCTCATGTGAAAAAATGTGTTGTTTAAGGGTACCATGATGGCACTGGAGGATCGTGTAGATTTGTGGAATATGTAGAGTTCCAGTCATAACAATCCTACAGAATTGTTTTGGTGGGGGGGGGGGGTTAGGTAAGTTCCCCTTCCTTCCTTCCTTCCTTTCTTTCTTTCTTTCTTTCTTTCTTTCTTTCTTTCTTTCTTTCTTTCTTTCTTTCTTTCTTTCTTTCTTTCTTTCTTTCTTTCTTTCTCTTTCTTTCTTTCTTTCTTTCTTTCTTTCTTTCTTTCTTTCTTTCTTTCTTTCTTTCTTTCTTTCTTTCTTTCTTTCTTTCTTTCTTTCTTTCTTTCTTTCTTTCTTTCTTTCTTTCTTTCTTTCTTTCTTCCTTCTTCCCTTCCTTCCTTCCTTCCTTCCTTCCTTCCTTCCTTCCTTCCTTCCTTCCTTCCTTCCTTCCTTCCTTCCTTCCTTCCTTCCTTCCTTCCTTCCTTCCTTCCTTCCTTCCTTCCTTCCTTCCTTCCTTCCTTCCTTCCTTCCTTCCTTCCTTCCTTCTTTGTTGTTGTTGTTGTTGTTGTTGTTGTTGGTTTTGTTTTTTTCAAATGGAAACCTGTCTTTTAGCTTAAGTATGTCATCTGGGATTAAATTAACACTTATAGAATATGAATTATAAGGTGATCTGGGATGGAGAGTTGAAGTGTTTGGTGGCACATATAGATCTTTGGGTTTGAGTTCTTTGCCATAAGCGTATATTTGTTGCAGTACTTAGGAACTAAATCTTTCAATAAAACCCTAAACATTAAAAAGCATCAGGCTGTCTCATTCAAGCCATCTCAGACACTATTATATATAAAGTTTGCCTACTTTGAATATTGGCCAAAGAAGAACCCCTCTATTTGATTTTCAATTTGTAATGAATTAAGGCTTCCTATAAACGAGTAAAATGTCCTTCTAAGTTTGCAGTGCAAAGAAATCTGGTACTGTGACCTTGACTCTGCTCCAGTTATTTAATTAAATTCTCATATCACTGGAAAGGGTATAGGAAAAGCACCAATTCTGTAGATTTTTGTTAGAGCTCTCAGTCAGGTTCTGGGAAACAGGTTCATGTCTTCATCCAGCTGGTATTCAGCTGGTCATAAACTGTGGAACAAGTTCAACAAGAATACATAGAAAGGGAGAGACCTGCCTAAGAAAACAGATGAGCTTGTTCCTGGACTATATTCTTGAACAGCCTGTGGAAAGCTTGTTCAGTTTCAACAGAACTTTATATCAGACCGATATAGGGCTAATACACGGATAATACAGGGGCTTGCCATTCACTTATAACAAAATAAAGAGGTCCCTTAAATGTTTAGGCTTCTTTTTTTTTTTTTTTCCATTAAAAGCTACCTTAGAATTACAGTTGAAAATAGATGAGATTCTCATTAGCAAAGAGAAAGATTTAGCTGTGATAAAGACATCTCTTTTCCAGGGTCAACTTTTTGGTGTCTTCTTGGGGAAGACAAGTTGGGGAAATTTTTGTAGAGATTATATCTTCATAAAATAATACCAAGCTGTTTTTTTCATTAGGGTCTGTGTCAAAAAGTCTAGAAAAGAGTTTCTTGTAAAGGAGTATGATATTATTGACTTGCACAAGGGAAAACAGTCTACGTGCTCTGTCAAAATTAATTGTCTAAACAACAAAATTATTTATATTCCTTTGCATTACTGAAATGTTTCTGTCTTTCAACTTCCCCTAGAGTTCCTTTTCTTTCAAAATAATTAGATTTCTCTCAATTTTTTTTAATCTAAGCTTGACTTTACTATCAATAAATAAAGACATGGGATGCAAATTCTGCTGAAAGAAAGCTGAATATATCAGCAAAAATGGGCATCTACACATTAAAGTTGGATAGGTGATTGCCCAGACACAAGAGGAAGTAAACAAGCTCACAAGGACTGGTATAAAAATAGGTCCACTTAGATCTTGTTATATACAAGTAAATAAGTCCGCCATTAATAGTAAAAAAAAACATGAGTTTTGTATTGGCCTGACAGTACAGGCACTTGGGGCTGTCCTGAACTTGCCTTGGGCTAATCTGGCAATCAAGATTAGTGTTTCTAATAATAGAAAAGTATTATTATTGTGACTTTTCTATATTGATTAGGACTGCGAAGAATAGTGTTATTGTAACAGGAATTATTGTAATTGTTGCATTTTTATCATTCTGTTAAAATATTTATTGGGCTGTCAATAAATTCTTAGCTCCATATAGAGGTGGGATTTTTTTTTTGTTTGGTTGGTTGGTTTGGTTTGGTTTGGTTAAGTTTGGTTATTTTTTTTTACCACAAATAGATTTTGAGGTAACTTTGCAAAAAATACTGTTTTTAAAAATTATTACTTTCAGTGGACTTTCACTGAAGTGGATATTCAAAGTGCACTTAGGTTCAGCCTAAGTGTTATTGTGCTTGGTGCGTTTCTTTGCACCTTCTAATCTAGAATTGACATTACACCTCGTTCAACATCATTCATCAGTGGCAGAAGTTTTACTGCACCACCTCTTAAAAAGAAAATTAAATGCCACCAGCCCTTCAACAATCCTAAATCATGACAGCTAATTTGATTTCAAATATATGATGTATTCCATTTAAATTTCTAATATTCATGCACTCTACATGAGAAAAAAACATATTAACAATTATTTTAACATTAACGTATTTGATGTCCTAGAAGCTAAAGATACATTATTATTTCTCTTTTACAGATGGGTAATTAATGTGCAGAAACAATAGGGTGGGCTGACAGAGTCAGGTGTTTCAAATGAGATTAACTTCTTATCAAGTCTGCATTCCATTGGCTTGGAATGGGTCTCAAGTGGGTCATCAACCATATATGCAGAAATCAAAAATACATGCATGATTAAACTACATCTGATTGGTATCACACATGGTAATACTTGTTCAATTTTATATTTGATTAAAAACTGTTTAAAAAATATCTGTTGTAGTTTTAATATTTTCCAGATCCTTTGCATTCAGAGAGCTTCCTTGAGTGCATGTATTTCACTTTAAATGAGAGCAAACATCATTGAAACAAAAAATTTTCCAGAAGGCACACTTTATTATTTGGCTGTTAAGATAGTAGGAAGAAATTTAGCAGAAATTAAATGCCAGAAACATGAATTTTTTGCATGGTGCTGAAAGGTCACAGAACAAGATTGATCTTTTAAAATAGTTCAAGTGATTAAAAAATTATGTTTCTTTTGAAGAAAGATCTGTTGGTTTGTGTTGGTTTCTTTTTTCTCAGTTGTAGATCTTTTAGATATGGAAAGAGTCCAATAGAAAAAGGTCTCAATATTTACAGTACATTTGTGATTTAAATTAAAGTATACTAAATCATGTTATTAAATTCTGTAAATTGTTTGACTTTACCTTATTTTGTATGCTAGTGTGTTACTAACCTTTGCACCATTAAATGAAAAAATACATTAAAACCTGTAGTAAAGATACAAAAGAATTCTTACAGACTCGATCTTATGTTGACATAAATAGCCACAGAACACTGCAAAACTATCATACACTGTTAGATAAAGTTCAGTTTTAGTTTTAGCCATTAGTGCTACTGAAATGCTTATTTCTATATTCTGTGTGCATAAGTTTGTTTCAAGCAAATTATTCACCACTAGAATTTATTGCTATGAAAATATCATAGAATCACAGAATGGTTTGAAAGAGACCTTAAACATCATCTCTTGACAATCCTCCTCCCATGGACAGGGATGCCAGTCACTAGAACAGTTTCCTTGAGGCCCTGTCCAACCTGGCCCTGAACTTCCAGGGATGGGACATCCACAACTTCTCTAGGAAATTTGTTACAGTGCTTTACCCCTCTCTGAGTAAAGAATTTCTTCCTAATATCTAATCTAAACCTGCTGTCTTTCAGTTTCAAGCCATTGCCCCTAGTCCTGTTGCTATGCATACCACACTTACTATAAAGTGAAAAACATTCTAATTGGGAATATGGAAAACCACAGATTGGACCACATTTCAATGGTTATTGTCAGCAGATCATGCACACTGTCAGGAGCCTTGAATACCTGGCATATTTTGCAGGCACTGGAGGCTCAAAATAATCTAATACTTCCTACCACAGTTTGAAAGAGCTGCTAAGATAGTGTCAGTAAACTCTTCTTGGTGGTAGCAGATAATATAATAACGTCTAACGCCTTCAGATTCCAGCTTGGAACATTTGGACAGCAGGAAGTGGCTTTTGTACTAAAAATATTTGGATGAAATCTGAGTATGTTGCCCAAAGATGTTGCAGAACATTGGTCCTTGGAGCTTTTCAGGAGTCAACTAGACAAAGCTAAAGCTCAACTGGTCCTGTGATGGCAGTAATTCCTATGAGTTGGAAGTTGTTCTACATTACCTGTATTTCTATGATTCTTTATGAACAAAACAAAGCAAACAAAAAACCAAAACAAAATCCCAAACAAAAAATAAATAAACCCTCCAAAAAAATCCCAAACCAACCAACCATCCAACAACAAAAACAAAAAACAGCAAAGAAAGAGACTCAGACATATACCAGTTTCAATTTTTTTCACTGACAGAATCACAAATAGTAAGCAGATGACTGAAAATGGCCTGAACTTAACAGAATCTTAACATTTCTTAGAACAAAAGTTTGTTAGTCTGGATTTCATTATGTGGACAGATTTATTATTTCATTGTTCATAGAAGAACAAGAATAGCAATTGAATCATTAAGCAGAGAGAGAAGAACAGAACTGTGCATCAGTACTGTTTCACTCTTTTAGTAAAACTTCTTCCACTTTCAGACACACAGACATTTCATTGGACTTACAAATGAAGCACAGTTCAACCTTTCTGACAGGCTCACTGAATTTGCTAACTGAAAATTTACATTAGGCAAACTATTCATCCCCAAATCTAGTGTTAACAGCAACAGATCTTCAAAAACAGTGGAGTCAACATTGAATGTAAGCTTGCAAGTCCTGATCTTTATAAAACCATCAATGCAAGCAATGAGATTGTATTAAAATCTTGAGGAAGTTCTGTATCGTGTTGTGTAATAATGCTTTGTTCCTTTTTCCCTCTGTTTTTGAAAAATGGTATGTGCCAAGTCTACTTTTTGCTGTCAATTCTCCTGTATCCCTCCCAGCCTCCTCCTCTGAGTCCTGTCTGTCATTTGATCGCTCCCCCCTGCTTCTAGAAAGTTTATGGAAGGGCATTGAGTGATAGGATAGGAACAGAGGAAGTTCCTACCCTTCTTGTTATTATTGGATCCCCTGACATTCCCTCAAACCCTAACCCGCTCCAACTTTGTTCCCTATTGGTTGATGGTTTGATCCCTCTTTCTGTACATGTCCTGTTTATAAGTTGCTGTCTCCCCTCTGTCACTGCTCAGCTGGAGCAGCTCCCCTGAGACTCACGGCCCCATCAGGGACTGAAAAAAAGTCTTGGACTTTGCCCTCTGAGTCAGGCTCCTTCCTCCGCTGTTGTCGCAGGCCTCTCCCATGACAAAGGAAAGTTCCCTCAGCTGCCCCTCTGGTTCCCAAGATCCAGAGGAGTGTCCCCCGCATGTCTGCGGTGTCAGGCTAGCCCGGGTGGATGGAGACGCTGCTCCATGAGGGACACCGCGACAAGGGAGTTGCTGTGTTTGAGGAGTTAGTGACCTTGAGTGACACATATCTGGTCTATTGGAGTTTGTACTCAGGGCTTGAAAAGCCTGCATAACAGTGTGTGACCAGAGTGCAACCCCCCATATATAAAAATGCAAGGGAATGTGCTAGAACACCCCAGATAATTGTTGCTCTTGTGTGAAGTTCTTAGATATGTGTAGCTAGACATGTTCTAATAGGCATAAAAACCACCAGATTTCTTCCTTTCAAGACAAAATGTTTATTTTTCTTGCATCAGATGTAAGGAGCCATGACAGGGTTGAAGGCCAACCTCTTCATGGATAAGATATGCACAGTGTGCTGTGAGAGGATTGATCTGGTGTACATTTGGTGCTGCAAAAAATCAAGTTCACTGAATGTGAAGGGAAGTAAAATTTACTTGTTCTCTATATTTTTCTTCCTCTTTCTTATTATTAAAGACTTTTTATTTTATTTATTTATTTATTTATTTATTTATTTTATTTTTTTTTCCTGTGTTGTTTGGTCCTGTACCTTCCTTCCTGTGATCCAGCAAGGACACTGCTTCTTCTTTGTAACAGATATGAGTGAATAACAGTCAAGCATTAATATGTAACTCCTGAAATACATTTAGAGGCTCATATCTCTGAAAAAAAACAGGCCTACATCTATTATACCTCAGCAAATATGGTCTGTCTATAACTTAGACAAACCACCCCAGTTTTTATATAAATGCAAAGTTAGAAAATCAATTACTCTCTCTGCTTTTCACAGACTTCTTTTTCTGTGTCAGACAGATTTCAGAATAAATACAGACATACACAAGCTAGAGGTCTGGAAATTTTGCTTACATGGAGAAATGATTCCTGGTCACTTATTACTATAGGCAGCAGTAACAGTGAGAATACCATATCTGAATATTAATATCATTCAAATTACAGTTTAAACCTTAAAAATAACAAATCATTTAACTTCTTTTAGTACTAGATTTTTACTTAAAGTTGTTACAGATAAAGTTTGGGATTTTACTTTTTATGTATTTTTTTAATGTTGTGGGCTTTTTTTAAAGTTTGTCAACTGTTATGTGCTAAATTCCCTACTGAAAAAGATTGAATTTTATAGTAATTTGCTCTGAGTTGAAAAAGCAAGATTTTAATGCATTATTCCAAATTTCACAGTTTATTACATCCCTCTGCAAACATGTTGATCAAGGTGAAAATATTCAAACACATTTACCTACAGCCTGAGGTATATATACTATATTTTTAATTACCACTGGACAGAAAATGTCTGCTTTATTCCAGTGCTATACGTCTCTCTAAAAACTATTGGAAATAGATACATGAATTTAAAAAGTACTTGTTTTGTGCTGAGGAGAATGTGGCATAATGTGCAATAATTTTACCAATGTTAGCAGAGGTAATGGCCACCACTGTGAAAAGGAGTTCTCAAAGTGATAACAAACAAGGCCCAGAGTTTAATATTAATCATATTTTTTGGAATACAGTATATAATAATTATGTATATTTTAGCATATATTAACAGTGGTTGTTGTAATGAACTTTGAATTCAGCTTCACTTCCTGCAGGAAAAAGGCAAATTTTTCATCCTTACAGAGATTCTGTTTTCTGTATTTTATCATGAGAAGTGGAAATAATTTTCTGTTTCTTTTCCAAAATTAAAAACTTTCAGAAGCTGCACGTTTTTACTTTCATGCTTGAAAAAAGCTTTTTTCAGTTTTCAGACATCTACTTTCAGAAACTTTTTCTTTTTGATAGACCTTATGGCATAAGAATGACTTGTACAGTTTTAGTTTACCTCATCTCAAGTTGTCGTTCTCTTCTAGTTAATAAAATTACTTTTTCTTGTTACAAACAGTCTCAATTTAAAGCACATCAGTAAAATAATTTTACCACATGATTTTATTCCCAAAAGTAAAAAACAAAGCTACTTAACGATAAAATAATGTAATTTTATGCTTCTGTCCCAGTTGTATCATATTAAATGAGATATAAAAGATGTTTTATAATGGAAGATTTGTTTGGTACATCTGGTAATTGGTAATATTTGCTGGGAAATCAAATTCCATACCCAAAATTACATAGACAGAAAAAATAGGGGTTTTTTAACTACCATCACATCTACCATTACATCTCCTCAACATCCCAGCTAAACTCATAAATTAATGCAGGATGCCACAGACACACTATGGGAGTTAAAGGACAAGGTATAACTCTAGACACAAAAAAGGACTATATTCCATTCCTTAGTATCTTTAGAACATGCATTCTGCTTAGGCTGCTTTCAGCTTCATCTCTTTGGAGAAAGCTGTCATATGAAAACTATCGTGGAAATTGTCACATGTCAGGAGACCATCCAGTTTGTGTGCCTGCATTTTCTCCAGCAGCTAGCATACCCTGCAGTTAACAGCAGCATTTATAATGCATTTTGTGACAGCCACTTCACTGAAGCAATGCAGCTTTCTGCTGTTTAATGCACTTCAGCATCTCAGAATATTTAAAAGTAAGGTAGTATCTATCTGTTTCTGGCCATTTAAATAACTGCTTATGTTAAATCTTCTGTAATGTTCATTCAGATGTATCAGAATCACCTTGGCTGTCTTCTTCCTTACTTCCCTTTTTCTTTTTCTAGATTAAACTTCCCTCATCACTGGAATTCAGTCATTATTTAGAAATGAAATTTTTTAGAGTGATTGGAAATCATGTCACAGATTTTAAGGCCTTATTAAATCAATCTTTTCTTCTTTCTGGACTGATTTCTAGAAAATTTGAGTCAAAAGTATATGGTGGCCCAAATTTAAATCCCTGCAAACATTATGCCATAATATTAGAATCTAGACATTTTAAAAACTTACTTTCATTAATGCCTAAATTCTGAGGGAAGTTTCCAGGAGGCTTTAACAATCCATCAATGTACTGAATACAATGTCTACATTTTTAGTCTCCATTTCCAAGTTTAACCATGTGATCTTGAAGGAATGGACAAATGGTGGATTTTGGAGCACGAAAACATTAATCATTCTTCATAAGAGACCATCTCTATCTGGTAAGATTATATAACTGTCATTATCTATGGTCACAGCTCACAGGATACCTTTCTAAAGGTGATTCCATATAATCAGCATCCTATTCATCACTATATCTTCCTCAACATGTACTCTTTAAAATAATTGTCATTCATTTCTCCTGCAAAGATAAAGTGCTCTTGAATTAACAGAAACCAGCAATACAGTTGAGTTTATTAATTTGATGGAGAAAATTCTATCATTTGTACCTTTTTAGAGAAGCATGACTGTATCATCTTTTCGGTACTTGGAATAATATCTGATCAGTCTGATCCCAGGACTTTCTTTAGCTAAGCAAAATTTGTCAGTAGTCTTTATAGGAGCTATCATTTTAAAGCATTGTTTAGGAATTTAAAGTCTTCGGGAAGGTCCCTCTCTTTAGGATAAGTCTAGGTTTTTTTGCCCTTAGAAAGAAGTGAGCAATGTAAGTTGCCAGTTGTTTTATTCCATCTCAAACTGATGAAAACAAAGTCACAAAGGTCTTGCTGTGTCCAAATACATTAATCAATGGATCTCAGCATGAGTTGTCGCAATCTACTATTTTATATCTTGAATGACTTGAAGGAATGTCAGTTATTTCTATGGAAAAAAAGCCAGGTTGAAATTATAGAAGCATTACAACTCATCTCGATTTCAGACTTGAAGGCAGCCACTGTTGCATTCAGATAAAAGGAAAGTTTCTTGCCTCATTTATTCAACAAATGTTTATTTAAAAAAAAAAAAAAGTACTTGAAAATATTTTGGAAATACTTCTGAATTGAGAGAGAGAGTTATCTAAAAATAGGATGTTGGAAAAGTCTCAAAACAGAAAAGAGGATTTGGTGGGTGGAGATTTCTTTTCTTGTTTCCCTTGTGTGGGTTACTTTTTCTTTTTTAGCGTTTGACTAATTTAGTCTAACTTTCATTTGACCTTTTTTTTTTTTTTTTTTTTTTCTTTAACAGGATTGATGAATGAAAGAAATTCATTGTTATTCACTCTGATTTAATACTGCCACAAGGAAATGAAGAAACCATGAGATTTGAGATTTGATCAGCTGGTCAGAGCATGGTGTTAAGATGTCCACAGTTGTGAGTTTGAGCAGGACTTCAAGATCCTTGTGGGTCCCTTCCAACTCAGACAAGTCTGTTACTGCGATGTGCAAAATTATTAGCTATATATCTCTACAAGCTCCTCCAGTTAAACATCTCCAAAAAAGTCAGTTTCAGGAAGATATGAAATTTAATATCCAGGCTGTAGTTTGACCTCTGTTCTTTCTTTCATTTTAGTATTCATAGGCTTTATTAGAGGTTACTCATTTAGAGAACAAAAATCCTCTTAATATTTACTAGTTAATGAATTGGATCTTCTAAGTTTAAAGAGCCACTTGATTCTGAGGCTTTAAAAAGAGCTCTTAAGTATTTCAGTTCTAGTGTGAAAATAAAGGATATCTAAGTTGTTAGTTCATTAACTTCCTTGAGGCTTTTGTTCTCCTAACAATACTTTTATTATGAACTTCAATGGTCATGTTTTCCTGACAGTGAATAGATGGTGAATTTTCAGCAGAATGTGTGTATTCCAAGTGAAACATTCTGAACTGCAAACAGGAATGCTACCTGGCTTGCTGAGCACCTTCTCATTCATCCTCAGAAGTGAACTAACCAAAAAAACAAAACAAAACAAAACAAAACAAAACAAAACAAAACAAAACAATCATATAATATTTATTTAGGAGTCATCTGATTTAACTGCTTGAGTGTCTACCTTGCTGATGCCTAAATCATGTTTAGATGTCTGGCTTACATGCGGGCACTGCTGTGATGCAGACAGGTGTCTAAGTATTTTTATCACTGGCTGCCAAAATGATCAGTTCTAGCTGAGACCAGACAGCTCAAGTCCAGAGAAAGGTTCCATGGAGTCCCTGACACAATGCAATTGTGAAAGTCTGGTGTAAACCTGGAAGTACAGCAATATGATACAAAATCTCTGTTACTGAACAAACAAGATGATTAAGAACTTTTGTATTTCCTTATCATTGTAGTAGTGGCCAAAAGATAGGGCATTCATTTTCCCCAGTTAAAATGTTATTTTCTGCTGTAATGGTAACTTGCTAAGGGGTATACAGCTTGAAAAAATTGAAACCACAGATCCACGTCTGTCTTACAGAACAAGGAAGTTTTCATGTGGTCAGGAACAGTTCCAAGGAGTAGTTCTATTAGAATTTCTGGCTTTTTCTTATACAAGTAAAAATAGTAATCCTTACATTTAAAAACAATTTTCAGATAACTGCATTACAGTCTAAAAGCTGTCATTTAGCATGGTAACCATGGCTGCCGGTCTAAATTGTCTTCTTTAGAAATACAGTTGTGATCAGCGGATATGTCATTCTGATTTCGTATTTTCATGTGCTTTAAATTTCTCATCTGAAAGTTTTAGAAGTTTAATTCCTTAGAAAGAAACTCCCTGAAAGCCCCCTTTTCATCATCATTGCTCAGTCTTAAATAATTAGGCTGCATTTAAACATTGCAGCAAAGCCCTACTGCAAGCTTTGATCTTGCTCATTCAAATGACTGTACTTTCCACAAAAGAAAGAACCGAGAGGCAAGAACTGTGTTTTGGGAAGAAGTACACCACTGCTGTCTTTTCCATGTATTTGTATTTATGTAGTACTTATTTTATCATCTGTTTTGTGTCTTCTTTCTGTAGTACAAAAGCACAGCTCACTTACTGCTGCTTGCTACATATACATGCAAACCTTATCCACTGCTAAAACATAAATAGATGGAAACTTTATAGATATATATATGTGTCTACTACCAAAACTAAAACAATAATAACATGCAATAAAAATTATTTGCATAATTTCTTTAGGTTCTTGAATGACTAAATATTTCATTACAAGCAAAAGTTTGGTAGCACCAGTAGTCATCATAAGAGATAAATTTTTAAAATACAGTACAACAGAGGAATTGTACATTAAGGAAGTGAGTCAGCTAAACAGGTTTCTAATGGAATTCACTTGAATATAATTCTAGGGTTCAGTACATGTACTTTTTTTTTTTTTTTTTTTTTTTTTTTTTTTTAAATTTCAATAGTTCCCTGCAACTATACAAAGTGGATTGCACAATGTGGGTGTGGTAATGAAAGTACTTATTTTACCTCCGAGACTTTCAGTACATAGAAAAACGAGTTTGTCTAGCTATGCATTTGCTGTATTCGCTATTGCAGTAAGGAGGAGTGTCACCGGTCGGTTATACATCACAAGGGCAGAGAGATTTATGAAAGCAGGAATTAATTCTGTAGGCATACATGCTTCTTCTCATGCCCAGAGAAGGAAATGAGGAGTTCTGAAATACAAGACAACAGGTATAAGTAACTCCTGAAATTTACTGTGGCAAAACAGAGCAGAGAGAGTTTAGACTATACATTATTTACTCTGTTTTTAATTTTTATAATTTCTTGCACTGTTTTTCATTTTGATTAAATTTTTTGCACTCTGCTGTTTACTTCTGACCAAATCTAGTCAGGAATTGTAACACAAGGGTATATCAGATATAAATATTTCCATTCCAGCTCCAAATGCTATCAATGTCAATCATGAACTTTCTTTCTTTTTTTTTTCCACCTTCATGATTACAGTTTCTGTCGTCTTTTTTATATTCAGTTAACACAAATCTATAAAGATATGTCCTTCAGTCAAAAATTCAAATGGTTTGCTAAAGGAAACAGGTTTAATCACCAGTAAATTAAATTACTAAGTGAAGTCACCTGAATTGTAATGCAATGAGGACAGATCAAGAAGGCTGTCATCTAAACTGTTGAAATTTTAAGTTATTTGAATTTAGCCAGATGTTATGTTTGTGGTTTGTGGGGGTTTTTTGTTTGTTTTTGGGTTTTGTTTGTTTTTTGTTTTGTTTGTTTTGTTTAATTTAATTATCAGCAATTATTTAATCCCAATGATAGCTCTTGTATACATCCCTCTAGTACATTGTTTTACACTGCTGCTTAATTCTGCCATTATCTGTAGAGAAACAGAAATAAATTACTTCTATGAATTCTAGGTACAGAGTCATATTTCATTTAAGCTATCTTTTGATTTGAATTTCATTTAATTTGAAGTTGTTATGCTGCCAAGAAAAAGTGCATATATAACTGTTGTTATAGTTGTATAGATTAAGCCTTCACCCACAAGGTAGGATAAACTGGCATTTTGGAAATGAGTTTATACAGTTATATCCTCTCTAGAATTTATTGTTATAATATGCTGAACCAGATGTTCAACTTTAGAGCCTCAGCCTTGACCTACTTCTTATTTCAGGAATTGAATTTTTTTCTCAAGTAAATCTTTCTTTTGCAAAATTTTTGGGGGGTTGGGTTTCCCTCTCTCTTAATACATTTTTGTTGGTTTTTTTTGGTTTTTTTTTTTTTTTTTTTTTTTTTTTTTTTTTTGTTGTTGTTGTTGTTTTCTTTTTTTTTTTTTTGGTTGGTTGGTTTTTGGGGTGTTTTTGTTTTGGTTTTTTTGTTTGTTTGTTTTGGTTTGGTTTTTTGTTTGTTTTGGTTTGGTTTTGGTGTTTATTTGTTTGTTTGTTTTGGTTTGGTTGGTTTTGTGGGTTTTTTTTGGTTGGTTGGTTGGTTGGTTTTTGGTTTTGTTGGGGTTTTTTTCCTGCCTTCCCCAATATTTTAAACTGATATGAAATTTGCCTTAAAGTAAGGATAGGTCAAACTTGGCATGTTTATTTCTTGAGAAACCACCTTGTTGCTTATGATCATATAGGAACTTAATAAACGTTGTGTTCTCAGTCTGGATTATGTCCAAAGTGAAATACAAAAAAAAAGGATGAATTACCCTGAGTAAGTAAAAGAAGCTATTCCTTTTCTCCACAATTTTTTCCAGAAAATAGGATAGTCATAGAGACAGTTTGGGAGTTTCTTAGCTGTGTGCAAATCTTAGAATTGTAATTCAAGATACATAACATATACTAGGAAACTGGGACATGAACTGATTGCTGAATAGTCAGCTTATCCCTGTTCGTTCATATAACTGCAGTAAAGACCTCCAAGAAGAGTGACGATGTCATCTGTAAAGCTTTGGGACACTGAGTTGAATGAAGTTAGGGGAAAAAATATTGGTTCGTCTTTTCTGAAGAGTAGTAAATTTTGAAGTTTTCCAGACAGAGAATGACATAACTGAAGTGTTGACTCCAATCTTAGACCTTGGGACATATGAAGAAGACATTTTCAATGCCCATATAAGGAAGTGAAGCTGATACATCAAATTTTCATAATCACAGTAACTTCAGGTGAAAAACAGATCTTTTAAAAAAGTAGTTTCATTTGTTATAGGACGACATCCTTTGATAATATAATCCTGAATTATTTTGCAGACAACAGCGGATTTTGAAGGAGATCAACATATTTTATAACTTTGTTTGGTTGAGTGATTTTTTATGGTCATTTAAGAGCATTGTACTTAGTAAATTGTCAAAAGATTGGTTGCAAATTCTGGCATTACCTTATGCTTCTGAAAATATAGAGATATTTGAGACATAAGATCCTAAAAATTGTTTCAATTCTGACAAACAGTGGTTGAAAAAGAATTTTCTGAGGTCCAGCATTTTAGATGGTTAAGTGCCAGCTGTCATACATAAGAGGTAGCCATAATAACTTTACCATTTACTTTTAATAAATTCCACCACATTAAGAAACCTCCCATATAGTGCTAAATGGCAATGCTGTCGACTAAAGGAGGAGGGGTGACACATTTATTACATTGACAAAAAAGATCCTAGGGAAGGCAGTTCAGGGGAACATCTGTGGGGGGTAGACCAGTGTCCTGTATGACAGCATGTCTGATTACAGCTCTGCCTTGAAAAGCATGAAAGAGCCCTTTCCAGAAAATACAGGATGACAGACGAACAGGAATTTGACACCAGGTTTGTCTTCAACCGCAGAATGCTCTCTCATGGTGTTTGTAGGTCTGCAGATGTGCACTTCTGGCTGGACAGATGTGCCTGATGTTTCTGTTTCTCTCGTGTTTCTCTGGGGACATGCATCACCTCCTTCTCAGTAGCTCTACCCTAACATGAACTCCTCTGCCATAAGGATTTAGTTGACTGTAGAGCTGTATCCTAAAGTTCCTCAAACTTTAAAATAACTGTTTGAGGATTTGCTTTTTTTTTTCCATATTATTTTACAGCTTTAATGTCCCTACAGTTATTGGTACAACTAATGGGATAATGCAATAAGCCGAGTCTGCACAGATCAACACTGTTATCAGAGCAATTTCACATTTTATGTTACCTAATGTGTTTAATCACTAGCCTCCTTTTACTCTAGACCTACTTTGATACACAACAAACATAAGGCACATGATGATTAGATGATTTTATCTCCAGAAACAGAGAGTGTCAGCATTTTGAACTTCATGGATATTTCAGACATGTTTCATCTAGCAGCCTTTTATGGCATCTGAGTAAAGAAAATCCAGATATTAGTAAAGTGCAAATCTGCTGAAATTCATATCTGGGGAGTTTTGTTAAAATTCAGAATTATTTTATGCCTCTTAAAAATGCCTTAGTGCAAATCAGACAATATTTTAGAGAAATTACATGAAAAAAGAAACAAGACAGACTTAGTTAAATTTATTACCAGTTAATATAGATTTGGATAGTGAGAAAGAAAGACAAGCATCAAACCCCCACCTTTCTTCCACCCTCTCCCAGGCACTTCACTCTGCTATTTCCAAGTCCTCTCTGCAGAGGAAGGGACAGGGAGCAGTATGGTTTGAACATAGAGGTTTCACTCTTCTGCTACCCTCCTCTGGTGCAGGGTCTTCCTACTGGGTGAACTTCTTCAGGAGAAAAATCTGCTCCCATGCCAGGTCTCCACGGGTATCATCTCCTTTGGGAAAAACCCAAATCATCCTGTGTGCAGTCCTCCACAGGTTGCAGTGATGCTCTCCTCAGTGTGTTCTTTCAAGGGAATACCAGCTCTGTCTCCTTCACAGGGTAAAGGCGATTATCCCCTCCCTCAGAGATTTTGCCACAGACTGCAGCTCCCACTCTTTATTTTCTGACATTGGTGTTCACAGAACAGCTTCTTAGTTTTGTGTTCCTTCCTCTTCTGTCTGTATGGCATTTTCTGACCTTGGTTAAAAATGCTTCCCCTGAGATGCCACGATCTTGGCTGAGGGGCTCAGCCATGCCCTGTGGTGGCTCAGTTGGGGCCAGGTGGAACAGGTTCTCTCTGTCACAGACCAGAGACCATCCTCCTACCCCTGACAACCTCGACACACATGCGAACCCAGCACAGCATGGGTTTCTAATTCAGCTCATAATAACCTTCACATCTAATGAACATGGAACAATTGCTCTGGTATCTAATGGAGTTTCAGATCTCTGGCTAACATAGCAATATTTGAGTAATGCTAAACTTATACCAAAGCGTGTTCCAAATTTTACGAAAGACAATAAAAATCTAGGGCTGTAGAGTGATAACTACCTAATTTTGTTTCTCAAGAAAGGGTCACCTCTTACGGTTTGTGGCTGTTTTGTAAAACACAGGCACTTCCAGAAAAGTAGATCTGTTTGAAGAGGCTCATAGAAAGTTAATTATATCAGCAGTCTAGGACTTCACATTCAGAGAAGCAATCAGGCATCAAATTGTTGAATGGTTTTCAAATAAATGACAAGTAAAAATGACATTGGCATGATGGAAAGTCTTAAAGAAATTTCATTAGTTACCTCCCGTGATGGTCCGAGGTGAGATGAGCTGCACAGAGCAGTGGGGCTGAAGATAAAGCAGGACACCCTATAGTGAATTAATATTAAAATCTCAGAGTTTGGCACACTGCCAATTTTTCTGAAAGATTTAGCTAATCTAATTAGAAGACAGAAGTGAGAGGGCAAATTCTGTGTCTGGCTGTCAGCACTGAAATAAGAAGGAATATGGAATAGTAAAATGGCTGTAAACAAATACACTCTACACAAAAATTATAACCAAACTCTACATACTATTCACTACTCTACTGGAACTAAAACTGGCCTTTTTTATATGAATTCATCGTATCTCAGTCAATAATCTTGATATTTTTGCAACAGACATAATGAAAATATATTTTGCATAAAAATATAAAACAAAAATGAGGTATAAAAAAGCAGATGAGACAAAGAAAAGCTGATAATAAATGCTTCTAAATAAAATCAATGGTGGTTTTTCATACATTTGTTTCAAAAATTTGTTTTTTTTCTTCTCTGATAGGAAACAACAAAATAAGAATTAATTCTAAATTCATCATCCTTTTAGAAACAGAAACACTTGAGTTGAAAATCTTCAGATGACTGCCTGAATAAGATGGTGGAAAGCACTATCCTAAGGGGTCAAAATAGACCCTGTAATGAAAATATAATTTTTTTGGCTCATGCTTTATAGGGCAAGGCTAACTTTTGATGGTTTTATGACCAGTAGTATATAATAAGTTCTCAATTACATAATGCATATATGTATCCAGTTACAAAATATTACTGATATTACTTTGGCTTTTTTCATACTTTTGCTTATTTGGAGCTTATGCCAAAAAAAAATCCTGTACATATAAAAAGAATTTTACCATCACAGCGTGTGAATAAGGCATAAGTGAGGGTTTTTTTGCATCTCAACACTTCAGAAACAATCAGCTTCTATAGTCTTATTCTAGCTACTTCTGATACATACAAAGTGGACAACAGTTTTGGTGGCAGAGTTAGGAAGGTGACACATCTGCATTAGATGGAAAACGACTAATTTATTTCTCTGCAGTTGGTGCACATCTGTGCTCATTAAAATCAAAGCCAAGATTTGCATTTTCTTCATTGGTGTAAGATGAAGTAAAAGCATTTAAAGATTGAGCTATTTGCATCCTCAGAATTAAATATTTCTGTGCTTGCTGGGTGTTATGGATGGGGAATAAATCCAAGCTGAATATCTGTTTTCTGTCATTTATCTGTAAAGTTAACTTTTTTCAGTAATAATAATAACATTCCATATGGATTTTTAATGTTAAGTACACATTTAGCACTTTCTTAACATATGTCCTAGCAGTACAGTCTATTTCTTTGGTTAATGTATTACATATATCTAAAGATGCAATGCTTTATTTGTTCAGACCCATCTTAAGACGGAAAGCAAAAAATATGGTATTCACTGGCTGTCAGCAGGCACAGAATATCTCCGTAATAATAAGACTAAATCCTGTGAGAAATCCTAAATTTTCACCTAAGTATCAAGTTAAAAAACAAATAGGACAAAACTGAAGTACTCTAAACAGGAGCAGTACCAAAGATTAGATACAGAGAGTGGAGAAGCCTTGATATTCTCTTGAATGTTTTAGGTCATTCAAAGAATGTGCAGCAAAGGTATTGGCAGAAGCAAGTTTAATATAAAAGTGAGAGTGTGACAAAGTTCATCGGCAAGATCCACTCTACTGCTTACTAGGTGGTAGAAGCAAAGAGAAAAAATCAGACTAAAATCTAAAATAAATCACTCTATAACTAAAATCAATATAAAATGGTCTGTGTGGATGCTGGGGATAGAAAAAGTGCACAGATGGGAAAGAGTGGGTATATAAGGGAAGAAGGCCTGCTGTTCAGTCACCAGGTTCAGAGTGAACCCCCTTGACAAACCTAGCCCCAGACTTGATCAGTGGTTTAGGCCTTAATGTTTTACGAGTACTTAAACTTAACACCACTTAATCCATAGCCTAAATTAAACAATTTAACAAAAGATTCTGTAGAATCTAGAGTGGTAACTCACTTATATGCCTAACTTACTTACAAAGCTAATGTACTTGAGAGTCTGAGACAGCAACATACATAGTATATTCACATTTGGACCCACACAGACCCAAAGGAGCATGTGCAAGGTATAAACTAGTGAAAAATTCTGCTTGAATTCACTGAAGTACTCATATCAGATGTCTTGGCACCTTCTTAATGGTTGAAGGACTGGGGATATAAACCAGGGCTCTATTGTCAGCTGTCCTCAGAGTATAGTAAACTTGAGAATTTTCTCGCTCTGAGAGGTGGCCCACTCAGAGGCAGATCCTAGAAACATAGACTGTTCCAGGTCAGAAGAGACCTTAAAGATCACCCAGTTCCAACCCCTCTTCTTGAGCACCTCCAGGGGTTGGACATCCACAACTTCTTTGGGCCACCTGTTCCAGTGCCTCACCCCTCTGACAGCAAAGAACTTCTTCCTGAAGTCTATTCTAAACCTAGTCTCTTTCAGTTTGAATATATTCCCCTTGTCTGCTGTGGTTATGCCACCACTGTAAGATGTAAATTTTGTATCTCTGCTTAAATATGTAAATTGGGGAGGAAAAATTGGCAGCTTAGTACTAAACATTACAAAGTGTTGACATGGGGAGCTAGTAAAATTTTGCAAAATTCCATCAAGTTTTAGGAAACTTTCACTATATTTAATGTATTTGATGAGATCTTTACTGATTTCACAAAGGTGGTCAACACTTCTTTTGCTGGTGAGAGGAATGATCACAGAGACATACAAACAGGGATATATCATAAATTGTGTTTCTGTAGGAAATCAGATTAATAAAGAAAGACTCCAAGCTTCTGATTTAACTGTGATTGCAGCAACCTATCATTTCCAAAGAATGCATTTGCAGCATCTGCTAGGATGTAAACAAAAACCGAAAAGATCAGGAACAACTCAGAGGAAGAAAACTCTTGAAGTCTCTTTACAGAAAGAGTGACTAATCTTGGTTCCAGACAGTTTACATTTTTAAACTGAGATGTTTTAGGTCTTGGTGGAAGAGATGTTGTTCATTGAACTATTTACTTTTAATGCTTTCTCACAATGAAAGTCACTGTCCCTGGTACACTTATAATTTTATATAGGCAAAAATTTAACACATTTTGTACATGTACATGCTTTTTTTTTTTTTTTTTTGCTTAGCCAAAATTTTACAAATCAACTGTAACTAAAACAGTCAAAACTCAAGATGAGTCCAGTTACAAAAATACAACCTAATACTATAATTTTATACACAAAATTATTATTCTAAAATAAAATGTCACTTTGGAATAGGTAAAACTAATACCCTTCTCATAGGTGCTGCAGTCATTCTTATACTGTTTCCAGGGGTCTAACATGATGACAGCCATTTTTTCTCAGTAGAAACGTGGTCTGTTGTGGAAAACACTGATAATGTTTCAAGTTCTTCCCTGCATGCCTTTTTGTGATGGTGGTTCCTCCTTCATTGTCTTTGGGTTTGTTTATATCTTTCTACTTATTACTACAATCTAATTCGTTTTCATTGGTTTCCAATTACCCATTAAAAGTTACACAACTGCTTCTTCCAATTTCAGTGGATACAAATTCCAGTATGTTTTAGAAAATATCATATAAAGAAACTGCAGTATTTGCAAGCATTTGGTACTCCAATTTTGTTTCATGTTTTAGAAGATAGAATGAAATATTTCAGAAGTGACATCTGTTTTATGAATTTCTTCCCCTGCTATTATTCCCATCCTGCTGGTCTAATATCCTTCTGGTCATGATTTTAATTTCATGGTAAAAAAAAAAAATACAAATAGACATTACCATCATGTTATATAAAATTCAACGCAAAAGATACCCTACGAATTCCAACTCATATTCATATATGCAGTCGGTGCTCTTGAAGCAAAATTCAGAGATAACACACACAGTGTACTCCAAAACATATATGGTGTGGTTCAGAATTAATTATTTAGAACCTTACAGATTTAACATACAAAGAAAAATGTCACTTCACTTTCTGCTGACAAATACATAAATCATTCTGGTTTTAAAAAATTCCTCTCCATGATCATGCCTCCCATGCACATGGATGAGCAAGGAGCAATACAGGATCATAATCTTTTATAGAAGAGTTAAGAGAAAGTTTTAGCCTTACAGTCTATAAATGTCATCTAGTCAGACACTAAAAATTTCTTCTCTGTTGTCAGTTAAAAATTCTAAATCAGGTCTAATCATACAGTAAAATAATGCAGCAAATATTTCCAAAGAAAGAAGAGACTTAATCATCTTATTTGGGAACAAAACCACATTCGCTTATGAGGGGAAGAAAAAATAATGCAGTATCAGATTGTCTGTCTGGAGGAAATCTTTAAAGAACTGGGCAAAGCTTAAGAATATATTTAGATTTTAATAGGAGACATTATGATATGAGGACTTCTAGAATTAAATATTCATACCTTGACTTAAAAAAAACCCAAACAAAACAAAACAAACAAAAGAAAACAAAACAAAAAAACAAACAAACAACAAAACCCAAAACCCTAAAGCACACATCATGGGGTAGAACAATCATAAACAGTTCAAAAATGCTAAAATATACAGGAAACATTTTGCATTGGAAAATTTATTTTGAAGACAATTGTCAGAAATTATGTTACTAAAGTTTTAAGAGGAATGTAGAAAAAATAATTCAGCAAGAGATAGGTCAAGAAAAAAAAAAGCTCTCTGATTATTTGGTTTTTATGATGATTATGATGGCATAAAACAGAGGTGGCTTCACAGGTTTTCCTTGCATCATGATCTGGGTCATTGACCTTTATTTCAATAAATTAATGGAAGAAGTATATATATAAGGTCTTGGTTCTAATTTCTTGTTCTCACTGCTTTAGTTCTGCATTTGCACTCTAAAATGTTGAGTATGTGACTCTTACAAATCCGTGGAGAAAAATCAATCATGTCATCGTTGTCTTTTTAGGAGATTGTTAACAGAGACATATATCTGTGAAGATTTGTTATTATTACAATATTACATTGTTGAATTTACTCTCTAAGTACTCAATACTACATGGTAGCATGTAGTTTGGATTTCTCAAATCCACTGGAAATAAAATAAAATTAAAAACTTCAACAGATTTGGTTATTTGAAACAGGAACAAGATTCCTTTCATGATAAGAGAATTTCTTTTTTTCCTTACAAGTTGCACATCTGGAAGAAACCAAAAATACATTAATTGTATTCCCACCGTATGCCAGTATCGACCACTATTTTACACTCCATTGAAGCTTGTATGGAAACATTAAGTCTAGGTAGAAAGAAAAAACATGCTTTGCCCCTTTTGACAGGTTTTCTTACAGACCTAACAAAATGTTTTTACAGACCTAAAGATGTTTCATAGAATAGACAATATTTTATATTTTTTGGTCGCAGTACTGCTAAAAGATTAATGAATGGAATTGTAAAATTAAGTTGTTATAACTCAGAGAAATAATTTCATAGTTCATTGTCAATTTGTCATTGACATAAGTGACAGCAGTACATCTCCATGGATGAAGATACATGGATCTCCAAATTTTCTCATTTCCTTCTCTTACTCATTAGGGCCAGTGCTTGGACTGAGATCTATCTGATGCTCTTTAAACCAATACTGATAGGGTACAGCAGGGTAGAACTGGCTCAGAAATGTATAAGATGGCTCCTTTGTTTCAAAGACAACTAAAAAAGTCTCTGTGTTTCATAGAGGCTTTAGGTCCAACTTAAAACCAACCTAGGTTTGGGCTGGAATAGATATAATTTTCCTCTTCGCAGACATTTTCTTCTTCCCATCCTGCCAGTGAGTATGCTGAGGGTGTAGAAGTTGGGAGGCGACACAGCTGGGACAGTTGACCCTAGAATCCCCAGAAATAAAAGATAAGGGAAATAAGGAGAAGGAGAGAATGTCCAGATTCATGGTGTGTGTTTCTCCAAGTCACTGTTAGGAGTGATGGAGCCCTGCTTTCCTGGAGATAGCTGAACACTTACCTGCCCACAGGAAGCAGTGGGTTAATTCTGTGTTTGGTTTTTCTAGCGTGTGCTAGTAGTTGCTCTACCTGTTAAATTGTCTTTATGTCAGCCCATGAGTTTTCACACATTTACCTCTCCTACTGCTGAATTTTGCACTTTTTAAATAGAGATATCTGTACCTTGCAAGCTGAAGTATTTTCTTTATTTTGGTTTTCATATGTAACACAGGCAGTATGCTTCTGCACTCTGCAGATTAACTACAAAGGGCTGGTCTGAAATGAATATGTGCTATGTACTGCAAGTCCTTTAAACTTGACATGGTACACCTAAAGAATGCAGTCATTGCTATTGGAAGAAAAAAATAATGGAGGAAAAGTGAAAGCAAAAATAAATAGGACATGGAAGGTAAGGAGAGTAAAATAGATGATGATAATGAAGAGTATGTTTTTCATGCATAAGATTTCTTATGTTGGCTAGTAGCTAGTAACTGCAAAAAAAAAAAAAAAATGGAATGGTGTATCTTGTAAGCGATAATTTTCCACTGAATTCCTATTTGCTTCAGATGGGTCTGTTCTAATTTACTCTTCTTAACTAATTCAACCTTAAATCATCTTATTTCTCTCTGTCTTTGTGACTCAACTAGGATTTTTCCACATACCTAGTCATGAATCTAGTCATAGTCCAATAATGTTGCCAGCAGCTGCTAAAAGCTTTGTTCAGGGTGCTCAAGTTTAATTCACTTATTAGTAGCACTTAAAAATGCAGGTCAGCACTTTTTTTTCTTCTTTTTTTTCCTTTATTTATGTCTGTGTATATGTAGATTGTAAGTGTTTATGTAGTGGAGGGAGATATAAAACAGATACAATAACCATGTCTCTTTTTCTGTGTAAACAGTTCCAGGCAATCTCACATTCCCAGTTTATATGTTTTCATTAGCACTTCCACTTCTGGAAAGACAACTGCTTTATGTTTTACAAATTTAGACTAAGACTGTTCATACTTGTCATCTAGTTGAAGTGAAATGTGAAAAGGTGCTAAGAGACGCTATATTGGATTTACTGGACAGCTATGAAAGCCCACTGCTGTCTTTGTGTGTAAACTGTAGCTTCTGGAAGGGAAACACTCACATTGAATATTTCTTTCCTTTCTGTGTTAGTGAAGAGAACATCGTCTGTATCTAAATGATGGAAGAATTCTAACTAGTGGGATCTCAATTCTCACTGGCACAGAGGACAAGTATTCTTTTCATTCCCACAAAATCTTTCATGGAATTGTCATTAATTAGTGTTTCTGTGCTCACATAGAAACTCCATCTTACTTTCTGTGACATCCATTTCTGGGAGTTTTAGAGACTTAATAGTTGTAGTGGAAAGTTATCACCTTGTCTGAGATGAAGTTAGGAAGTGACTGAATATTAAAATCTACCTACAATTTCTTTGCCTTGCAGAATATCTAAAGGGATCAAAGTTTCTTTACATAATTTTTCACACAATGTATCATAAAATAGGGATTGAAAACAGTCTAAGGCAGAAGGAAAGATATAGAGCTGTTGGTTAGAGAAAAAACAAAAGCAAGACGCAGGAAATTATGAGCATTTTATACAGGAAGAATGTATAGTCTGGTGGCTAGGATGGGAGTCTAGAATTCACTGCTTCAGTGTCAATACCCAAATACCTCACTACGTCTGGCCTAGAAACAAGACTTTCACACAACACTTTCCTTCCCTGTATCCCTAAAGGGCTATGAAATAACAAATCCCTTGGTCTACATCTGCAGTAGAAGCTAATGTATAGCCAGAAAACAAGCTGAGACACTGATCATCTCATCATCTTCACAGCTTAGCTGATTTCGCATTTACTGTCTCTGTTACAGCCCCTCTGACTAACTTTTTTTACAAGTCAGGTATGTCTACAGAACATACTGCTTAGACTCTCTAAGGAATATGAAAGAAAAAGTGTGAGGTTATGGTGTCATTTGACTAGACACAAGTCCCTCCTATTTTGTTGGGTTTTGGTTGGTTTTTTGGTTCTTTTTGGTTTTTTTTTTGCTTTTCACATGATAGAGTACACAAGTGCTTAGCTTTGTACATCTTAAAGTATTAATTAAAATAAATAAATAAATAAAAGTCAGGGTTCAGGTGAACAGCAGAAAATTAATGGTATTCATCACCCATTTTTTGCAATGTGGAGATGTAAATAAGCATTTTACTGTTTAATATTAGTTTATATGACTTATCATTAAAAGTTATAGTGAGAAGGGATAATTGTAAGTCTGATATGAAACAATCCTACCTCACAGGATGCTATATCACAGGATTTGGGCATATATGTATTTTGTGGGGAAAAGGAAAACCACATGACCATATGCTTTCCTGAAAATATGATCAAAGAGTTTAATTTAGTCATTCACTTATGGACTTGATTAGTCATCTTTGGAAGAAGTGCAATGAGAACAGAAGAAATGACGACTATTGTCCTAAATCAGTGGTCTATGCGGCTCAGCATAGTAGTTCCTGTTACTGCAGTACAAGTGGCTATATGAAAGAGCAGCACTTCTGCACTCCATCTCTTCCACTCATGTAGTCTTGGACTGGGGAAATTAAAGCATACACTTCTGCTGGTTACCTTCAACATTTTTTTATGGCTAATGTTATCCACTCCATAACGAAGATTTAAATACCATGCAAAAAGCAGCAAATTGGAAGTTAGAAGGAACCGTTCTTTGCATCATTTGATTCAGTCTAAAACTATAAGGACTGCCTTCTGTCACGTTTTGCCGCATATTCTTTCATCTTCTAAAACTCACACATACACATATATGACATATCTTTTACTATAGAACGTATACATATGTAGTATAGTATACAGTAAATATACAATGCATATACACATAGAGTATGTAAACCATAGCATAGAATATTCTGTTTGAAGGATCAACCTACAACAATCATGCCATTCAATTGCCTGAACATTTCAGAGCCAGCCAAAATTTTATTGAGGGCGTTGTGCAGATGTCTCTGACAGGCTTGGGTCACTTCTTCAGGAATCCTGTTCTAGTGCTTAACCACCTCCCTTGAGGTAAAGAAACATTTCATAATGTCCAGTATGAAAAATCTGTGACACATCATTAAACCATTCTCATGTCCTGACACCAGAAACCAGGGAGAAGCACCTCCCTCTCTACTCCTTTTACAGAAAGCTGTAGAGAGCAAGGTAGTCATCCCTCAGCCTGCTTTTCTCCAAATTAGACAATTCCTAAGTTCTCTGATGCTGCTCATGGGACATTACTTCCAGCCTGTTCACCAGCTTTGTTGCCATCATATGGATGCATTTGTGTGCCTTAAGAAGTTTCCCAAGTTGTGTGTCCCAGAACAGCACACAGCACTCAAGGTAAGGTTGCAGCAACATTGTAAACACCAAGATAATCAGTTTTTGACTGGCTGGCTAAGTTGTGTTTGATGCACCCTGGTATAAATATATACTACACATACAGATAGACATTATAGGATATTTATCCTATTTATACACTGCATACCTAACATATCTACTATTAGCTATACTGTACATACTGTCTCTATACTAGTAACACATTACTCTATATACTATTCTACAATCCACACTGCATGAAGGACTGGCTGATGGTCAGGGCTCAAAATGTAGGGAATGGGACTACACCAGAGTGCCAGCTGGTCTGCAGCAGCATTCCTCAGGGTTCAGTTCCAGGCCTAGTTCTCTTCAGGATTTTTATCAATGATCTGGGTGCAGGAGCTGGATGCACCGTTAAAAAGTTTGCTGCTGATATTGGGTATTGTCTCTGCACATGGTGGAGGACATAGGACACAATGGTATTTGGGGTTCCTTCCAACCCCAAAAGGTCTTGTAGGACTTTTCTATGGTCCTACAAGAGATGGGACAAAGTGCCTTGCAGAGGGATTTAGATGTATTGGAGCATTGGACAATTAAGAGTAATTTAACAAATTGAAATGCTATCCAACTTCACCAAGGATGGACTCATGCCAGGCACAGGTACAAATCAGGAGAGGAATATCTGGAGAGCAGCAGTGCAGAAAGGAATGTGACAGATTCAGTGTGGGCCAGATGCATGCCTTAGCAGCCATCCTGAGATGTAGCAAGGACAGTGCAACCAGCCAGTAGATTTTAGTGGGCCCAGAGAAAAGCCACCACAGATATCAAAGGTCTTGAACACTTCTCTTATGAAGAAAAGCTGAGAGTGTTGGGGCTGTTTAGCACAGAGAAGAGATCTGATTGCTGCCTTTCAGTAGTCAAAGGGGGCTTACAATAAAAAATATAGAGAGACTTTCTAGAAAGGCCTATAGTGTCAGTAGAAGGGCCAATGCTTTTAAACTTTAGGAGGGTAGGTTTTGATTGGATGTAGGGAAGAAATTCTTAACAAAGAAGGTGGTGAAATGTTGAAAAAAGTTGTCCAAAAAAGTTGTAGCTCCTCCATCACTGGAAATGTTCACAGTCATATTGGATTGAGGAACCTGACCAGGTGAAAACCACTGGGACAATACAGTTGAAGTAGATTATCTTGAATTGTCCCTTCCTACCCAAACCATTCTAAGGCTCTGGGATATCCTTAACAGTGATGTGAAAAAGTTGTTTGACACTTGTCTGGAGCTTTCACTTCTATTTCATTTATAATTCACAGGGAAAAAAAAAATAGATAGATAGATAGCTAGACAGATTCAGAAACCATGACAGATACAAAGGAAATGTTACCATATGAACTGATAATTATGTTCTGCCTTTATATCATTTACATCATTAATTAACTTGAATTGAGAACATTCAATGGAAGAAACCACACATATGTGTATATATAATTCTCATTGGAAAGGGGTCTCAGATAGGGACCAGAGTTCATATAAATCCATCATAGTGCTGTTATGAGGCAAATGACTGGGAAAATTATAATGCTTTCAGCATTCTGAGATTTCAAATTAGTTAAAGATGAAACCTGAATTTTTCAAGCTATGAAAAGACAGGTGTTAACCTCTCCTGAGTCTTTTTCCAGCCACCTGCCAGTCTCAGTACAAAGACTAACACAAAAATGTAACACACTTTCATATCCATAGAAAGCCTTTATAAAGATTAAAGCTTTGTATTATCTTTCCTTCAGGAATTTTTTTTTTTTTTTTTCCCCTGAGCGAGGTCTTTTATAACTGATTTCTATTGTGTGCTAGATTTTTTTAATGGCTGTGACTCAGCTTCTGGTTTCTTCAAATACTCTCCTCCCCCAAATAAGAAGCACATTTATTAAAATTAAATAGAGGTGGCCACAAGCCGACACCTGTGTCAATGTGAAGAACGAGGACAAAAATTCCATGTCTCTCTTTTCAGAACAGAAGTACTGTTTTATTCCTGGAATTCTGAAAGTAGTCTAAAGGCTTACACATGTAGCCTTCCTTTCTAAATGAAAGAATCAATGTCCTGTAAATTAATAAATAAGTTAATAAGTAAGTTCTTGTTTGGGAAAATATTCAAGACAGAAGCTAAAATTCTATATCTGCCCTCTAAGATTTAATGTTTGATAGTACACTCCATATCATATGTGTATTTTTATACATATATTGCTTACTTTTAAGTAGACATTTTTGTCAGAAATTAAATACCTTTGTGCTAAGCGCTTGTACCTAAGTGCTGCAAGCGTAAATGCTGCTTATAAATAGAAGCTGTTCTTAACTTTGTCATCTGAATAGAAAACTTTACATTTGCACTTTAAAGGCATGCTGGCAAGTGCAGTTGTCCACAGGAGTAACCATAAGAGTTGTGTCTTATTTTTCAGAAAAGTGCTACATGAGACAGTCTATGAATCACAACAGGTGAAGTTGCAATTCTAAAAAAACTATTTTTCAGTAAAAACACATTATAGACCTTTAAAAGACAAAGGCTTTTTTGACTGTAAGATATTAGAAAATAGCATTTTAGAAGAGCCTTATTTTACTGGAGTTTGAAGTTTAAGTTTGCAATGAATTATTTAATCAAATGTCAATTAAATGCAAGCAGTCATATCTAATATAAGCTAGAATATAGAATATATCATGTTTCAAATTTGTGCTAATCATAATTTTATTGCTATTTTCTTTAGTGAAAAGTATGTGTCTGCAATGACTTCTCCTATATCATCTTTCATCCAGAAGATAATCCTTAAGAGTATGAAAATGAATCCTGAGAAAATTTTTCACCCAGAGTGTAATTGAGCAGTGGGACAGGCTCCTGAGGGAAGGCATCATAGCAGAAAGCCTGACGGAGTTCAAGAGGCATTTGGACAATGCTATCAGTCACAAGGTGTCATTTTTGGGGTGTCCTGTGCATGGACAGGAATTGGACTCAATGACTCTGATGGGTCTTTTCCAACTCAGCATGTTCTCTGATTCTATGATCACTCCAAACACATTGAAGATAAAAGACAACTCTTTTTGATATGATGTTATAACAACACATCCACATTTCTAGCACATATGACAGAGGTACTTTGAAAAAAATATTAGTCAAAGAGAACTGTGGAATTGTTTTTTCCTTTCAATGAAAACATCTTGAGAAAAAACCCTTTATATAGGTTGGGTTTTTTTAAATTGAAAATATTAAAGCATGAAAATTAGTTATTAGCTTCTCTCATTAGGCCATATTCAAGACATCTCTGCCCTTCACTACATTAATGTAAGAAGACAAAGTTCAATCATTCTGGTAATATTAGATGCATTTTTTCCATGACTAGAAAATCCACCAATCAAATATGTCTTTCTCTTTTCATTGTTCATGTAAAAGCCTCTGGCAATCATCTTAGAAGAACACATTCAACTTTCAGTTTTCTAAAATTTGAGTAGATAAAACCCTCCCTAGGCACCCTTCTGAGGTCACCCTACTAAATACTGAATAGACTTAGTCCTGCCTGGCTTAAAAGTCAAATGGCATCAAACCTTTGGTTTATATTCTTACACAGTACATCAAACATTATTTCTGGATCTCATTACATGCCTGTATGTGCTTCAGATACACTTTTATTTTTCACTCAAGTTTTTTATTTTGCGTGCTAAACTAGAAAAAATAGTTAGCCAGTAAGTAGTGATATTTTCTGGTTAAGAAAAAAAAAAATTATAATGAAGTAAAATAAAACAAACAAGTAAACAACAAACAAAACGTACAAACAAGCAAAAAATCATTTAACCAAAAGGAATTGTTTTGACAATATGATATTATTCTGGACGATGTCTAATTTGACAGGTATTTTGTCTCACTTTTAAATACAAGTCTTCTTTATTAAGAATATTTTGGTGTATGAGACATGTGTTCTAACAATATTTGTAGGCAAGTATCCCATAAAACAGGGTTTAAGGTTTTTTTTTTTAGTAGCTACATCAAATCAGCATGGTATACAAGCAAAGCGTAAACAGTATGGATTACAAGGTATCTTGATGAATTGGCATCTTACTATGGTAATTATCAGCACTTTTACCCTTATCACTCCAGTGCATGGGCATCATGCCAGCTGTCTTTATGTACTGCAGGGCCCTCATTCTGCAAATTGAAAGGCATTCTAAATAGCATTTATGCATTTATTTCCTAATCTCACTATTCTCAGTTAGTCATTACCAGATCCATTGAACTTGACATAAATCACGTCAAACTTAAAAATATTTAATATTTCTAAATATAATGCTCAAGAATATGTGCCATAATCAGTTTAACAACTACTTACTGTTTAATTCAGTGGCATTAACAAGCCACTCTTCCTTCTATGCCTTCCTGGAGGAAATACATGGATATATATATCCATATATTTATATATATTTATAAATACAAAAAAAAGTGGATACATACTTAAGGGTGAGAATATCAGACTACAAATAGAAACAGAAGCCTGGTTTAGACTTCTGAGATGAGAGACACAAATCTGAATACTTTGCATTCAAACTATTGTCAATAATAATGAGAATGTATAGTAACAGCAAAGAGAGAAAATGTCTTATCTATAACTTCATAGATTATACAGGTTAAATACCCTCAGGCGAAAAATGGATTTCAACAAAAATATGCATAAAAATATACACTTTAACCATTAAACTAGAAAGAACAAGAGGACCAAATCTATCACAACTTCTGAGAAATTACTCTGTGTGCGACAAAGGCCCTTCATGTCAGGAGATGGATCATGAACCCCAAATGGAGAGAGAAGCTTTTTTCCAGACCAGAATAAAGTGCCTCTCTTTAAGAAATGAAGCATAAGTCTTGCAGCTCTTAGCACTGTCTTCTATCAAATTACTTCTGCTTAGTTCAGCAGCTTTAGGTCTGTAACAGTCTTCAAGCATTTGAAGGGGCTTGGGCACTGAAAACAGAGTAGGTATTCTACTCCATGGTAAAATATATGGAAGAACAAGAAATTTACAGATCAGGCATTTTTAGACCTACCTCTTAAACCCAAAGGCTTTATTATCTAATGGCCAAGAGCTTCTTGTCAGTTCTGTGTAACCAGCTTGTTACCAAATTATAGAAAATACCACTCTGCCTGGCTGTTCTGCTTTCTGGTATTTTAAATGTGCATCTAGATAATTAGTGGAAGTTGTTGGTTTTCTTGGGTTTCTTTTGTTTGTTTGGTTGTTTTTTTATTGTTATTATTTAGGGGATTTTTTGCTTTTTTTTTTTCTCTTTCAGGAAACAGGAACTCATAAATCTGATATTGTTTCAAAGTTGTAACAGTTAAAAAAAGCCACTAATGATCTAACTGTAGTGTGTTTTTTTGGTATTGGTATAGTTGTTCATTTATTAGTTGGATTTTTTTTTCCTGTAGTAATATAATCTGGAGTGTTAAATCATCATGGAATGGAATAAAATTGAATTCAGCTGCTGAATTTGCTAAAGTCAGTAGTACCTGTGTTTTAAACCTGCTCATTCAGAGCAGACACTTCAGAGAGGCAGATTTTAATCTGATAGATATTCCTATAACACCACTGTGTGATTTTATTTTTGCCTATTTTGAAATTGAAAGTGCTGTACATATACTCATGGAAAACAAGATCCTTCAGTCAGCTGTCATACATGCAGAATTTATGCAGAGATACAGTCAAGTACAAGCTTGAATCTAGGACTTGTGCAACTCATAGTTATGTCTTTGTGTTTTTGTACTTTTAAGCTGTGGCCTGTGTGGTGGGCTGACCTTGGAGGGATGACAGACCTCCACCCAGCCCCTCATACCCACTCAGCTGTTCTCTTACTCCACAGGCAGGGAATATAAGATGAAATAGCTCATGGGTCAAGATAAAGACAAAGCTTGTGTGTTGCAGGGGAATGGGGAATGGAGGTTGCTGTCAGTCCATAAAAGTTCCTCTTTGATGCTCTCTGCTTATCCTGAAATTGGGAAGTACAGTAATTAATATATAAATAATTATTTTTCATTAAAGCCAGTATCATGGCCTTGGCCCAAAGTGTCTTTTTTCTTATTATTTATTTATTTATTTATTTCTGCCTCCAGGTAATTATATTAAATCTACTTCATCTTATGTGAATTTTTAGGGTCTCTGTGGGTACACAACAATGATTGCCACTTTTCCATCATATCATGGTCTTTTCCATAAAAAATCAAAAAAAACCAAAAAAAACAACAACAACAACAAAAAAACAACACCCCACCTTTCTGTAGTAAAATAAGCTAGGTAAAGTCTCCATAAGGGTTGGACATGTTTAAATGAGTTTAATTTATAATAACCTCTATAACCTCTATTAACGACTTCTTATTAAAGCTTCTTTAACAACAAATTTTAAATTCAATGAAACAAATAAAAGTTTTTCTGAGCTAAACACACTCATCTTGAAAACTGAAAGCAGATATGCTCCCTGATCAGACTGTAATTTGCCTTATTTTTCCAGCCATAACCACTCAGGGCAAGACTGTCAACACAAATTAAACATTTCTAGGGTAAGGAATAGATCTGGTTAAGTTTAATGTGTTTACAATCTGATTTATTTTGTCGACTGTATCACAGAATATTCAAGAAGCTGTTAGTATAGAAGAAACCAAGAAGGGTTTACGCCTAACTTAAAGCAGGAACAATTTTCATAGCTGTGTATTCAATACTTTTTTTGCTAAATGCTTCAGATTTTCTGTTGCATTTACATATAAAATTATTGCTTATTTTCACTTCTTTTAGTCAATATTTTTATTATTGCTACTAAAAAATTCTAATTTTATGAGGAGCAGGAAAATTTTATGCTCATGTTGGCAGTAATTGCATCATTTATATTTTACATAATTTACTTTTTTATCTGTATTTTTTTGTCTTCGTTGTGGCTGCCAGAAGGAAGTTTCTGGACATGTAGAGTTGGCAGTACAAAGCAATACCTGTCTTTCAACCAGACACAGCTTTCACTGATACTGGGCAGATCAAGATCGAATCTTAACAGCTTAGCCAACACCAAAAAAACACAGACATAACTTGAGTTCAGCAGGCTTTGGATCAGGCTCAAATGACCATGTTTTTCCATCTTCATTTTCCTCAGGCAAGCAAGTGCTTGTTTGCAGGAAACCCATCTGGTTCAGCAGTGTAGGAGATGGCTGCAGGAGGTCAAAATGTGAGGAGCACAGGCTGATGCAGAAATGTCTTCTTATCCCCAGGAAGCCCCGGGGCAGCACAGCACAGCTCTACCAGTCTCTCATGCAAAGAAGTTAAAACAGCTCCAGGCAGTAGCTGAGCAGTGGTTAGAAAGAAGAAAGAATTGAAACTTCCCTATTTCTCATGGATCAGAAAAAGATGTTCATTTAGAGTGTGTGCAGGAGAAAGACTGTGCTGGATTTTTTTTTTTTTTTTTAATGTGCTTATGTCAAAAATGGATTTCTGAATTTGCAGGTTTATCTGAAATGAAATTTTTTATAATGTCATTTTTTCTAACATTGACAAGTCTCAGCAATTTATACCACTTTTAAGGAGTTTATCATTAGCACAGGTAGGAATATAAAGGCAATCTGACAGCAAATTTTTTTTTTTTTTTTTTTTTTATTGTGGTATAGTTACTAAAAGCACTACCAAATTTCCAAAAGAAATCATACAGGACTTGATGTTTAAGAGTCTTGTTAACAGCTCAGATCAGGTTCAACCAAAGGTCAGTAGAGCTTTGAAGAGAACTTTACTACTGGTTTTGGGCAATTTCTGTGTCTTATACATGTATTTTGAAATAACAGAAAGAGAAGAAAATACCAAAGCACTTAAATTAAACAGGAAGTAGGTACCTAAAATTTTAATATCTACTCATCTGTCACTGAAGTAAAAGGAGTTTATACTAAAGCAGACTTTACAGATAGTATTACTAAACATTTCCAAGTTAAAAATTCTGAACATCATAGCATCTGCCCAATTGTTCCTGAAAATCCTAGTTCAAGAAATAATAAAACACACAAAATGTAGCTGAGCCTCCTGTATACTACTACAATGCTTTTGATGAAAGACTGTGAAATGCCTTTAAAACAAACCTGACAGGCTGAAGTATCTTTTTGTAGAACAAAAAATCTGCACTTCAGTTTCCCTACATGCAAGAAGGATTGCAAGTGTGATTTCTTATCCTCATGACAGTCACTTAAGCACTAAACAGGAGGCTGCCAGGTAAAAGAAACAGTAGTAACACTCTCACAGAAATACAGGATGGTTTGTAGTGAAAGGCCCTTAAAGATCATCCAGTTCCAACCACCCCTGCCATGGGCAGGGTCACCTTTCATGAGACCAAGTTGCCCAGAGCTCCACCCAATGTGGCTTTGAACACCCCCAGGAATGGGACATCACTTCTCTGGGCAACCTGTTCCAGGGTCTCACCATCCTCACAGTAAAGATTCTTTCCTGATATCTAACCTAAATATATTTTCAGTTTGAATCCATTCACCCTTGACCAATCACTAGAAGACCTTGAAAATAGTACCTCCTCTTGTGCAGAGTGTAGGAGCATTTTATTTCTAATGAAGGGTCCTCAGTCCCCTTGCATGGATAATTCTGGGCACAGAGGCACCCACTCTCCTTTTTACATCTAACAGTTTATGTGTGCTGTACAAACACACATAATTGCCACAGTGTATGCTCAGCAGTTGGGTACAGCTGAATGGTGGGTCAAAAAATGTAAACTTCATTTTCCCAGATACAGGCCTTCAAAAGACAGGCATAATATTTAGACGTAACTCATTGCACTGTTAAAGAATTTGCTAGAGGGCTCATCACTCTTCATTGACTTTGAAAAATATCCAGCAAAGTTTATGTAGACTAAAACTCTATATTGTTAATCCATTTTGAATTATGCCTCCATACCCACAAAATGATTAAGCCTTACCATTTAAATCAGCCTTCAAAGTACTCAACCTTGTCATGGTTTGGCCTTTTAATATTTTAAAACTGAGTCCAGAGCAGACATTTTCTGAATACATTAATTCAATTTCAAATACGTAACTTCAATCCATAATTAGTTGGGTTTTTTTTTTTGTTGTTGTTGTTGTTGTTGTTGTTTTCTATTTTATTCAATCATCCAGTGATTGTTAAAGCAGAATGGCCTCTGGCTTTTTGAGGCCCTTTAGGCAAATCACATCATGTAGCTATAAAATAAAAATGGTGTAGTCATGCCTACCACTAAAGAGATTTTTGATATAATGTGTTACGCATTTTCTTCAAGCTCACCAGTGAAAGATACAACATGAAAGCCTGGAAATTATTGCAATGAGATTCCTGTGAGGGAATTCTGTTATATCTTGCATACAACAAAAAGATACAATACTGAAGTGAAAATTAAGTGCTCATAATGACCATCATTAACTACCACAATCCATACATATTTTACCTTTGTTCAATCATTTGAATGCAAATTCAAGTTATTGTACAGATTCAGAAATTTAGTTTAAATTTAGATGCCTTTTTTCTGAAATATGTGCTGTGTAATTTTAGCCAATATTAAGAAAATCAGAAAACTTTCTCATTTAGATACCTTTTGCTCTATTCTGTTTTCAATTTCAATGTTAACACTGATCAAAAAGGAAGTTTTTGCTAGTAACTTTGCTGAGGATTTTAGAACTTTGAATACAGCTGCTTACAAAACTTACACATTTAAAAGATTAATTTATATATGTCATGGAATACATGCTAATTCAATGTTATATTAAACATATGTATGTAAAGTTTAGACTTGTAAGTTAACTGTATTGTGGTGCAATATCCATAGTAATTCCTAATGTCTATAGCAAAACTATTACAAATGTCATTATTGTGTCTTCATATGTAACACTGTAATGAACAGATTCTTTCCATAACTAAAATATAGTTTTTACTTCTAAAGCAGAACCACTATTCCAGTGAATCCTGGGGAGAAAAATGCATCAGTTTTCATCAGTTAATATGGTGGGACGTGGTTAATGTTTTTTGCATATTCCTCAGAAAAGGAAAGGCATTTATTTTTAATGTGGGCATCTATGTTTTAGCACAGATAACTTTGTTGATGCTGACGGTTGTTCTGTAGGCTAAAATCACTTAGAAAACCTCAAGCATGCATGTGACAGCAAATGCTTATATAAAATGATTTAAATAAGATGACAAAACCTATCTAGCAATACTAATGTCTCTGAAATAATGGAACAACTGTTTCTAAATTATATAATTCAAGAGACAAATTGTGTCTGTAAAGGCAAAACAACTGCAACATGTAAAGTACATGATGAACCAGAACACCTCAATACAATCTGGTGAGATCCTAGCTTATATTCCCATATTCTGTGGAAAGTTATTTGTTCTGGCTGCACTGGGAACGATATTGAATAAAATATTCTAATAACAGAGGTTATGAATGTAGGAAGGATGAAACATACAGACAGAGAGAAAGCAGCAGATGAGCAGATGTAGTTTGTCATTTATACTCATTTAGTAAGTTGTTAAATGTTTATGAAAATAGAATGTTGTTGGAACAACATATTGTCATTAATACAAGTAAATATAATCAATGAAGAGACTAAAACTCAACCCATCAAAAAAAAAATAAATCAGGTGATTCAAAAGACATGTAATACTAAACTTAAATTCAAGCTATTCAAGCCACTGGCCAGAGTAATAATTTAAAGCTGAACTGGTCATTCTTGCTTCGTCTCAATTCTTTCCTGCTTTCTCCGCATCAGCCTGGAGGACCTACTGATTTTCAATTTAAACAAGCCCAAGCAATCCCATCTCTTTTTCTGGATTGGTTCTTTAGGTTTTCTGCAATTATTCCTCATCTTTCCTAAAGAACGATGTAAATTTTGTGAGCTTTATCAACGTCTCCACACTTGCTGTTGAGCTTGTTCTATGGGAAGGAGAGAAGCTGAAATTCCTTGTACCAGGGAAAGAGGAAGTCTGTAACAGTGAAGATGTGCAGCTTTGAGAGCTGTCAAAGGCTACTTTACGTTCAGGGGATAATCAGACAATTCAGGCAAGAGAGGCTAGAGGGACATAGCATGTTAAAGATAAGCACCTACATTTGATCAACAGACTAATCTCTTGGCTCCAAGGGCTTTCTTACCTAGCCCTTCACTGACCTTGATGGATGGTTAGACAACTACATTTAGACACTAAAATTAATGTCTTTCTAGTCTAATACTGCATCAATTTATTGATTATTAAAAAAAAAAAAAAAAAAAAAAAGCCATGGTAAACTAGTAGAAGAGAAACAGATGAAGGAGGAACACCCTCCTAAAATTATTTTTTAGAACACTTTGTGGCCATAAAACCATTACGAGTTTCCCACATTTTTACAATCTTTAAAATACAGTAAATTGTAGAACAAAACATACATGCTATTCCTGAATATTCAACATACATGTTATTGTAGATAACAATTGCAATATTTCCCTTGTTAGTAGCATCAACCCATAGTGAATTTACGAGAAATACCACTCTGATTGTGGAATTTGTGTGTATATAGTGGGTGTGTGTGTCCATTGAATGGAGTATGACACGTTTTCTTTCAAAGCCTGAAATCATCTCCACTGTCACTTTGTTGCAAAATATTCAGAATTCAATGCATTTTGAAATTCCTCCAGATAAAAAATAAATATTTCCTTTGTCAACTGATAAAATTGTACAGAATCAAAAAAAAAAAAAAAAAAAAAGGAGTTATTTTGGTTATAGTTTGTATTGTCAGTAATAGAAACATCTAGTTCTTGTATAAAGAGATTTTTTACAAATATTTTATATGCCTATTATTGTTGATATCTATTGTCCCTTATTCTGACTTTCAAGTCATCTCATCTAGACAAAAAAATTAAAAAATACACCTTATTATGATTCTTTCTTTTGTATTAAAAAAAAGGATTTTGTTTCTATAAGTCTTACATCTGGTGAAGTCTGGAAGAAAGAGCTGGGAATTTTGATAGATATGAGAAAAGCAAAAACAATGAAAGATTTTAAGGCTGAGTACATGTAGATAAACTTACATTGCATAATATTGCAAAACTTCTCAAACTACCTTTCAAAGGTACCCATGCCCTGCCTACTGAAGCGTAGGCAATGCTCTGACATGCAATGTGAACATCCCTGTACCATGCAGTGCCACCCACCTTCAGCCACCAAAGCATTAGGAACCTTGTGGTTATTGGCTCACAAACCCTAATTTTGATTTTGGAGAATTACAGATAATTTAATGGAAATGTATAAAGCTCCATGTATCAAGTGATGATGATGCGCCCATGAATGATGTGGTGATTTGCCCATGGATCAGTCATGGCTTTAGTATGATGCACATTCATTTGGTGTAGTTTGTTCCTTTCAGCTTTGGCTGGCTCACTTTTCCTCACCTGTCCTTTGCTAGGGAACTGTTCTGAAAAGTGAGAAATGTACTCCTGCACAAGGAGAGGGGAAACAGATCCGTTATACACATTTTTCCTCTGTGTGGCCTTACCTTATTGCTGTGTGTGGTTTTGTTTTGTAATCCTGCCTGAATTAGTAAAAACAATTACAAAATTGTAAGTATAAATGCATGATTTGCCTGTTAGGCAAACGTGATAGATTACATATTCACTGCAAAAGTGGCTTGGATAATAAAATGTGAAAAGGAGAAAACAGTACACCATTTCTAATAAATATATATGTTTTAATAACTTTCTATTTTTGCTCTCCTGGTAGGACAAATCCACTTAAATATATGGCCCTCGGCCCCACGGCTTTTTGGTAGCATTGTTATTATTTATTTTGATTCTGTGCCACTGTTTTTTTTCCTTATCTTACTTATAATTTTTTTTTCTTTCCTTTCCAGTACAAATATGTGTTTTCTATTTTCCATTTTTCATAATGTTTAAATTCAAATCAAATGTTACCAATTATACAGCTACATGAAATGCAGTGATGTCGCATATGAAGAGACAAGATAAATTTAGAGATGGCTATAACATATTTCTATAAAAGCTCAGAGATATGTATATTTTTTTATGTACGTGTGTGTGTGTGTGTGTGTGTGTGTGTGTGTGTGTGTGTAGGAATATATATATTCCTTCCCTTCATAGATGCAGTCAGCTTTGGATGAATATATTAAGACACTTAAAATTTTAATATAAAGTATTGGTTATTGCCTTTAAAAGTCTCATGACTAAGGACAAGCTTAGTAATATAGTTGAGCTTTACACATCAAACCAGCTTTAACTGTTCAATTCAGATTATATTGCTGAAGCAATATATGCTATAGTGCATTCTCAAAAGGTATTTTCCTGAATTAATTTTTCAAAAGTTGCAATGTATTATACTCAATATTTTAAGTCTTAGTTCAGCACGTGAAGTACTGTAAAGAAAAACAAACACCCAATAATATGAAAAGTCAGTCTTCCAAAATGCTTTGTATTTGAAGAGGTATCTCATAAAATCATAGTCCTAATTCTTTGTTTGCCAGGCCATTGGGCAGTCATGAAAATTGGATGTTAAATATTTGTTTAGAATTATTTTCTACTCTGTGTTCGTACTTAAAAATAATTACTCTTGATGAAAATTCTCAACAGAATTAAGCCAAAGTAACACTTGCATTCTGATGAACAACTCATTTTCCTCTATTTGAACTGAAAGGATGAGAGGCAAATGCAGACTTAACATAGATATTCACATTCAGAGTTTTACGAGTATAATTTAGAAACATAGTAAATGGAAATTGTTTGAGCAACTGGTAAAAATTATAGATAATCACTACGGAAATTAATTTCATCAATTAATCAGGAAACCAATGGCTTAATGAATAATCAGAGCTATGAAAATAATTACGGGAGGGAAAGAATTAAAATGGCCATAAAATCAAGGAAAGCTTTTTTACCTCCCAGCAATACACCTTCAGTAATTCCCCTCCAAACCCCACAAATGTGATATTTATAGACTGTCAGTACAATTCTTTTAGGTAGGAAAGAATTTCTACAAATGAGACTCAAGGGACCTGAACTGAATTGCTTTTGCAAGATATTTCCTGTGAACTTGGAAAAATCCTGACAGCTCTCTGTGAGGATTCCATCTCATACAACTATAGAGAGCTATGATAAAGGTGTCTACATCACCTGGTCACCCATTATCATCATGAGAGAAAAACTTTTTTAGAGCAGATTCATCTGATTTACTTTAAATATCTACATTGTGAAGAGACAATGTGTCTTTCAGTCACAAAAAAAAAAAAAAAAAAAAAAAAAAAAAAAAAAAAAAAAAAAAAAAAAAAAAAAAAAAAAAAAAAAAAAAGACCCTGGGTTAAATCCCATTTTACATGTCTTTCTTTTGAGAATAGAAAAATGAAGACTGCAGTCCTGCCTTTCACCCAAAAAGAATAATGAAGAGAATTTTAAACATGAATTCACATGAAACATTGTGAATTGCACTGGGTTTAAATAAGATAAATACAAAATATCTGGATGTAGAACAAGAATTGATAGATCCAATTTTCAACAAATAATTCTGATGTATCAATCCACTAATGAATGAGCCATGTTGTGATGACTTATAAAGCTTAAAGGACAGAGAGAAATGTCAGATTTATAGGACCATAAATAAAAGAAATCTGAAACTCAGTCCCAAAAGTAAGTATGTCCCGAGAATGGGTCTGTTCTTGTTCTTCTATGGATAAATGTAAATACACAAGATTAAGTCAAGTTCTCAAGATCACAGAGTCATAGAATAGTTTAGGGTAGAAGGGACCTTGAAGAACATCTAGTCCAACATTCCTGTTATAAGCAGAGACTCCTTAAACTAGACCAGGTTGTTCAGAGCCCCATCTAACCTGACTGAATCTTTCCTGGGATGTGACACTCTTTTGGTGTTTCACCACCCTCATTGTAAAAAAAAAAAAAAAATAAAAATTCTTCCTTATATCTAGTTTAAGTCTAGTCTCCTTTAATTAAAACTCATTGCCCCTTCTCCTATCTCAACAGATCCATGCAAGAGGCTACTCCCCATGTTTCTTACAAGCTCCCTTTACGTATTGTAAGGCTGCAATGAGGTCTTCCTGGAGTCTTCTCCAGGCTGATCAACCCAAACCATCTCAGACTTTTCTCACAGGAGTGATGGTCTAGGCCTCTGAAAATTTCAGTTACTCTCCTGTGGATCCACTCCAGCAGGTCCACCTCTTTCCTCAGCTTAAGAACTCAGAGCTGAATGCAGTACAGGTGAGGTCTCAAAAGACCAGAGCAGAGGAGAGCGACCTCTACTGACCTTCTGGCTATGGTTCTCTTGTCTTTCTGTCCAGTTTCCATTCACCAACACACCCAAGTCCCTGGGCGGAAGGGCTGTTCCCACCCCCTTCAACCCCAAGCTTGCTTTGAGACTGAGTGTTGTCCTGACCTAGAAGCAGCACCTTGAATCTCTGAGTATGCATTTCATAAGGTCCCATAGACTTAGGTATGGACAAGTTCCACAGGTGGTCACAAACCTGAGCTTCTCTGTCCTCTGAATGCCTATTTTATTTTTACTGAATGACTAATTGTTTTTAAGATGATGCCTGATCTATAAAGATTGGTTTCTGTGGTTTCAGAAACTGGAGTGAGGGTAGGTGTGTGAATGAATGTGTGAGCACTAGTGAAGATTATTCTGCTTTTGACGATCAACAGGTGAAGTGGTTTATTGAGTGTGAAAAAAAAACCAAACAAAAACAGAGAGAAAGAACCTTGTTTGTCCACTGGCCTGTGTGTGGATCAACTTCTTTGGAAATGTTTAAATCCCCCCAAAATGGGTTGTTTATTCACCAAAACACAGAAATGAAGCCTTTAAAATCTTTTTTGAGGCATAATGGAAAAATGATTTTCAGATGTGACCTGAGGAACAGAGATGGGGACTGCGTTATGTTGTATTTTTTAAAAAAAGGCATGAGGAACAAAACAGTGAGTGGAAGTGTTTAGATGTACACATGAACACATCTGCATATTTTACACATTTTACACATAAACAATTTCTTTAACTCATTTTCATTCAGAGGGAAAGTTTTTACAACACTTGCTCTAAAGGAGAAAGACATCCATCTGCTTTTAACACTAAACAGTTTTCAACCTGAAGATGTAACATGTTATTAAACTTTATTTTCTTTACAGTATCGCTGTACTGCAATCATTAAAAAGAAATTGAAGTGTGGAATGATACACAGAAAACATCTGTAAAAAAAAAAGACGCATTTTAAATGGTTTTATGAATACATGCCCTGTGGTTAGACATAACTGTAGAATTATGTTTGGATGAAACCCGAGGTGACAGTTAAGGGAACACACTAATTTAATAACAGTTGATGAATTAAGAAACTGTATTACTTTTTAAAATCACTTAGGAAGCCTCCTTTCAAACCCCTTGGTAGTCTGGTTGATTCTTCTGGACAGCATGTCAAAAAGATTTGGAAACACACTGTCTGTACAAACCACTGTGTCTTGTTCAGCTTCTTTTTCACTTTCTAAAGAAACTTACATCAAAGCTTTATATTTCCATTCCAATAAAAATGCTCTGTAAAAGGGTTCTATTTTCTGGCCAAAATAATGCTGATTACCACAAAATTTATTCAAAGCTGAATACATCACCTGTAACATCCATCACTTTTATATATATTTCCTTTAAAAGTAGAAGAACATGTTAATGAGACAAAGTCCAAGCATTCTTAATGATGATGAACCACTCCTTCATATTTATATGCAACAAAAAACAAACCATTTACATCAATGTAAGTTTCCTGGAAAACTTATATGATGGCACAAGTATCTAATTATTGTAGTCAAATATCACAAACTTTATGAACTCAGTGTCACAAAAATAGGTATGGAACATTTTGAAATTGACAGTGGTGGTTTCTAAAATGTTTTCAAAACAGTCAGGGAATGATTATGACTGAAGTAAAAAAAGAGCTTACATACCCAAATGATAAGTCCCAGTACTCAAAAAACACCTCAAAGAAAGACATTTCAGTAACTTTTTAAAATGGATTTAAACATATTCTTATTTACCCTTGATATTCCATTCCTACAATAGATTATTTCAATTAGTTCTTTATGAACCGCAAATTAAAATGGTGCCTGATCTGACAAGAAATTAGTGAGTGTTCCTCTGAGTAGAAGTGGAAAGGCAATGTCATCATGTACAAAAAGACAGAACTTCTGAAGCAGATGTGTGTTAAATACAGAAGAGATGGTAATTATAGTACAAACGTTTCTGTGCACAAGTACATGTTTCTAAACAGCACAGGTTCTAGCTCCAACTTCTTATTTGTCAGTATTTGAACCTTATTAAAACCTCACAGTTACCACTGAACAAATTGTTTAACAATTCTATGAAAATACACTATTAAATGGAACAAAAAACACCTCCTAATTAATTTTCTCATGCTTTTGGAAGTGGCTCAGAGTCAACAATATCCTGAGTTGAGGGTTAAAAGTCTGCTCCCAAGAGAAAGACGTGAATTTTCTCCTCCTGCAGTAGAGATAATAATGTAACATGTACACTTTTTTTTTTTCCCTACTAGGAAAGACTAAGAGAATTTGGTTTGTTCAGCCTGAAAAAGAGACAGCTTAGGCGTGACCTAACTGTGGCCTTTCAGGACCTGAAAGGAGCCTGCAAGATAAATGGAGAGGGACTTTTTAAAAGAGTGTGTAGTGAAAGAGCAAGGGGGAATGGAATGAAATCAAACTGAAAGACAGTAGGTTTAGATTAAGTATTAGGGGAAAATTCTTTATTGTGAGAGTGGTGAGACACTGTAACATGTTGTCCAGACAAGCTGTGGCTGCTCCATCCCTGGAGGTGATCAAGGCCAGGTTGGATTGGGCTCTGATTAACCTGCCCTTGCCCATGGCAGAGTGTTGAAAGTAGATGATCTTTAGTGTTCCTTCCAACCCAAACCTTCTATAATTCTATGATTTATAGTATTTGACCCATGATACTGTGTCTCTCTATCCAGTCTACAGAACTCGAGTTGTATTCTATAAATACATACATTTAGTAGTCACAATGACTGTAAGAAAAAAAGACTTACCCCTTTTTCCTGGTCTTTTGTGTCTTAGAATGCAGCATTGATTATAACTGTTAGCTATGCAAAATCAAAAATCTCACCATCAATCAAAATCTTCAGCCTAAAATTCATGCTCCAAAGATGGAATAATTGTATTATTCTTCAGATTATTGTCCAGCTTAATTTAAAAACACTTATAACAGGGATTTAACAGCATCTCGGTGTACTTAATGATCTGCTACATTTTTGATAAAGTTTTGTGGGGATCTTTTAGCCTTATCTAATCTAATCTAATTTTCCCCCATTAAATTTTAAGGACCATTATTATTTTTGCAATCCTTTTATCCTTATACCTAAATTTTAGTTATTTAAAAGATTGTCATCTTCTTTCATGGCTTTCATTAGGATGACCAGCTTCATTTCATTCAATCTTTCCACAGAAATCACATTTCCTAGGCATTGATAATCATTCTGATATCTTGTCTTTTTCCAGCTGTTCCAAATAGTTCTTTGAGTATGGCACAAACCTGACAGTAGGTATTTATCTGAACCCTTTGCGTCTTTGACTGAACAGGAAATATTTGTATTTGCTACACATCTGTTTTTGTTGGTTTTTTTTTTTTTTTGCAAAAGTCTTTAATCACAGTCAGTTCATCTCTAATATTTCACCAAGAGGCTTGAAAATATACTTTTTGTTTTGTTTAGATGTGAGGTTTCTGCATGTATACATGTTTCTGCATGTCCGTATACACATGCTTTAGAACGTGGATATTTTATAAATGCATCTATGCATATTTTAGACTGTGATTTTGACCATGATGTTTTATTTCTTTTAAACATTTGGTTGTTTTACCCATAATATCTGCAAAAATATTTTCCTCATTGTTACTAGAGAGTACATGAGAACACACTAAAAGAAATGGTTCAGCACTGCACAGCTGCTTTGTCCTACCTTAACCTCTCCTCAACTAAGGTGGAAAAGACCTGTGATTCATTGCTGAAAAATCCAGACTCTATCACAGGGAATGAACGACTTGCATGTCTGGAATGGATATGTTTATACAAATAGTATGTTATGTGCAGATATAGATGGGCAAATACAAACAAACTTTTATGCAACGAAAGTGAAGTTTTTTAATTCCTGATTTTTTACTGAGATAAACAAATTAACACATCCTGGATTTAGATTGTTTAATTTTCTGTCTGCAAATATACATTTATGTAATATAATTACTTTATTACTTCTGAAGACCATGAAGCTACAGGTTTTTTTCATGGAAACTTCACAGGTCTCTGGGAGACCGAGTTAAATTCTTGTTATTAGAACTCTGAATCCAAACCTTACAATGGGATTTCTTCCATAAACCAGAGAAAATATCATTTGCTGTTAAATTCCACAGTAAACTAAAAAGAATGACGGTTAAGCTATTTGCTGTAAAATGTAAGGAAATCTCTCTGGAGACATTTAGAAAAATAAATGAACATTTGCAGTTTTGGACATCAAAGGGCATTGGCAAAATAAAGAATAACCCAACGTAGGTTTAAAGCTGTTTTTAGTTTTTTTTTCTTGTGCTATTCAGCTCTGCAAGTCAAAAGGGACAGGCACCAAAGATTTTTTTTTTTATTTCTCACTAACATGTTCCTGTGGACACAACCACTATACAGAGGTGAAGGTAAAAAAAGGTTTATCCTATCATTTCAGGGACTTTTTTATTCCATATATTTTAAAAGGTACATTTTACATTAAATCAATCTTTGATAAAATATTTATTGGAGGGATATCCAGTCTCTACAATGCCTTTGCCAGCATGAGTATGACTAGTGTTAGAGCAAAATATTATTAATTATAAAAAATTATTAAATTTATTACTTACGCTCTCAATGACTACTTCAGAAATAACAAATTTTTAATTCTTCCATTATTATAAAAAAATTATTTGCCCTGGTCCTGTAGTTTCTCAGGTTTAGTACCCTATTTAATTTCTAACTTTTGTTAAAACTGTTTGGAAGTTCGAATTTTCGGAACAGAGGGCTCTTAGATTTTTTGGGTTCTTTTTTTGTTTTTTGGGTTTTTTTTTTTCCCTTGCGTTTTAATACTTGCACAGCCTCCATTAAGAAGGAGCACCTTTCTTTCCACTATACTCCATCCTATATATATATTTATATAAAGAAGTAGTTCTTTATTTGAATAATGCACATCACAGTCTTTCTTGGAATATAGAGTTCTAGGAGCAAATCTAGAGAAACAGTATAAACTGTTTTATAGCGAAATACAGATCTCTTATTACTTAAAAAAATAATCTTGATAATCTAAAAAGCAGGATGCGTAATGGGGAAAATATTCTTCCTCTGTAAAAATATTGGAAGCCATTAAATTTTGATTCACAAAGAAATATCATCATAAAAAATCCACATTTTAAACTAAACAAAGCAATTAACAAAAATACAAAAAAGAAAAAGCTGTATGCATTATGAACTAATGATCTTTCAGAAAGATTATTGTAAATTGTGCTCTTTGAATTAAAATGGTGCAGAATATGACATGTTCATCCCTCATTCACTTCTGCCAATGAGAGATTGTTAAAGGTATAATATAAAAGTCAGTCTGCCTAAATTTTGTGTCAGTGTTTAAGCCTTAGCCTTTTTTTCTGCTTTATATGTGTTACTCAATCCTATTGATGCCATACCTGGCTGTCAACTTCACCAGAATTTTTTGTGAAGGTCTCTACTCAAACCTTGTTATAGGACAAAAGAAGCACATCATAAAGACAAAGCCAAAAATGTATTGTTATTTCAATTAATGTTTTAGCTGTCCAAATCAACTAATACAGAAAATCCTTGCTAACAGCACAGGTTTATTCTCAAAGCAGGTAGAGGTCCCAGTATCAGTACTTGGAGGGACCATAGCTCTCTGGATCTAATGAGGGTCCACTGGACCTTGCAATTTTTTTATGTGCCAGGATTTCGTCTTTGAAAGTACACCAAAGATTCACTACAAACCATAAAGGAAATACTTAATATATCACATTTCTTTCATACAAGCAATTCAAATCTTGTACCAAAGATGGATTTACTTGTTGAACATCCTGAATGTGAAGCTTAATCTGTCGATGGGCCAGTCAGGTTTTGTACTACAGTGCATGTTTAATAGGAATGACTGACAAACACATTGTCTTGGTTTAGGAAGACAGATATCTGCAAGGGAAAGCTGGAGTTTCCCTTGGAATGGAGAATGGAAACCACCCCCCCCCACCTTTCCAAATTATAAATTTGCAATTAAAAGGCTTTCAGGCAAAGATTTGAGAATAGGAATAACAGTTTTTTACTAGGAATATTAAGAATACAAAGGTAGTAGTATAAAAAAACAAGCAAACAAACAAAAATTCTAGAAATCCTGATAGATTCAGAAATACAACCTGACACCCTGTTGAAAGTAATCCAAAGTAAGCCCTCCTGAAGTGGCAGATGTGGTTCTGTTGGAGTAGAGATGGTCCTGTACAAAGGATCCGGTAATGGCGGGTGGGCCCAGTCTTCCTCTGGGAATCCAGGGCTTTAATCGCCCGTTAACAGCAGATATCCCCCGAAAGGAGGATGGGTTGTGGAAGAGAAAAGGAACAATGCCCCACCCAGTTTTTACAGCTGGCCCATTATCAGAAGGCACCCACACCTTTCCCCCTGGAGTTACAAGAGATAAGGAAGCACCCCCCCAGTCAGTTTCAACAGAGGAATAGAATAAACTTTTTTTGGTTACATAACCCAAGACACACATGTAATGTCTGCTGGAGAGGAAAAACTGTTCCATCACTACACCAACAGCTTAATAGAGATTTTTTGGGGAAGATGAACCAGGGAGACCCTATAAATATGATTGTTTAGCAAAAGATTCTGAAAATATGAAACCTATAATAGAAATGGAAGTTTACTTTGAGTTGTAGGATACCGAGTTTTAGTTACTATTTAACCTGAAAACAATAGCCTAGCCAGCTGAAGAAGAATCCCTTTCGATGGAACAATACCTTTCTGCTGTCTAAGGGATACAAAGGTCAATGTAGCAAAACAGAAAAGTCTAAAGAGTAGTTTTTGGAGTTTAAAATAAAACATAGTATGGTAATGTAGTAGTTCTTATAGGCTATATGTGGATTCTATAGGATTTTGTGTCTTGTATTGGTTGGTCACTGTAAATTAGAGTTCATTCATCACAAAAGGAGATATAAGGCATTGTAAGAAGGACCTTGCTCTCTATTCCTGGCTCTTACTTCTACATCTCTATTTCTGGCTCTTCCTTCTACCTCTCTTTACTCTTACCTCTTCCCCCTGCTCTCTGACTCCTGCCACCTGGCTCCCTTCTCTCTTAACTCATACCCCCTTGCTCCTCATCTCGCTCTCTCTGGGACTTTCCTTCAGCCGAGGCTGGTGGCTGAAGGCAAGGCCTTTTTTACCCACGACCTATGCAATACAACCACGTATTCTAGAATATCACAGGTCAGCAGAATTCCTTCTCCCTGCCATCCATGGATGCCCCTACAGAGATTAGTAGGTAAATGAGTAGAAAAACACACAAACCTCTGCCACAGATATGTTAGCAGTGAATCTTTTCTTTTACTCTCAGATTTTTGTTCCTCTTTTGCTGGTGGAAACAGGAAAAATATTGTCTTTAGGAATAATCTCACAGGTAAAATTGAAGTTTCAGTCAGAGGATGATGTTTAAATAGAAAAGAAGTAATAATCACATAGCAAAAAATATTGCACAGCTTCCTCTTACTCTACAGTAATTAGTCTTAAGAAAATTACACCTCTTTCTGCATATCAAGGAAAATGAAGTAGTTTTTTATGACTTAGATACTTGAGGACAAGAAAAGAAAATTAAAAATTAAGGAACAAAAAAATACTAAATCCATCAAAACCCAAGGAATGACAAGAACTTGCACAAAGCATGGCTTTATATTTTCCTAAATATATTAATTTAAAAACCCCTTTTTCTCAGTGGTTACCATCTCATGTCTCTGAACTAGTTAGAAGTGAATTGCAGTAAAAAATTTTGATCCACCACTTGAAGCTCTTCCAGGCTGTGGTAATAAGTTTCTTTGCTCTTTCATCTACCATGTGAACATTAAGTACATGGCGCAATTTATGTCCTTCACATTCTCCTTTAGAAGGTTGGAATAATCATCAGCAACTAATCCAAAAGCAGCTCCCACAGAGGCACGCAGGGCTGGCAGTCAGTTGGTATGAGAGATCCTATCCAGGAATGCATTTTAAGAGTCTGGCACACAAACCTAGCAATTTGTATTCTTATACTAGGGTAATGAGAACTGATAATCTTAGCATGCTATGCAAATGAGCTGTTGCATTTTACACATATTAGGTCAAATAAAAATTCGGAACTTCAAATTTGCTAAAGATTGTAGGAAAACAGGAAGCAAAATAAGAAAATATTTACTAAAAGTTGTTCATAAATCTGTTAAACTTTAAGGAATAGAAAAGCATATAATTCTTAAAGCAAAACATTCCACTTAATTTTGCCTGACCAAATTTATTCTGTAACAGATACTGAAAGTTGTACCAGAATGTCCATAATAATCAATCTTGCAATCTGTAGCTCCTCTTCTAACTTCCATATAACCAGGGCTTCCAGAAATCAAGCTAGATGGAAAATTTTAAATTTATAATGGAAGGTATTGGAAAAACTTTTTTCAAGTTAGGAAAAAAAAATAGACTTGCCTCGTAAAATTTCTACAGGGTTCTAGGAAGGACTAAAAGTCAGTAATATCAAAACACAATGCTCTGACAAACTCAAATGTTTAATTATTGACTACTGTGTTCAACTGAAAAAATAGGTGCTAGTTTTGGAAAAAGATCTTCCTATGAGAAATACTGAGGGTTTTGATTACATACTTTCCCATCAATCTGTACTTTGATGGAAAATTCCAAATCAACTTGAGATGTAATTATTTTATTTTCTCCTCCTCGTATAAATATTTGTTTGTTTGCTTTGTGATCTTTTTACCCCAAAAGAGAAAGGAACAAAAATAATGATTTATACACCAGTAAGTTTATTAGGACCTTAAGTATCACTGTTGTTTAAAAGCCCACTATAGAGATCATTGACCAGTGGTGAACAACAAACACTTAGACAGTTGCTACCTAAAACCCCACAGCTTAAATTTATCCAGGCTACAAAATTTTGCATGTATGAAAAAAAAGAAAGTTAAAAAAAAAAAAAAGAAAAAAAAAAAGAAAAAGAAAAAAAATTAAGAAGTGAAAGAGATGGACAATAAAGAGAAATATACAATAGGTTATCCAGAAAACAATGGATACATAATTAAAATAGTTTCATTATATCTCTTTACTTTTTTTTTTTTTTTTTTTTTTTTTTGGTGGGGTTTTTACAGTTTTGTTGGGGGTTTTTTTGTTTGTTTGGTTGGTTTTTTTAAATTAAAACATGACGTTTTTCAGTCATGTCTTGGATCTACCATTTAGAAATGAGACTGAGGATTCACAGCAGTATTAAGAGAATACAACTGTGTATTAAATCAGCTATTTTCCGTTATCTTTTTGAGCATTTGTTGTCTGAAAAAGCATTTTATGTCGGAATAAAAATTTCAAAACTTTGTGGCAGTGAATTTGCATATTTAGGTAGAAAGCAACTACATTTTTTATTGATGTTCATTGTCAAATAATTACATGATTGGTGTATAATCTGCTTTTAAATTGTAGGAATAACAAGCATATTTTGTCTATTTCTAAAAACTTTTGAACTTTTATGTTCATGTTTAATCTCAAGCCAGCATTTCTTCCATTGAATTTTTGTGGATGACTGTCTGTGGCTATTTCAATCCTTTGCTACCTCTACAAGTGGCTAAATATTTGGTCTGGAAAGAACATAACTGTGTTTGTACTATATTTCGAAGGTTTAATTTACAAGATTAATATATAACAGACCTATCAAAAGCCTACAGATTATAATAATTTTTATTAAAAAAGACTATAGTAGCAAAGTTAGGAAACCACTTCCAGATATAGGTCTAGGTAGATCTGAGCAATTTGGTTTCCACAAAGATATGCAAGTATGTTATACACATGTACATATAATGAACTTCCTAACAGCCATTCTAGGACAAATCAAAGATCCATTTAGTATCCAGTCTTCAAAAGTAGCTAACTTATACACATAAAGACTATAAGAAATATGGAAATATAATTGCATAAATATTTGCCCTAGATCTGTATGGAAGTATTGGGTTTCAGGTAACAGATAACATACCATAGAAGGATTTTGTAAAGGGTGATTGCTGATTAGCATGAAGCACTGCACTTAGACCAAAGAGTCATGTTCCAAATGCTGCTTCATAATTTGAAAGGTTTAAATTAGAATTTTTATATAAAAATATTTTTAATTTAAAACAGAAGTTACTCATATATTGCGTAGTAATTTGTCCTTTTGACAAAGAGAATATATTAAATACTTTAAAAACCTGGAAGAACTTTTGAAAAACTACGACTCTTACCTTTGAAATGAGTGAAGAATTACACTAGCAGTATGTCAAGAAAACAAGGATCATTAATTCAACCAACAGAGAAATGGATCATTCTTCAAACGTTTTAGATAGTTTCAGTATTTTATTTAGAAATCTGAAGTCACCTCTTCTGGAAGAAAGTGCTTTTAATAATAAACTTAGGTAGCCACAGTTCACCATCACCAATATACCACTATCAGAGAAGTACTGTTTATTTGATGCAGCATTCACATTACTGCATCTCTAAGTCTTACAAGAGTTACATGAAAAGCTTTTGTTTCATGACAGTGTTTAGTGAATATTGCCTTTTTCCTTAACTTTATATTCAGAAAGACTGCTTATAGAAAAAAAGACTGTAGACTATTTTACCCTAAATATCTTTTGCAGAATCATATTAGAACCAGAGATATTATCCCTGGAAGGGACCTATGGAGGCTGTCTAGTCCTTCTTCCTGCTTCAAGAAACTGAGGTTCCATGAGTGCTTTAGGTACTGTATCTCAGTGCTGCACTAGTGAAGAAGGTTTTCCTATTATTCAAATGTCTTTTAGGTGTTTACTGTTCACATTTACCTTTATAAAGGTCTTCTTAGCATACTTAGTTAGGTGTTAGAAAAAAATGAGGGGAAGAAACAGACACCTACCTTATAGTTTTTCAGGAGACCATGTCATGGGAGTCTTCAGAATAAATTTTATGAGGCATTTTTTGGGATATGGTCATGTCACATAGTTAAGAACAGGCACTGGTCTTGCCTAGTTCCAACTTACGTTGTTTGGAAAACAATTGGGTCCAGCAACACCCCAATGCATTTGTATATACTTTTTTTCTATATGTATCTGTGCAGACAAAACCATAGACTTCTAAAATGCTTCTACATCCCTCTGTATCTGAAAAACATAATTCCTAAGTTTTAATGGCTCTTAAGTCAGAGAATTAATCCAAAATTTGGAGGGGATTTTTTTTTTTATTCACATAATTGCTTTTATTTGGGATAATAATAAAGCTTCTGTATACTCTGTAGTCATTTTTATGAATAAAAATAATCATGGGGTCTGAGACTCCAAAAAGTCCAACTTCAGACAACATTTCAGTCCTTAGAGCCTACAATAAACAATTACTTTAAAATTTATAAAATATGATTCAGCCTTCGTGCTATCATGTATAGCAGTATGAAACTAGCTATATCCTCTGCACAACATTTCCCTTCAGGAAATCCGAATGTGTGAGTGATCAGTAGACAGCAATGCCACCTCCCACCGCAATGCCACCTCCCACCCATCTCTCCTGAAGTGATATATTACTTAAAGACACCTGTATAACACGAGGTAATTAAAATCTCCAAATATTAATCTTCATTTCATTATTATTCCATGGAAACATTGACCTTTGTGAACAATGACATCTAAATGCTACATATCCAATTCAGTTATGTTTTACGTTCATCCTTAAGTAATGTGATACAAAATTGTGGAATATTGAGCACCTCAAAATGAGCAAGATGAGAAAAGCAACCTAAGTCTTTAACTTACTCAAGAACCTTTCCTCTGTAAAAAACGATGGATGTTTTTCACTCTCCTCCAAGTATCCAAAATTTCAAGGTGTCTGGATTCCAATAAACTAGCCCAGAATTGTCAGCCTGGAATTTTGCTTATATCAAGTTTTAAACTTCTTGTATCAACTTTCATAAATATCTGATAGTCACGGGGTCTGATCTAACAGGTCTATCTAAAGGGTATTTGACACACAAGATCTTTTTTAAAAGTGCAGTGGGAACAGCCTTACACTTACAAAAGAGCATGCTTGCATAGACTACTAGTTAGGGCAAATCCTTCTGTTTTGCATCCCATATGAACTGTGTAAACACACTGTGCTTCAGGGATGGGAATCCATTATATTGTACTGTCCAAAAAGGATATTTAACAAAGATACAAAAGAATTTGTCTAAATTGGTCCCCTTCCCCAGGAAATGTACTGTTGTTTTTTTTTCTTTTTTGCACAGTACACTACACCATTTCAGTAGGAAAAATGAGAGAAAGTAGGAGATTATAATTGAAAACTTTTTTTTGGTTAATATGTCTTAGAATGGAACCATTTAATATGCATTCAACCCAAAAATGTGTCATTATGGAAATGTTATGTTGGCTTTGAATTTTGAAAAATGGAAAAATGCTGAGCTGTCTCTTAATTTAAAACTAAAAATAATACTAACTTTTATGGGCTGACATAATGAATTTCATAGTTTCTTTTAAAAAGCAAGTTTATGCTAGCATGCTACAGAATTTCTTCATGTATAAAAGGTTTCAGATTTCTTTCTATTTGAAAAACTGATTATCTACTCTTCTGCAGTTTTTTTGGTAAATATTCACAACTGTAAGAATTTAAAAAATTCTCAACTTGTAAAAAAAAATCCGAAAGTTAAATAATCTGGATTTTTTAAACAAAAACAAAGAGCTGAAGTTACAGTAACATTTCTCCTTGAAACATTAAACCATATTGTTTCTTCTTTTCTGTATTCCAACATTCCATTTTATAAACTATAAGTAAAAATCAAGTAGAAGTAGTCCTTTGAGTAGTAACATTAACATACTGTGAATGTTTTGAAGTTAATGTCTTAGAACATGAAACTTTGGTAAATGTTTTATGAAATGTACTGTGCGCATGTACTTGCACTCTTGCATCTTGGTGAAGTTGAATAAATAAAATAAAAATTCATCATCGCATCTTGCTTTCATAGAGCTGAACAGCATCTGGCCTTTTATGTTCTTCCTCGAGGTTAGCTGCTTTCCATTAGACTGTGGCTCTTTAGAATTTGTTCTGTTGTGTCAAAAAGCCAGGGCTGACTGTTATGAGATGTGCAGGAAAGGAAACACCATGCTTTATCTTTTCAGTATGGAGATTAACTTCACCATATTGATTCCAGTTACAGTTCACTTCTGTTTTAAGGAACAAAAGGATTTGGCTCTTCGAACAACATCAAGAACATCATAAACTTTGGAAATTTGAAAAAAAAAACAAAAAAAAACAAAAAAACAAGACTATTTTGAGTTATAACACAGGATTATCTTCTCTGTCTCAAACCCCCAATGATGCATCAATCATCAGGTCCCATAGGAACTTGCTGCTGAAGGCAATGTATACACTGAAAAAACTTTCCAAGAAGTAGATTTCAATTGCAACAGATTGTAATGCCAGACAGCAGTCTACGGCTGAGCATGAAATTCATTAATGGAAATGCAGATACTCTGTCTTAGGAAGTACAACAGAAGACAAATATGCCAGTCTACAGTTTCTAATCTTTTGAATTAAGTGTTTGATCGGTCTTTAATCTCAGGATGATTTCAGTACATCTACATGAAACAGAAGATTATTTTGGTGTGACTGATAAAGTGTTTTGCTGTAGACATTGACATTCTCAGAATGATAATCCAGAATTCCTTCTGGTGATAACTTTGAGATTCAGTCTCCATTTTCCTCTTGCCACTATTACTTTATCCTGTGAAATAATGTCTTATTTGTGGCAAATATAATTTTTATTAACACACAAGAAATGGATCTTTCTAAAGTGGTGTGGTTTCCCATCCTGGTCAAACTTATTTCTTCAGTATAGCATACTGTATAATTCATAATCTCCTTGTTAGGTAAGTGAGTGGTACATGGCAAACATCTTCCGTTTGGAGTCATGCAGGGTACAATTTTGTCATGCAAAGAAGGGCAGAAAACTGATCCTCAAATTCCAATCAGAGAAACAATTACTGCAAATTAAGAAGGATTATATTAAAATCTGGTAGGTTTGACACATCACTGAAAATAACTACAAATTAGATTTCAGTCTGGAATAGATGATGGAAGGTTGATCTGTCCTTCAAGTGGAAAAGAATGTGTGAAAATATTAGGCCAATTCTGAATAAGCAAATACCCTAGTTGATGTGTACATTTATAGTCTTTTTGGATAGGGGTTTTTAAGTGTAGGGTTGGGTTTTATTTCTTTTACAAAGCTTGGAGAGGCATCACTGCAGGCAATATAATCAAGTACCAGTACTAAAAGTCTGTGGGAAAATTACCTGTAACAGGAAGAAAAAGAAAGAGAAATATATTTGTCTTCTATGAACTTGAAAAGATACAAATAGTTTAAAGAAATAAAAAAGAATGTAATTAATTATTTTAATAAGTTTATTGAGGGAACAGGTCTGTGGTGTTACTTAATATTTTTTTTTCACTCAAATATGAGGCAAAAAAATGGTAGTTTTGGTTACCTTGAGGTACCCTAGCAACAATAACACAACTGCCACCTACACCAGTGTGCTTGACGAAGCACTGTTCTTGCACTCAATTAAACTATCATGCTTACAGGAGAAAAATGGATCCACTTTGTTGCACACTGTCAAACATGCTTCGCTTTCCAACCTCCATTATTCTAGCTAAGTAAAAATGTATCAAACCACTTAACTGTGCCTGTCACTGAAAAAATTTAAAAAAAAAAAAATGACCATAAGGTTTGAACAAGAAAATTTATGAATACCCTTCCCAGCTTTCTGCAAACATCAATACCGTTAATGACACATTTCTGGTCGTTATAATATTCCAAGGAACTTTTACAAATAGATATCACATCCTTTTTATGTGATGCCTTTTTTTTGTCATGATTTTATTTTTATCAGCAGACAATGATTTTCTTTAGTTGAAGAAGGATCATATAAGGTCAAAAATCTGTCCTTTTTTTGGTATGGCAGTGTAAATTTTCCTCATAGTTGGAAAAATCATTATCTGAATGTAAGGCAATAAGCAGACCCCTCTCTTCTCATTTTAAAACCTCACTACATGGCAGCCCAGTAGGCAAGGTGATGGTAGGAAAGTGGACAGCGAGTCACATCCTAGAGATTCCTGGATACTGCCAAACCACTTGCGGTGTTACAGACTGCCACAGAGCACAGTTGTCCTTGTAAAGTGGAAGGCATGACTCTCCCTTCTGAAGGAAAGCTAAATGGTAAAGGTCTCTTTAATCCTGCTGAGCCAGGCTCCGATACAGCTGTGTAGCTGACTTGCTTTGACACTAATTTAGCTCACTCTTCTTCCTGATGCTTTGAGACTTCAAGGGAAGAGAATGTTTGCCACACAGTTGTCCTCAACATTCTGCCAAGTAACCGTTAGCAGCTAAGCAAAGTGACATCTGTGCATGTGGCAATTGTCTTTAGTCTGAAGCTATTTCTCTTAAATCTGAGCCTGAGGGCTTGAATCACCATTTCACTGTCTTGCCAACTGCAGGGTGTTATTTTTACACACATTTTTTTTTATTTCAAAATAACTACAGAAATCAAAGACACTGAAATAATAAACTCTGTTATCAAGTACCATTTTCATCTGTATTCTGATTTTTTCTCTACACTAATTTGACATCTCTAATAATTTGAAAAAGAACAATTTAATGGACCTGATTCAGTGTAAAAAGCTTTCTAGTGTTATTTCCATTAAATAAATTCAATTTTTAACTGCATTTAATTATTCTACAAAATAAATTTAGTGGAATTTCTTTCCTGCATGAAACTAAATTCTTTAAATAGAGACATCTAGTGCCATTTTGATGCTCTAAGCCATCCCACCTGCTTCCCAGTTGCTCCTCCAGATCCAGGCATGGGCTTCCATAGGTTACAGGGCCTGTTCATGAAGCACATTTACATGTGCGTAAATATGAATGTACATATAAAATAACGTCATATAACCAATTTAATGCAAAGTTATTGCACCTACATTTTCCCTTGTTTCTCACCCTTACCTGCACAAGCAGAACTCAACATTGTCTTTCATTTTCTGGTATACAGATAGCAAGGAGACAAATACATTGTCACCACATTTACTCTTTAAAATCTTTCAAAATGGACAGGTTTTCTGAATAAATTATTCTCAGATATAGAAAGGAGATATAATATTCCTTCTCTAATAACTGAAATTTTGATTTTTTTTAGCCAACAAGTTTTACTTCCATAACAAACTGGTAACACGTCAAAAATATTAACAAGGAAGTAGATTTCTTAACAGAGGCAAAATGTGGTCAGATCCTCAAACTACAGAAATTAGTATAGCACCATAAAAGTTGTGATGTCTATGCAAATTTGAAAGAACTGAGAATCTGACTTTCATATGTAATATAGGAATTTTTTCTCTCAGAAACTTAAGTAGAAGAATATGAGGAACTCTCATTTGTATATACAAATAGGTAAGACATGGACAGTATTTTGAAGTAAAGAATATATCTTTTTACTTTGAGTTTATCAATACTTCAATGCTAAATTTAGCATACATATGTATACATGTAGTAATTAAGCTGATTTTTCACTTTACAAATAGGAATTAGAAAAAAAACCCTCATGCATAGTCAGTTTACAAAAGATTTGCTTGGAGGAAAATAAATGCAGGTCAGAAATTGTATTTTGGCACCATGTCAGTCATGCACAGAAATTGAATGGCCTTACTGCACTCAGGATAAGATGGTTCTGTCCACATGACAAGAGTGAGAATCATTGTGTTTAATTTCCAAGTAGTTTTATACTTGTTCATGCAGAAGTTGCTTCCTTCTTTAAAAAGTGACCTTTAAGAAAATGACATTTAAAAAACTCTTTATTTCTTTTTCATTAATAGAGAGCAGTTCCTTGATTAGCTTGAAAATCAGCCAGGAATAAGCTGTTTCTTTTCTTGTGAGTTGGAAAGAAAAAAATACAAATTTATACAGAATAAATAGTAAATATAAATCTAGTGAGACTTCATTGCAAAAATAAACCTGCAGTGTTCTACATGTTTGTAACCTATTTTTCCCACAGCACTTTATTTTCTTCTAATTTCAGAAAATATATTTTTGTACAAATAGCTAAATACTATTATTCTTCCTCATGTGTGTATTGTTGCAGTTATTCTGTCTGAGCGTTGCTTTTGGTTAGGTGGAAAAAGACCTGTATTTGCACTTGGAAATTCCTAGCCACAGCAAACTCATTTCCTTCAAGAATATTTAAAGCTAGCACAGAAGTAATTTATATACATATGTATATGTATGTATGCATATATATATATATATATATACAAAAACAAACTTATTAAACACAGTAACATATTTACAGCTGATTCTCAGTAGCTTTTCAAATTGCCCAGGATTATGACTTGAAACACCAGTGATGCACAATATTTATAGCAGCAGCTCAAGAAAAGATTGTCCAAACTTAGGTAAAGCTATCAGATAGGGAAAGTAGCAAAAGGCTTACAGTTTTCTTTGTTGAAGATGTTGGGTAAACATAGTCACATATTTGTCCTTCCACATACTGATACAGAATGCAATGAAGTTCTGTGTAAAATACTTAAATTTTTCCAGGCTCTGGGTGAATACACAAAAATATTTTATCTTTTTTTTTTTCCTTTTTAAATGACATTTAGTATGACAACATTTTAACTCCTTTCATATTTATTATAAAGGTATGTTAGGTGTGGTTGTGGACAGTGGTCAGGTATGCAGTGCATGTACTAACCTAACATATACACTCTAAGGTTATAAATACAAACACAGGTGTTGGGTTGGGGTTTTCTTTTTTTGGTCTTTTTGGTCTTTTAAAGGAATCTAATTAAATTGAGGGGAAAAAAAGAAGGGGTAAAGGTTATGAACATTTTTTTTCCATGGGTTGGGAAACAGAGAACAGAATGGGGAGTGACACACACACCTTTTCAAAATGATGAGGAATAGTGCAATAAGCAGTCTTCCTCCCACAGTTCAATCACACAAAATTCTCGTTTATCTTGGGGTGCAACATATTGCCTGCACATAACCCCATGGCTTCCCACAGTGATCCCTGAGTTTTTCTTTCCTAGGATTACTGCTGTGCTTAAGTTCTCACTGTTGACATGTTTTTATAAGGCACTTTTATTTACAATGATTCGACCTTAAAGTAAAATCACAGAAATTCGGCCCCAACCCAATGCATTATCACTTCACGTTTGCTGCTCAAGCACTTCCAGATAGTCAGGCTCAGCATGTAAATTAGCCTTGAGCTCAAAATACTCATTTTTTGTTTGTTCTAGAAAAACCTTTCTTGGCCTGGAGTACATGAGTGTCTCCATTAGCTTCAACTCTTCATGTGTACCAGGATAATGAACTTCCATGTCAGGCTGGAGCTGCACAATATTTTTCCTTAAGTACTCTGTGATCCCCAGTTGCTGCAGCTCTCTCTCTTTTTCAAGAATGTTTCTATACAAGCAGCTGGCATCCTGAAAAGACAGAAATTCAGCGGATTGATCTGTAGCCTTGTATTTGACATTTGGACCTGTAAGTGGTGAACTGTTCTCCCTTTCCAGGAGACTTCGGCGAAGATATCTAGAATCATTGGCATCCTTCTCACTTCCCTCCTCTTGTTGCTGCTCGGTGTGCTTGGGGTTGAAGGATGGGCTGTGGTACACCTGAACCATGGGGGTAACTATTCGTTGCTCGTAGAGAGTTGCAGCTGGGCGCTCCGTGGTGTGGTGTGTGGTCTTATGCCCATACATGCTGTACTGAAGGTGAACGGGGCTACTGTCCCTCACTTGTTCATCCACTTGTTTCTTTTTGCATCTTCGGCGCCGGTGCAGAACAAGAACAACTATTCCTGCTGCACAAAACACAATAGTTATGAACACAATGAGCAGTCCTAATATTAGAACAGAAAGTGGGACGGCATCTGTAAGGGACCGCAGGATGGTGTCTGCGGTGTTGGCAGTAGGAGAAGAAGTCGTCACAACTACAAAACTGGCATGAGTTGGTAGGGCAGGGCTGTTTATTAAATCTGGACACAAGACTTCACTGTTTAGGGATTTCAATTCTTTTTTTGCTAAGTGCCCAGGAGATTTACAAAAAATATCACCCATCATTGTATTCTTACTCAATTTTTGTATCCATTTTTGCAGTCCAACTGAATCACAAGTACAGTCCCAAGGGTTGTCTTCAAGTTCAATTTGTACCAGCATATCCAGTTCATCCAAGACATTGCTCACAGGCAAATGAGCAAATTGGTTTGTTTTCAGATTTAATCTGGTGAGGGGAACACCTGAAAAAATATGGGGTGGCAAAGCCTGAAGCAGGTTGTTATTTAGGTAGAGGACTTTCAGTTTTGGCATTACATTAAATGTCCCTGGCAAAACTTCTTTGATGGCATTATATTCAAGGTACAAGTACTCAAGGTGCTGAAGGCCAAGGAAGAGATTCTGACTTAGCTTTGTAAGATGATTGCCATTGAGATATAGTTTCTGTAGTCTAGTCAGATTCATAAAGGAACCTTCCTCAAGGATCTCAATGCGATTGTTCCCCAGGTGGAGCATTTCCAGGCTGGCATAGTCCACAAGGTCTGATTTCAATAGCGTCTGAATAATGTTTCCAGCTAGGATAAGCTTTTTAGGATTTGGAGGAGGGGGCCCTAAATCAGACAAGCTTTCAATATTTCGCTCCTGGCAGTGCATAAGAACTCCTGAGAGCATATGGCTGGTGCAGTGACAAGGGACAGGACAAGAGATTCCTGGAAATGTAGTAGGCTTGGAAGTATGAAGCACTAAACTTGGTTCTTTAGTAGGAGCTTTCAGGAGAGGAATCACCTTTGTTGATAGATGATTATCACTGATGGAGGTGGTTACAACCAAGGGTAGTGATCCTGAAGGGTCTTCAAGTTCATTAACTGGATGGGTGGGACAAAGTGATTCTTTTTTCAGCCGGCTTAATATGCTGCCTTTGATAACTGAAGGACTGTTGCATACAACATCACCTATTATGGACTGAGGAGGCATGTTTTCTAGCCATATCTTCAGCTGCAACAAATCACAGTTACAGGCCCATTTATTGTCTTCCAACTGAAGATCTAGTATTCTTCCAATGTGTTCCAAAAAGCCAACATAAGGCAGTGTCTGTAACTGGTTCCCACGCAGATCTAGATGGGTCAATGGCACAAAACGAAATATGTTCGGAGGAAGATACTCAATGGCATTATCATTCAAAATAAGCACTTTAAGCCTGTTGAGCTTGCTAAAGGCACTTGCTTCAATCACTGTGATGAAATTGTTGTCTGCTTGAAGAAACTCCAAATTTTCCAATCCATTAAATGTATCTTCTTTAAGGGTTTCCAAAGAATTGTGATTGATATGAAGTTGCTTAAGAAGGCTGAGACCATTGAAAGCCCCAGGCTCAATATCTGCTATATTGTTAAAACCAAGATGCAGAGAAATAGCATTAACAAGGCCAGCAAAATCATTCACGTGTAACATACTCAGACCATTGTTTAACAGATTAAGATGGAAAGGCCGTGATGGTGGGACATTTATTTCTGATATCATCTTGATGTCTCTCTTGTCACAGTTGATAATCATGGTATCATCCTTTTCTTCACAGGAACACAGACTCTGACAAGATCCTCTGACTGAAGAAAAAGAAGGCTGTGACTGGAAAGGATCAGATGCACCCACAATTGACCATAGAACAAAAATCCAAAGCTTCATCTTGTCCAGCAGATTCTATTTAAAAAAACAAAGAACAAAACAGAAAGAGAAAGAAAAAGTAAAAAGAAAAAAAAAAAAAGTAGAGTCATGATTTCAGAGAGTTTAGATTGTTTTTAGTTGTTTCCCACCCCCCCCCCCCCCCCCAGGGAACAGCAAGAAGAAAACATTCCTAAAGCTTGTCATTGAGCTACTTCACCTTCCAAACAATATCAAATCGTGCAAAACACTTGAATTATTTTCTAATCAGAGAATATATATTTAGTTTAATGTACTGAATGAATAAACAGAATCATAAGGGAAATCTTCAGTACTTTCAGGCTGATATCAAAAGCAGGAAATAATCAGGAGTGTGTTGGTTTTATTTATATGCTGTATAGACTGCCAGTGGACAGCAGTAATAATTCACTGTCCCAAGCAACTTATATCAAAGCTAATATAATATTTTGAATCATTGCTTTGTGTCACTACATAGCACTGCTAATTTAAAGAGTACCTTACTAAGATTAACTTAATGTTATCCAGCTGCTGAAGAGGAAAAATAAAATTTGATTTGGACCAGTAAAATATTGTGAGCAAAACCCCATTCTGTCAGGATAAAGGGAATCTCTCTATGGTTCTGCAAACCAAAGGGAAACCAAAGGGCATTTCCTCTGAAATCCTTGTACCCACAGATTAAAAAGAAGTAGACAAAAAAATCCTCTCTCTTTGCTTAAATTTTAATGCATATGTTGTGGTTTGTGGGTGAAAGTGGGGCCACAGCACACAGTAGTGTAATATTTGCACATAATATACATACAAAAAAAATTGTGTACACATTAAAAAGAGAACTGACAATGCAGTACATAACAGAAGAAACAAACAAGCAAAGGCAAACTTTTTTTGAGACTAATATTAGACTCTTCCCAATGATTATAATCATCAGTTTCCACAGTGAAAAATATATGGAACTGACTATGCTTTACAAATTAAAAATTATCACCAGTATCAACCGTGAGTTATCTAATATAATTATCACCTTTCAATCTGATCTTAAACTTTGAAACACTTGATAAATGCATCATTACGATAGAGCTATGGAGTTTCAAACAAAATTTAGATGTTAAAATCAGTCATTTATTATTGGTTTGAATTAATTTGTCCTACAATCTATTAGAAGATTCTCTGTTTCTTTCTGTCAAGGCTGTCTAATTAGCAAGACCAATGGTAACTCTTGATATATAAGGTAGAGTGAAATCACTGTTTAAAATCTTTAGTTAAGTATTTCCTCATTTCCAAAAAAAAAATAAAAAAAAAATTAAAAAATCCCCAAAATGCAATGGATTATTTAAAAAACATTAATGTTTATGGGGTGTGCTATTTATTTGAGGACTGAACTAAGCAAGATTTTAAGTAATCCATCTACTAAAAGTCAGAATCTTTCAAACTAAGCTATTGAAACATGAAATACAGAATGTCACTACACTACCAGCTGTGTTAGTTTCTGAAAGATTAAAACCTTTTACAAGGATCAATTCAACTGCATGCACAAATATTTTTATAGTGTGGCCATATGATTTGGCATCTCATCAATGCATACTTTAAATATCATGCACCTTGGTTACTAAAAACACTGTTTCTCAAGGCTTCCCTTAAAACAGATTGCAAAGCTTCACACATGCAGGCACTTAGATGCTGTGGCATGAGTATTATACACACACACACACATACAAAAAGAACAACAGCAAACGTGTGCACAGTGAATTTTGTTTTTCTCCATTAGTAGCTTCTGATAAGTGAGAGTAAAAACACAAGTTTAAAAATAGTAAGTGCAATTCACAGTGTGAGAAAAAAGTGTCCTTAAAAATAGGGACTTTTATCTTTGTTTTAGTAGTTGCAATATAATTTTGTTGTCTCATATAACCCTCCTTGAACTCCAGCTGCCTATGTTTAATATATATGCCTTTAAGTCTGTTTTCCAAAGAAGTATTGGATAAGACACATCATGTCAGGATGTTATTTTGAAACATGCAGAATAATTCTAGGATCATATTATGCTAGAGACTTATTCTTGCTTTACATGCATTACTATCCTTTCCAGTGACCCAAGGTAAAAAAATACAAGCTTTTGACACAGATGCCAGCTTCAAACCTACACTGTGACTAATTCAACTTTATTTCTGTGCACTTTTTCTCATTAGAGATTCCAGCGTCAATCCGCATCAAATTCAAACAACACTTATGAAGTCCCTGAGCAAAATTAAATTGAAAAAAAAAAAAAAATCTGTAAGGCATGTTGCATTCCATTGTATGTTGAGAAATCAGGTTATAAAAACAAAAGCCCTCCTCTCAGAGATGAAAGTAATAACATTTGTAACCAATTGAAAAACATTCACATTTTAATCATCGTCATACTTCTATAAGCAGCACTGCCAGAACTCTCACACAAATATATACACCCGCACAATAAAAATTAATAGGAGAGTTGTATTCTTTTTTTTCTTTCTTCAGTTCTTTTTTTTTTCCTTTTTTTTTAATGCTCAGAAACATGTAATGAAGTTCTCAGTGGGCCACTATTGTAAAGTAAAAATTGTTCTCATGTAACAGATCATTAACATTTAACTGAAATAATTCATAATACAACAAAATGTAATTTGAAGGACTTGAAAAACCGGCCTTTTCATGTGGTGAGGTTTTTCAGCAAGTTCTACATGGTAACTTAAGGGTTTTTTCATGTTATCTGCTTTTATGTAAGTCACTGCTGACTTCATACTGTAACTAAACTCTGTAGGAATTCTACAAGACTAAAAAACATCACAGTTCTTTCTATGAGGCAAAGTTAAATACTTCTAGAAGTAGTCACCTTACAACAAAGACATCTCATGCTTGCTAAGTAATAACTGATTTGGTTTTAAAACATTGAAATGGCTTGTTTAATTATGCTTGGGGGTTTATTTCTTTGGTTGTTTTAATTCAGAAAAAAACAAAAAACCCCACGAAAACATGTTGACGATTTTCAAAGCCCCAAGCTAAGAATTAGCAATTTCTAAAAGCCTTTGGGATTTTTTTTTTATTAAATCCTTAAGGGAATCACAGTCAGATGATGCATTTAGGACTACTTTTGCACTTGCGAAATAAAACCAAACACCCATTCCTTTTCCCTAAGGGATTCAAAACCAGCATTCCCTTAATGCACATATTCTACACAGTAATCAGTTTGAATAAATGTGCCTGCAAGCTGTTTAAAATACATTATAAACTGCCATCATTTAACGTAAAAGTTATACAAAATCATGCAGAAAATAAAAGCAACTCGTACTGAGAAATGAAATTCTCATGTGCTTAGCTAATTAACTAACTGAAGCCTTTCTTACCTGTACAGCAGCAGCACTCCCTGATACACTCAGTAATGCACAGTTGGAGCTGCTGTTTTCATGCAATGTAATTCCTCCCTCTGAAAAATGCACTTTCTTTCTTTTGAGTTTCCCTTTGCTGCAAGCTCCAGTAATACTACAGCACCATAAAGTTAAAATCCTTGTTCAGAAGACAAAGTACAAAGCGTTCAATTGAAAAAATCTTCCAGGCAGCCATGCACGTCAGACCATCCTGTAAGCAGTTGTCCTTTTTCCTCAATTAAAATTCACAGCATACTTCACAGCTAGGCTGACTTTTCTGCATATAGTTAACTGTTTGCAAGCATTTGGATACGGTAAACAAACAAGATGCTCAGCAGAGCTTGACTTGATCACTTGGTTTGTCAGATTTTTAGATGCAAGCTGTTCCTGTGTTCTCTCTGTTCTTTCTAGTCTTTCCTGTTAGCTCAGTTTGTTATTAGTCAGATTGCTAGGGGCTGGATGGTAGGCGTAAATACAAAGACTTCTTGGCTTTTGACTCAGCCTTTAAGCCCTTCCCCACCACGGAGCTTTAATCTGCCAATGTCATTTAATACAAGATACAGCTCCACCTTGAGACAGATCAGCTCCTCCTACTGCAATTTCTCTCACCTCCTTTTCCCCTTATCTAAGTGAGCCTCAGAAAGTAAAATTCAGCTAAATATCTTCTAGATTGCTTAAGGACTGTTAATGCCCGATTTTGCAAAACAGTAAACATCCACTGCAGCTCTTGCAGTTTGTTCTCTTGGGCAGACCTTGCATTTAGTTTGTATCTGAAAATGCTTGCTTTAGAAATCTGAAAGCACACCAGTCCAAATAGACTCCACAAAACACATCACAAGGGAAACTTTGTCCTCTGGAAAACATGTCTATCACACTGAAGTGTATAATTATTCAAATATATAAATGAGGCTGTAAAGCTCTCAACCCAGTCCACTCAGTGTGACTGGAGTAGGGTGAATATGCACAGTTGTACATACTTTATTTTGGAAAAATAAAATTATGGAATATTAGTGCTTATGCTTGCACAATGACTGCCATCAGCCCTTTTTAAAACTGCCCATCTTGTTCTATAGGAAGAAGACTGGGTTAATTGTAATTGTCTGTTTTACAGATGTTAGCACAGTGTCAGTATCTTTCCACATGAGATTCCATTGTATTTCCGTGAAGCACTGCTTTGATAAAAAAGGGTCTGCTTTGGGTCTGCATTTTTAAAGGCATGTATCATGCTTAAGGTATTATTTTCTTTATGCTCAAAGCCAAGTAATTAGCAGATACAGTACAGCTACAGAAAAATGTTTATTCCATGCAGTGAGGATTTTCCTTATCCCTCCTGCACTGCATGGGATGGTTTTATAAGTGGCAAATGCTACTTCCTTGTTCATCTCACTGCCACAGAGCCACAAAACCTTTTGATGAGCAACAATAGATGTGGTGCTCCAGCATATTTGCCCTTTAGAGTATAACATTTCTGTTTTGTTCTTATTGTGCCTTGGATTACTGTACAGACTGTTTACTACAGCCTACAATCAGTCAAATTCCAGTAAATTCTTTTGCACTGATAGATCTCGAGGTGGCCTCATTGACCTTGAAAGGGCTATTGCAATATACTGTTCCATGTGATTAAGGCTATCAAGGTCTTGTCCTATATTTATATTCACACACATATGGGTAAAATCTTAAATATAATAAAGAAAAAAAAAAATATATATATATATATATGTATATACTTTATAAATATAATTTATAGAAATATTTTTTTTAAAAAAAGAGACTATTTCTGAGGAATAGCAGCAATTTGATTTCCATTCTTTTCAACACAACACTTTTTTTTTCAGTTTTCTACTTTTGATGAACATTGTCACTCAATATCAACTTGCAGGCTGTTTTTGCTGTTAAGGCTCAATGTTCTCAGCTCTCTGTGACCAGCCAAATAAATCATTATTTTCTTTATTAGTTTTGAATTTATGAATTTTAAGTCATATTATTTCTATTTTTTGTTGAACATTTTTCAAGTGTCAACACTTGTGGTTGTCTCTTTGAGATAGAGAGTATCTCTAAATACAGATATTCACTTTAAAAATGAAAACAACATCATTCTTTTCTTTTGAGCTGACATCCACAAGAGTAAAACATGATCACAAAAATATTTCCAGAAATAAGTTGCTGAAAATAGGGCAGTTTCCCAGCCTAAGCAAACAGAATTAAAAACCACTGAGACTGTTTATCTATCATATTTGTCATTCAAAACCTGTATATTTATCAGGTTTATAATAATGGCTAATGATTGTTTTTCTACCACAATTTTATGAATCATTAAGAAGATTATTATAAAGAGTGTGATTCTGCAAGTGCGTCTGCATGTCAGTTGACACAAGTACACAGTACCTTGTGCATCAAATCATTGTCTTCATCAGTTGCTCTGACAATTTTAAATTTTGTGAACCCTGGATATATAAAATCTAAAACTGCCAGGCTTGTGTTTACTGCAGGCTTATGATTTACAGATTAGTCTTCAAAATGGCAGTTTTCATGGTGACTTGTTAATTTGTACCTTAAACATAACAGGAGGAATAAGAATCTGCATTTGCAATTTCAGTGAATAGAGAATATTTTTCCCCCATCGTCCCCAAGTCATCCTCACTTCTCAGAATGCACACAAGGAGCCATTGATAACACATAAGATGTAGGAGGTAAACAATGTATCCTTCCATGCCTGCAAGAAGCTTCAAGTCTGTATCAGCAACTCTTCACCTATATTTCTTGCAACATGAACCCTTTGAACTCCGTATGAGTACAGGTCTGACAGCTTAAATACCATATTGAAAGAAAGCATTTTCCTGGAACCACTAAGTAACATCTGACTATTCACATGTGAGAGAGCCTGCTGAGGAGCTCAAAACTCATACATATATAATAAATTAAAATTGTGTATGGAAGAACTGTCACCAAGACTTAACAAAGAACATGGCATATGAGCATACACACACACAAAACAAAACAAAACAAAAAAACCCATAATGCACAGTACTGTAATTACGTAAGCTACCAGTGCCTAATATATTATTTAATTTAGACACAGATCACCTATTTCCCTCACAGAATTAATGTCCCTTTTTACGTATTGGGATAGGTCCTACTCAAAATTTTCTGCTCTGAACACACTGTTTGTGTGGCTTTTTAAAGTCATGAACACTTTGTAATTGTGGAAATAAAGGTCAGGATTCCCCTCTACAGGTGATACACAGACCTAGAGGCTATTCTCTAAGCATTTAGTTTCTTTATATGACCCTTATTGAGAAGCAATTCTCTGAAAAATCTGCTGAAAAAAATCTTCAATTTGTACGAAAACTGTCAAGTTAAAGGAATAAATTTCTATTACTCTTATGCATTTTCTAACTAAATTAATTTAGACTCATATTTGTATACCTAATATATACGTACACAAATCATAAAATCATAGAATCATAGAAAAGTTTATGTTGGAAGGAACCTTAAAAATCACCTGGACAATCACCTCCCTCATCCTGCTGGCCACACATTTTATGCAGCCAAGGATATGGTTAACTTTCTAGGCTGCACCTCCATATATGTGACATTTTATGCATTGGTATCTACCATCATGCAAAATCACATTCCCTGAAAAAATATTTCAAAAAAAGGCATATTGAACTTTAAATTCTTTTTTTTTTCCTAGTTAAAAAGTCATACGGTACTTTTAATATTCTGCTTGAGTGAAAATGCATTTTATACTGCTATACTTAAGAGCTTGATTCCTTACAAAATATTGGATTCTTAGTTATTTAATAAAATAGTTTGCAGTGGAAACAGATGAAACCAAGGTATTTTCTCTTGCATACTTATTTAGTAATCCTGTTCTGTTACATAAGTCAGATCACTGAAAATGTGAAAACATTTCTGAAATTTGTGGTTTCCTTCTTCAGTATCTGCGCAATAGGTCTTGAATCTTCTTGATTTCTTGTTTGTTTGTTTGGGGGTTTTGTTTGTTTGTTTAACCCCTTGACAGAGAACTTCCAGTTCTACATAATATAAAAAGAGTTTAGCATCAATGTTAGAATCTCCTATTCTATTCTGAGATTGTTCATAAAGTTTGGTATTGGAGTGAGAAATATTTCTTGATCTGAACCAACTTCTTGGAACAGACATGTTCTCCTTGCCTCTCCTCCTGAATTTGGCAATGTTTGAATGTCAATTAAAAAAAAAGAACCCTAGAGATGATTGGTCTGTAGAGAACAAAAGTCACCTGAGTACTTGCAATCTTCAGTTGTGATAAATTAGTTGCATATTTTTCAACATGTGCTTTGCTTGCCGATGACCCAAGAACATACACACAAAAAATTGAGTCATGGTTTGGCCTGGTGTAGCATGCTAAGAGCACAAAAAGATCCTTATTAATCGATTTGTACTCCCTTTTTTAGTAATTTTTGAAACACCAGAAGCATTGTTGTCCATTGACCTTAATTACTGTAGGCTTATAGAAGTGATCCTCTCCACTACCACACAGACATTCAAAACTTTCTTTGAAGATGGACGGGATAAAGTACCTTCTGTCCATGTAGAAGAGAAAACCTAGTGCGAAACCAATAAAATTTGCCTGGACTTCTATGGACTTTGACTTCTCTTCCGATTATTTTGGGCTCCCTGTCAGTATCCATTTAAAAGTACTTGTAAGTTTATATATGTTAGCTATCTTTTGCATGTTTGTTTTTTGTTGTTTTGTTGGTTTTTTTTTGTTTTTTAACCATATAATTCAGCCAAATTTTAAAACCATGTCAGTCAGCCAATTAATTACTAACTGCACCTCTGAGTACTCAGCTTCAAATTGTAGTTATGAATATTCCAATTGAAGTATAGTCAGGTTTCCTGACTTTCATGCCTGAGAGCAGCTGACTGCCTAGCCCTCATAAAACTTAAAAAAATAACACTTCAGTACCAACAGTCAAAGCGGCCCAAAGTTATAAGAATTATGCAAATGTTTTGAAATTAGTAATGGAATATTTTCCTCTTTTGTACTGCAAGAGCAGTAGAAATAACCACTGGGTGTACAGTAATCAATAATCAGAACAGAGAATATGATATCATTTACTTTTTTTTTTTTTTTTTTTTTTTTTTTGGGTGGAGCACAATTCCTATTTTTATTCTTTTTCAATGAACATGAATAAGAAAACATGAAATATTGAAACTGCTATGTAAAATTATTTTCTTTCCTTTTGTCTATGAATAATGCATTGATATTTAACATTAGTATCCCGTTAAACACAAATTAATTTCTACATGCTGTCTATGCCTAAGCCTATTCATGATAATGTGAGCCTGTGCCTAATTTAATTGCACATTACATGCTACTGCTATTCCACCAAATCCAGCAAAAGTAGATTTTATCAGGCAACTTGGAAAAACAAATGAAAAGTAACGTCTCCAGTAGCCAATCAAGTTTAGTATTTTGCTAGATTGTAAATTGCCATAGCATTTTCTTTCTCTTGAGGGTACTATATACACAGTAAAATTCACAGACCCGGCACCACTTTAATCAAAGTAATGAATTAGTGTTTAAGCTCTGTTTGGAAAAAGATTTTATCTTTTTTTTCTGAGAATGTATACCCTTTACAAAGGCACTGTGTTGTGAACTCCAGCTTTGAATGCATCATACAGGAACTGAAGATAGTGAGCACGCATGTCAAAGGACACTCTTTGGATCTGTAAAGTCGTGGGTAGTGTTCAACAGAGTAGTAGACCTTGATGACTGGTAACAAGTTTCTCATCACTCTTACTTCCCAATACAGGATTGATGTGATCTAATTTTCAGTCTAAAAGTTCATTAATTATGTTAAAATTTGTCGATCTATTGTCTTTTTCTTTTAATGTATGGGCACATTTGGGTTAATTTTTCTTGTCTATCCTAAGATGCTAATCTTTGGAATGCACTACTCTGGAAGTCACTGTAATTCACTGGGATTCTAGAACTGAACTATCTATCTAAGCTGGCAGGTACCAGTGTATGCTGGATCTGTCTGGGGTGGAGTTGATGTTCACAGCAGTGTGTACAGTGTTATACTGTAGATTTTTGACTAAACCAGTGTTAATAAAATGACAGTGTTTTTACTACTTCTGAGAAGCACTTGTACCATATAAAGACTTCCTGTTCTTCAAACTCGGCCCCACCATGAATAGATTGGGAATAGGCAAGAAATTGAGAGGGGACACAATCAAGACAGCTGACCAAATGGACCAAAAGGATACACCGTACCATAAAGTGTGATGCTCAGCAAGAAAAAGCTAGGAGAAGGCCATTTTTGGGAAAGTACCTGTTACTCAGGGAGAAAATGAGCACTGGCCTACTCATGTGAGGTGGTGAGTGACCACTCTTACATACTTTTTCCCCTCTCTTTTCTTCTTTTGTTGAACTGTGGGTATCCGTCGTTTCTTCTCTTTTGCTCTTTCTATTCTCTTCCCCATTCCACCAAGGATTGGAAGTGAGCAAGTGGCTGCATGGTGCTTAACTGCCTAGGTGGTTAACCCACAACACAGAGGTACAATAAAGCTCCCCATCTCTAAATCCATACTGGCTATTTCCTCTTTTGCACCATATCCATGTAGTCAGACTTCTTAGGAAGTGGTAGAACTGGAAAAAGAACCTCAAACTCCTTATTTTGTCTTTACTTCCCAGAAGTCTATAGGCAAATTCACTGTTCCCTGGTGCAGTTGTTGTATGGATTAGTAAAGACTGCGAGAGTATTGGGCTCTAATTGGAAGTAAACAAGCTGTAAAAATCTGAATACACCTGACCACAGATAAAACTCAGGAAAGGTGTGACAGATCAGTTACCTCCTTGAGTATATTTATCTTAGCTTAGTATTCTGCCACGTAGCCATAATCCTTGTCTCCACTCACACTGTTATCACAGAGCAAATAGAGCACATTAAAGAAATTCTCTCTATTAGTTATAGCGCCCACTTCAGCCTTTCTGTCAAAGTGGAAAGAAGACATAAACCCACGTCTGCCAATGAGTTCATTTTTTGGCTTCTAATTTCAAACAGACATTTATTTTTAAAAAGCAACTTTAAAAATTGTAAGGTTCATGTTAGTCACCATAAAAATAAACACATTATGTAGAAAAAAAATACAATCAACAGAGTAAGAAGTATACAATTTCCCAAATAAAAAAAAAAAAGGAGTTTACACAAATTTCCCTTTATTCAAGAAAATATATAGTTATATCTAAGATCATTTTTTCAGAAAATGTTTCAGATTTCTCATTAAAAAATGCATACCTGACGTGCATAAAAAATACTGCAATGCACTGAGAGGTTTTTTTTTTTTTTTTAATCACTTCAGCATGTTATATCAATAGCTTGCCTCGTAATTTTGATGGCATGACTTCAGACTCACATGGTTCTCTTTCAAAAAGAGGTATGGGCTTATACAACTTTATTTAGCATTACTTTTTATTAGGCAGATGTGGACTCCTACTTTGCTTTTATGCAGTTAGACAATGCAGACCAAATGGACCTTTGTTTTTACTTTTGAGGTAAGAACAGGAATTTCAATTCATGTAAGACTGTATCTTACCTTCGACTGTTGTTTATGGTTCAGATACTGGGACTTCTTACATGGACCAGGAAGAATATTAGTACAGCATGATCAAACATTTTTTCTTCTGTAAAAGGGAAGAAAATCCTCTTTAGGCTGAAGAAATAAAAATTCAATTTAGTGTCCTCAGGGGTGAGGGATAAGGACAGGAGCAGGAATATTTCCATTGAAAAAGATGCAGAAATTAGGTCAGGAAAAGTGAACTTCCTGTTCTTTCTTTTATTAAAGAAGATGAGAATAAGGTAAAGTAGTGACTGTTTTTAGAGAGTTCATCTCACCAGCTGTGATCATGTTGTTGCACACCTTCATTTTTTCTCAATGACACTAACAGATACAAAAAGCAGGACTATATACATTATTTCTGCTTTCAAAAATCTATTGCTCTACACTCTACCTGCTATGTAGCTTTCCTATGAATAAATTATTTTTGAACACTTTATCTTTGCAAAAAATTGGCCTCATTTTTATGTGGAACTTTATAGACAAAGCATCTTTGTCTAGAACCCATAGTAAGGACAATTTCTGAATAAATTTTCTGAGTTTTCCATAAACCTTTATCTGACTGAAAGGTATAACAACAACTGACCATCTACTGGCACCTGTGAAAAGCCATATGGATTTCACTGAGTCACAGACCATCAGCAGGAGTGAGCTTCTCTGTAGGACAGCTACTGAGTCAGTAGCTGGGACTGGTATTCTGCATGACATCAGGGATAGATATTTTAACCACCTTCACTTACAGCATGGTAGTCGCTATCTCAGTCAAATTAATAATTAATAATGTGCATAGTGAATTACTACAGTGTGCCGTGTAACCTGACTGCATAAATAATAATTATTTCTTCTCCTCTGTTCTCAGGTTGTAGTTGGATTGGTTTTGAAATGATAAGAAAAAGGGGTTTAGAATAAACCATATTTTTCAATTTAGAGAGCACTGCTCTTTATTGTATATAATCTGTCTTAGTTAGAAGAATAAATATCTATCTTTAGTACTGAAAATATTTTTTCCTTTTTGGAGTTTTCTGTGTAAATGATGACCATATTTTTGCCAAAGCTGAACATGTATTTTTCATTGACATTTTGCATCTTTCAGAAGCTTACTATGCACAAAATTGACATCTTGATGTTGCAATGACTTCAAGTCATGAAGCAGGTTGCAGAGAGAGGTTGTAAGGTCTCCATCTCTAGAGTTACACAAATCCTGATTGGACCTGTTCCTGGTCACACAGCTGTAGCTGACCCTGCCTGAGTCACAGAGGGTGGACTAGATTATCTAAGGAGATCCCTTCCAGATTCAGTGGTTCTGTGAAATGCTTTGGGAATCCAAATTCTGTTTGGTTTAGAATTTTAAGGCACATCACTTTAAAATGATTCTCAAAACTGCATTACTATATCTCAAAACATAATAATTATCATGCAATTGGTCTTAGTCAAAGTCATGTACCATGGTATTGTTTTTTACCATGGGGAGAATGGTAAATAATACTTAATTTATCTTAAAACATACTGTAGAATCTCTTCAATACCATGTTAAAGTTACATAATTCTTACTAAACAAATCATGTGATATTAGCCTAGAGAAATCCCAATATATTAGGAATCTCATTTAATGACAACTATTATAACTACATGTTCTTTTTAAAAGTGTTATTATTCGATCTTACATACCTCTAGAACAATCTTTGATTAATTTATAATATTTATACATTGTCTGGAGCAAAACAGACAGTGATTCCATCACAATTTAAAATAATGACCTAATCCAGTTCTGAATGATACATTTTTAGGACAAAAATGTGAACTATTAATTCAGTTTACTTGATGTTTCTTATTCCAATCTGTTGTGGTTTAACTCCAGCCAGCAGCTAAGCACCACACAGCCACTTGCTCAGTCCTTGTCCCAACACGATAGGAGGAAGAAAATTGGGAAGATAAAAGCTAGAAAAACCGTGGGCTGAGAGAACGGTTTAATTATTGAAATTTAAGAAGAGATTTAGTTATTATTAATAACAACAATAATAATGATGATAATGGTGTTAATAATGATAGCAATAGTACATTTTAATGAAAACAAAAATAAAAAAGGGAAGCAAATAAACCTCAAGGAAGACAAGTGATGCTAATGAAAACAACTGCTCACCACCAACTGATGCCCAGCTGACCCCAAGCAGTGGACCCTCTGGCCAACCTTGCCCTTGGTTATATCTCCTAGCCTGGCACTATATGGTATGAAATATGCCTTTGGACAGCTTGGATCAGCTTTCCTGACTCTGCTCTCTCCCAGCTTCTTGTGCACCCTCAGACTTCTTGTTGCAGTGATGTGAGAAGCAGAAAAGGCCTTGGCTCTATGCAAGTACAGCTCTGCCATAATGAACACATCCCTGTGTTATCAGCACTGTTTCCAGCACAAATCCAAAACACAGGCCTGTACTAGCTACTGCAAAGAAAAGTATCTCCATTCCACTCAAAACCAGTAAAAAAGTGTGCAAAACAAAAAAGCAAATCCAATGAGATATCAGTTTATGCTCTTTAAAAAAACTGCCTGCACTTCTGTGGCATTCAGTATATAATTTTAGAAATGCACTCTATTATTAAGGCTATTTTAAAGGAAGCATTTTGATTATCAAAGGATGTAACTTTCAAAGCACTGGACACTTTGAGTGAACTTCCAGCTAAAACATGGACCAAAGAATAAACATTTATAAAACCTAATTTGAAGATCACAGGTGTTCTACCAAAAATTCAGTTCTCATTTTAAAATAGTCAAGTAATTGTATTGTCTAAACCACAAAACAAGCAAGCATTGAAATTCAAGGGACTGATGCCAATACATTGGTTATCAAAGTATGAGCCATCTTTTACAACCAGTCAGCATAAACACATATATTCCTTGAATAATCACTAAAGCTCAAACAAATCAGTGAAGATCTAACAAATATCCTTTAATTAAAATGCACTGCACTAGTCTATTAAAAAAACACAGTTAGAATCAGTGAATCTCTATTGGCTCAGTGGATGCAAGTAGGAAAAAGTACAATGTATTTTTCCATTCTAGCAATGCTGCCACATTTTGTTTTCGAACTTTTGCATTATTTTTATGTTTGAGATAATTTTTTTATTCTTTTGACACTGTCAGCATTATGCTAATTCTTTCATTTCCTATAAATATGAATTGCATTTCATAGCTGCAAGCTTTTAACTGTGTCTTTTTTTAATTGTGGAAATATGAACTGTTCAAGAGCTTGAACATTAATGTTCTTGTTTATTATTTATACAGATAGCAAATAAATTATAACAAATAACAATGAATGTCTGAATTTGAACTTTTGACTGCAGAGCAAAATAATGTAGAGTAATTAAAATTATATATATATATCTAGAGAGAGTATTGTCTACATAGATATGTCCATATGATTGCAAAGATAAAGAAGGTGTTTACTATGTGTTATCCTATTGCTGTCCAGTTGTGTCACTTTAACCTAGGTGATGTTGATTGAGACTCAACTGCTAAAATCTCATTAGAACTAAGGCTGAAGTAAACAGCACCCATTTATTTCTATGAATGCTTTTGCTGACCCTCCAGAGTTATTAGAAATAAATTTGTATATTTGGATTTTTTGAATAGTTGCTAGTTTATAAACAAGCAGTTGAAAAAAGAGTGCTAAGTAATATGTTACCATTGAACATGCTCACACTTTCCCAGTAGTAGCTTGCAATTTTAATTTCTTTTTCATCTTTTATTCTTTACATTTGACCTACAAAGGAAGAAAAAAGTCACAAAGAAACAAAAACATTCAGCAAAATATTGATACCTAATGATCTGAATATTAAGAGCTACTCATAGTATGTAAAACTTGTTTTCTTCATTCATTTCCAGTTACTATCCTGCATCACAGAGAAAACATATGGAGGAGCAGTTTCTAAGTACAGGTCAGTGAGATACAGATATAAATTCTACAAAAATTAGTTCATTAGTAGAAAGGACACAGATCAAGGTGAAAAAGTCTGATGGCATGTTGGCAGATCCTCAGCATGAAGCTGCTGGATCTAGGTTGCAGTATGGTTGACTTGAGAGTCGGTGGCACAGAGCTAAGGCATCTCCTGGTTGCAAACACAATTTCATGGTACAGACTGTTTTATCAAGTAAAGAATGGGGAACTGATAGGAACTATAGAAATAATGCTGCTTTCCTATTTTCCAGTTCATATAATAAATTTGTTATGATTAATTTTGCATCATATTTTGGACACCACCACAGGAAATAACATTTGCCAATCATAATCTGTAACTTCTTTGTAAATGAATAGGTGAAAATAAAATGATTCAAGAGCAAAAGAAAAAAGGTTATAAGAAGAACTTAGATGATTTTTTTAAGCCATGGTTCTCATTATATTGCCTTTTTAATATGCATACACACTTATAATATACAGTCATATTATTATGACTCATTTTCAAATGTTTATCTTTGGGGTTGGAAGGGTGGAAATTCAACAGAGAAATATTCTCATTCTCTATTCTTTCTGAAAATTTACATAGAGTATATTTGAAAGCCTTAAAATGCCCTGGTCTTCTTTGTTCTAAGTATTTGTCAAAATAGAAAGCTTCTATTTATGCAAAATATTGTACCTAGACTCAAGTGAAAACTGAACTTTCAGTGAAGACAGGCAAGACTAACTTAGATTTATAGCTCAACACTACCCTCTCCTGGTAGTACATATCAGATAAAATGCCATCAGTGGACAGCTCTGAAACTTTTAGGTGTCTTCTTTTATTGATTTCAAAATACTGAGATAATTTTTACTAATTAAAACATTATTTTTAAATTAATGGAGAAGAAGCATTTTTTTTCTTCCTGTTGAGAACTGTAATCCACTAAACTAAAATATTCTGGGTTTACTAGTTCTCTACTTTTAGCCCCATAAATCTAAGGTATTTTATTTTAGATACGTTTAAAAGTAGGTACAAACTTCTCCAGCATTCAGACTGTTCACAGTCCATGTGCAGTTAACACTGTTATATTTTAACCACTTAGAAAACCATCATTTATTCCCTCTATTGACTAATCTAGACTTCAAGTGGTTAGGGAAAATGTATCATCAAAGAAAAAATACTAAATTTATTACAGTTCAAATATAATATGAAAAACTGAAGAGAATAACACTTGAAATACTGGGAAGAGCAATAAGTAATGAAATAACGTATTTAGATAACTTATTTTGTTTATACATTGCTGTATAAACCAAATACAGCAATGAGGAATTAGCAGGTTGAGGAATAGCAGATTTTCCATCCCTCTATTTACCTGCCAGCTCTTTGGAACAACTTTTTTTTTTTTTTTTTTTTTTTTTTTTTTTTTTTGTATCTATATGTTTCCTATCACAATCAGTTTCAAATCCTGAGTGGGTCTACTGGCAAAATTCCAACAGGCATCTGAAGAAGTGTATTGCTATTGTAAAAGCAGTAGTCTATCCCGTCACGCAAAACCCAAGAGAAAAGATGTTGCAAAGGTCATCTGGAATCAATTCCTGTTAACACCTTAATTATTAGCAATCCCAAAAGTAATAAGCACGTGAGTGTGTAAATTGAAAATTGATGACCCCTGGCATGAATTTGTTTTCAGGGGTCAACATCTTTTTCCACAGCAACCCAGTGATTGATTTACAAGCTGAACGTACTTTAAGAATGGGAAATTCATGTCTTTAAACACTGCTTCATCCTAAACCTTGATATCCCACAAAATAATGTATTTCATACTCCCAATATAACAATAATCTATCGAACATAATTTACCACTTGTTATGGGAAAGTCTCATAGAGTGGTTTGGGTTGGAAGGGACATTAAAGATCAGGTAGTCTCACCCCTCTGCCATAAGCCAGGGCACCATCCAGTAGAACAGGTTGCTCAATGCCCCATCCAACCTGGCCTTGAAAGATAAACTATCATTATCTACTTTTAAATAGCTATGAAGTCTTAAATAATTGAAATGTTGTCAAAAACTGGAAAATGACATGCTGTGATACTGCAAGAGAATAAATAATAAAATATAACTTGGCTGCCTAAATATAAAGTCAGGAGTCAATAACCTTTCAATTACATTGTTTCCACCCTCCAGTAAGAAAAACATTGTGAAATACAAGCTCCTCTTATGTTGTCCATTACTTCATGTTTTTCAAACTGTTATGTCATTATATTTTAAATGGCTTAAAACTATACCGAGTTATTAGCTTTTGATGACCTGCTAGATTGTCTCTTTACTATGATAAATAACAGTAGCAGGTAAATACAACTGTAGACTACAGTCTGTTAATTATAGTTTAAATGTTACTTCTTTATTTTAAATATATACTCACAAGCTATAAAAGATACTGAATAATCTGAGTTCAGGGTAATTCAACAAGAATGTTCCTTCCCTATTTCTGTTTTTCATTGACTGTTGTGTATATTTTTTTATATTTTCTAGAAATTAATCAAGCACATTACATATTTTAATTTGTTGTAATAATCTGTGCACATATTAAAGTACTTGAAAGCTGAAACCTTACATAAAGAGATGCCATCATATATGAAACAGGATTATTTTATTTCCATTAATGAACTTGCATTTATCCAATTTATGATGCGGGAGAACAGAAAATAATTCTTAATGAGTATTTAGATCAGCTGGGTGTTCTTAGATTAAAACACACAGAAGACATTCAATCAGATGATTTGTGTCCTAAAACATTTTCCTTATGGCTTTACCTTTTTTTCTCCATCTTCATTCAGAACTTTGAGTTCCCAAGAATTGTCTTTTTTTCTAAATTATAACATGATCCTGTCCATATTGTTGCAATTGAGTATCTTCATTCAGACCATTTACTTTTCTATTTCTGTCCTTCTGCTTCTGGGAAAAGCATTCAGAATCATAATAAGCACAGCAATTTACTTATCCAACAATATGGCTACCAGGTGATGATCTTGAGGACTACATGATGTCTTTCATTCTTACTTTGTTGTTACTTTTTGCAATTTTGAAAACCATTTGCTCAGTATGTGGGGGAGAAAAAAAAAAGCACTGTTCAGGGAAATGATAAATAGAAGCAGAATCCTTCAAATTAGTCATCATCCATTATTTCATCTTCTGTCTGTTTTAAATATTCTAGAAGCACTTATATATCTATGTAAGGGATATTTTGCCCCTAGAAATCTTGCAGATACCATAATTTACGTTCTCATGTTGATTTACAGATTTCATTATAGTGTCGGGCTTTGAAATCACCATTAAGCTTCAGTGGGTTGGGCCAGCCTTACCTGGAAAACCCTGACAATGGACTCAGAAGCTTCAGTTCAGCTTAGGCCTGGGCATCCATTGCCTCTGACCAGCTCTGTCCCCTGATGTTCCTGACTTGCTGATGGAGGTCTTGCCTTGACTTTAGCTGTGAATTTTCACTTTGTGCTTGTCTAAGAATCTTTGGACTGTTGGGGAGACCTGTTGTTGACAGCAGCCTTGCATTGGCTGCTGTCAACCTGCAGCCTGTTTTGCTGCTGTGGGGTTGCAACCCCTCAGTAAGGGCAGTCTGCACCGGGGTTATCTTGGCTCCATGTTCTTTCACCTAGAAACCCATTCCTTCTGCTGCCTGACAGATGTCATCAGGTCATATAGCCAGCTGGGAAAAACTAGATTTGAAATTGACAAAGAGAACAAAGCAATAACATCAAAGATAAGTAAAAGGCACTGTTCATAGTATTGTTGGTTGCAAGGTAGAAGTGCAAACCAGTGAGAAAAGAGCAAGGATATACAAATGCATTTGCAAGCATGCAAGAATAGTCCTAACTGATAAAATATCAGTCAACCGATAAACTGATTTAATAATCCTAACTACTGAAAGGAATAAGGAATCATCAACATGAAGGTCATATTTTTTCATGACAAAAGACTTCAGAGACTGAAAATGGCAATGCCCTCCCAAATGCAACCTAAATGAAGCCACCAACCTTAGGATTCTTGGGAGCCCAGGAAAGGTGAGCATAAGAGCAGGAAGAGGGGTATAAAAGAAGTGCGTGTACAACAGTTTAACTGCATTATTATTTCTTATTCTTCCACAACAATTAGATGCAGACTAAAACTGATTAGACTTTTATAATCTTATTTATATTAACAATAAATTATTGATTGTACTTCCTCTTTCTCTATAAACCAGATTTTGAGTGTGACACCAGAGCTGGTCTTATTGCTTGCATAAATGCTCACGTTTTCCCAGTATATCCTTTGTGGGCTCCAGATGCTTCCCCAAAGTTGCAACTTTCCTATAATTTGACCATCACAGCTGAAAAACCCTTCTGAATTATTCCAGCTGTTGAAGTTGTCTCGTAAATTAACAGTTTATGTTCAGGTAACTAAATTAAATCCCAGTACTCCACTGAATATTGAAATGGGTCAAGAAAATACATTTTAATGTTTTAAACCCTGAGGTGAATTTCAGCCAGATAAAGACTTCTTAGCTAAATTGGCGATGCAGAAAATTCACACTTTTACTATTACTATTTACTTTTACAGTTACAAAATGAATTTTAGCATTGTCAGATTAGTTATTATAAACATTTTACGAAGACATCAAGAAGCTAATAAAAGATAATTAAGTGCATGCTTAAATGTGAATAAAAGGGTGCATTCTTTCTAATGTAGCATGTGAGGACATTTTATGAGGTCAACAAGACAAAACGTTAAACATTTACACATTTATTTATATATTTGTATGTATATGAGTTATTTGAAAGTATGTGCTATATAAAAGTAGTTAGTATGAATATTCTAGCAAGCCATGAAATAAGCCATATATCAATTTTCAATCCGGAATTTTGTTTCAGTAAACATAGCAATCCGTATCAATTTTTTTTCCCCACTCCCCAGGACATACATGGAAATACTACTTTCTCTTTGCCCCAGTTAGCATTACTATTTCCTTTCATAATTGTTTTATCATGCTCATATATTTTCTTCCCATTATCTTATTCCATTACTGATTGCATGTCTCATCAGTAGTTTTGCAATTATCTTAAATTATGTCCCCAGTAATTTTTTAAATTGTTTTGACTCACATACCTTAATTAATGGTATTCAAATGAATGTTTGAATTTGAATAGGTCTTTCATTCCTTTCTAGGCAGTAGCTAGCTCAGGACTTCATTTGCAGTCCAAAATTGCTAACTTGTTACAAAAATAGTACTTCTAAAAGGAATTATGGTTAATGTATTTAAAAAGTTATCTGTCTCTGCCCTCTAGTGGTCATGTCATTTCTCAAGCAAATCTTAAGAGGAAAAAAACTCCACGACACAACTGAAAACTAAAAATCCTTACTGATTTTAGTGTATTTAATCATAGTTTACTAAATTCAATCATTTTTTTTGTAGAAAATGGTTTTGTGAAATTCTTTTAGATTCATGCTTCCGTGCTTTCAAAATAAAAAACAAATTCTTTGTAAACAATCAAATAAAGTGATTTTTCCATATCCAGTACAGTATAAAGTAGCTTTTAAATTATGTTGCCCTGCAGTTTTATTGAACCCATTTAAGAAATTTTCACACTTGAAGCACTGCAACATGAGAGATCCTACCCAAACTCATTCAGGGTAATTTACTTAAAATTCCAAATGTTTTTGTGTTTTTAAATTTTTTTTTCCAAAACATCATGCTATAGCAATTATTTTATTTTAATAAATCTAATAAATATGTTTTAAAAAGTAAACCAGTGTAATTTTTTCTTTACAAGAAAATAATTCCAAGATACGAGCTTAACATTAGCGAGATTTTTCCTTATGTGGGAAGAGACTTTTGCTTCTAGGCTTTTTGTCAAGGAAATAAGTAATTTCCTGGCTGGCAGCCAAGTCTAGAAATCCTCTTTTGGCCCAAGGACGTTTACTTTTTCCACACCACTGAAACCTGTCTGACAGTTTGTTAAGCCTCTCAACATCTCAAGTGAGGTGCAGGTGGAAGCCTCATCTGCTCCATGACTGTTAATTCTGTCTGCTCCAGACTGTTGACTCTTCTTGAACCTTCTCTCAAAGTTTAGTTCCTCTCAATAGACAGCAGCAGCCTCCTCCATTTGGCAAGTTTCACCTGACTTTCCCTTGCTCTTTGGAGGAGCACAGAATTATAATTCCAGTTCAAAGGGAGCCCTAGAGACATCAGTCCTAGATCAGTAAAAGGAGGACTTATTTCAAACCCGAATGTTGTTGCATAGGAATTTGTCCTTTCACCCTTTCAAATTCTTCAGGGATGAAGAATTCACAGCCTCTCTAGGCAGTCTGTTCCAGTGTTTGATCACCCTCATTGAAAAGAATTTTTGCTTTTTCTTCTTGTCCTATAATTTAATACTCTGAAGGAGTCCTGAGACCACAAAGACTGGAACATGATACCAACTCCTCAATCAGTTAGTGGCTTGTCTCTATTGGTGTTCCCCAGGGCTCAGTATTGGTGCCTGTCCTATTTAACATCTTTAATGATGATTTGGATGGGGGGATTGAGTGTCCTTTGTCAGTTCACAGATGACACCAGGTTATATGTGTTGATTTGCTTGAGGGTAGGAAGGCTCTGCAGGGGGATCTTGACAGACTGGATTGATGGGCTAAGGACAACTGCATGAGGCAAAATGATGGGTCCTTCAGTTGGGTCACAACAACACCATGCCATGCTGTGGCATTAAGGAAGAGGGGCTTGAGAGCTGCTCAGCAGAACGAGACTTGGGGGTGCTGGTTGATGCAGAGCAGAATGTGAGCCAGTGCGTGCCCAGGTGATGAAGAAAGCCAGTGACATCCTGGACTGTATCAAGGTTAGTGTGGCCAGCAGGAGCAGGGCAGTGACTGCTCCCCTGTACTTGGCACTGGTGAGGCAACACATAGAGTGTTGTGTTCAGTTTTGTGTCACTCACTTCAAAAAGTTCATTCAGGAGCTGGACTGTGTCCAGAGAAGGACAGCAAAGATAAGGGGTCAAAGAAAACATCTTATGGGAAGTGACTGAGGGAACCGGGATTGTTTAGTCTGGAGAAGGGGAGGCCCAGGTGGAACTTCACTGCCCTGTACAATTATCTGAAACGATGCTGCAGTGAGGTGGGGTCAGTCTCTTCTGCCATGTCTCAATTGAAAGGACAAGAACAAATGGCCTCCAGTTGCACCCCAGGAGATTCCCATTAGAGATCAGAAAAAAAAAAAAAAAAAATGTTCACTGAAAGATTTGTTAGGCATTGGAATAATTTGTGCCGGGAGGTAGTGGAGTCACCACCTCCAGTAGTGTTCATGAAGTGTCTGAAAGTGGCACTTGTCTATGTGGCTTAGGAGTGGCTATGGTGGTGATAGGTTGGTGGTTTGATTGGATGACCTTGAAGTTCTCTTCTAACCCTGATAGTTCTGTGGTTGTCTACGATTCTGTTACCGGCAGACTTCAGCTGCTCCTACTCACTTCTTTTCAATTGTCTGACAGAAACAAGGACATCTCTGTATGAAAAACTATGCCACTGTTCCTTACACTCAGAACCCTATGCTAATCCTTGGTATGCTCAGCATTTATTTTGATGGTATCATTAATGCTCACATGGATGAGCAGCAAGAAGCACTTGTCCAGGGCCTCACTAATTTCTCCAAACATCCTGGATGCAAGACCCTGACAAACAGCAAAACCTCTCAGACAACTCAGATAGTGAGCAAATGGTGCCTTCACTACTATCCCACCTTCACCCTGCAGCAGGAAGTTTCTAAACAGCATCACAGACCTGCCTATCTTTGTGTCATATAATACTTGGTTTCCTGATATGCCTTTTCTGGCAGAAGTTGTTCCTGCTTATCCATTACCAGGTCTTAGTTCCTCCTCTATATGAGCACTTCTGCAAGAGGAGAAAGCTTTTTTCTTGTTGCCTTAAAAGTCTGTCTTTCAGCCTACCCCAACTTTGTCATCTCCAAGCTTTACTGATTCAAGCAGTCTTAGCTCTTGTCTCAGAGCAGGGCTGAGGGTGCTGGACTTCCAGGGCTGTTGGACTCTACGAAAAACTCATCAATCTTCTTGCTGCTCTTGTGTTTTGATGATTATCCATCCCTTACTGCAGCCCTTTCAGTAAGTGACTCAGTGCCTAACTGGAGTTTACCTGCATGGGGATCAGTGTGCACAACTAGCCCAGCTCAGTCCTGGGAAGGCATACTCCTTTCTTGCAACCTAATACTGGTAAACTGTCCTCTCGCAGGACTCAGTAGGGTAAAGCCTTCTGATCTGCCCTTGAAGTCTACTGGTCAATGCTAGCCAGGACTCTGCCTTGTGGTGCATCAGTAGTACCAAGTTTGGCAACCTCAGTCTGTCTTGAGCAGGGTCTCAGGACTGCTGCCCGCACAAGATGACTATCAAATCCTCTTTTTGCTGCCACAGTCATTGGTAGAAAATATTAAATAAACACTCCATGGTTTTATTAATATCTCCCCATGCAGAAAGAACTTGAAGGTGTAGGTCCTCCTTAGTCAGAGACGTCTATTTCTCTGAATAGTCATCCAAATATACAGCTCTTTTTTATGCCAGCCCTGTTTAACTTTCTCAGTTTGATGCAGCTGTAGAAGGTGAAAGGACAAAATCACTCTTTTGTGCAAGTCATTTCAACTTCTTTCAACCTGTGGTGTTTTATTTGTATGAAATTATGTATATTATACTACTCTAAAAAGGCATCAGACAAGAAATCTCCAGGTGTGCAGCACAACAAAGTCTAAAAAAATACTGTTGAAAATAAAGACCAAAATGTGATAAAGAAGAAATGCTTAGGAACCAGAAGGGATTACCTAAAACTAAACAGAGGAAAAAGGAACTGACTTTCCAGGCTGAAATCAAGCTTGGAACAGAGGACCAGTCTGCAAGGACACAAGAGGCAAAAAACTTTTTTGCTTTATTCTTGTCTCCTCTGAGTTTATTTTTTAAAGTTACACATCTTACCACGTGAGGTTTTTATCTTCTTTTCTTCCTGTTAGAGCTGGGATTATTGCATGAGAGATGCAGTTTTCTAGTGTTTGGACTCAGTGTTTATTAATTCTTACCTGTAGTACAGTCTCACAAGTTGTGAGGTCTAGCTAACAAGGTAGAAAATGTCTGTCTCTAACTCTTTCCATGGTATTTTAAGCATAATTTTTCCAATAACGAGACCACACCTATATTATTTTTACTTTTAACCCAATAACTAACCACCCGAGGTCCACAATGTGGACTTTTTAGTCCAATTAGAAAACACCACCCAAACCCATGAAGAAGGTGAAAGGGGAAGAACTTAGCCAACACCCAAAATCTACCATCTTGCTCGCTATATATTAGTATATACTAAAATCTTAAATCCTACATTTTGCAACCGGTGATATCACACACTTCTATTCGATCTACACACCCATAATCCCAGTACTATCACTCAATTTTGGAAGCCTGTTCCACAGCCTCAGGTAAAACGTAGTGCCTGCTTGAGGGTCAGTGCCTGCTAGAACAGAAAGCCTGAAATTCTCAGCTTCCAGGGTTTCAACATTACCATATACTGACTTTTTTTTTTAAAAAAAAAGCACAGTTTTGGAGGTTTTTGGGTTTTTTGGTGTGTTTTGTTTGTTTGTTTTTGGGTTTTTTTTGGTTTTTTTTTTGGTGGTGCTTACCAAAATAATGGCAAAATATTTTAGATATCTTTAAAACATGTTGTCAAATTAGGTTTTGTACCATAATTCTCCTAGCATTTAGCATTAGTTTCAATAGCAGAAGTCAGCTTCACCTGTACTTATCAATCAGTTTCTGTCATATCTACATTTTTAGGAGACCTTCCCTGAGGGAACCAAGACATTCCTGTGTGTCGTCTCTATTAATTTCATACATAAGACTAGAACCTCTGCAAGATTTGAGAAGAAGAATTTTTCATGGCCTGCTCTGCTTTTGGTAGTTTAATTTCCATGACCTAACGGCATACTGGCTTTTTAAGACAATGTCAGATTACTTCCAAAGTGTTTTTCTTATGGCTGCCTGATCCACATTCCTGGTACATGGCTCCTAAGATTGCAGCTTGGCACAACTTCTGATGTTTAGCTCATGCATATGTTGTCACTACTGTGTTTTCTCCTTCCAAGTGTTAACCACTATCACTTCTTCTGTCACTAGTACAGAGGATGTGGTTAAAATCCTCTCAGCCCATGCTGGAGTCCAACATTCCCTGCAATCTAGAACTGAGAATCCATGTCGTCTCACGTAACTAATTAAGGAAGAGTAGTGAAGCAGTGTGTACCCGAAGACTACTGCAGCACTTCTGGAACAGTGTCAGGAGTTACTTACTGATGATTTATATGAATAGTATTTAATTATATTTAATCATTCACATTTTTATTACCAATACAGGAATGCAGTGAAGCATTGGCTTTTGTATGAACTCCAAATAATAACACTTACTCCCTTCCTCTCAGTTCTTTAGATGACTAAATGACCAAAGGTCTCTCTCAGGAATTTGATGCAAGGAATAATACAGGGATAATATAAAGGGAGTTTTAATAAACTGTTTTGTTAAAATACTTCAGTTCTTGAAAATTTTATCTCAAACTAATTTTCATATGCATATGATCCACAGTGTTACATCAGACAGTGTTAAACTCTCCCCATCAGGGGAGGTATGTGGGTGTTCTCACCTGAACCAGAATATATATTAACTCATTTAACTTTGTGTTTCATGGCCTTCTCCCACTCACAACAGATCAAGACTGCAACCATGTCTTCAACCAACAGACTTCTAAAACATTCCAATCAGGAGAGCTATCCTACCACGTCTCCATAATCACAATGAGATCAAAGTCCTGTGGCTGCACACAAATCTCCAGTTTCTCGTGATTGTTCCCCATACTGCCTGTATTCATGTACCATTTAAGGTATGAGCAAAGATGCAAAGGTATGAGCTCTAAGTGATTTAGTTTTAACTCCACCAGATGGCATTGTTGAGAGGCTTAATTAAATTCTGACAGCATAACATCTTGTTAGGTAATGGTGGCAATCAAAAAGGGAATGAGGGACAGTAAGAAAAACAAGGCTCATTATTATTCTTCTGAACTGGCAATCCAAATCATTAAATAACTTTACTATAAGTTAAGCTCCTGGAAGAACATTTTAGTTTAAATGAAATCTAAATTATAGATTCTCAGTCCTTGTGTGTTAGGAGATATATTTCTTTCTGTTCTCTAATGCTCTCAAATCCCTTAATAGCCATACAGGAATATTTACATATAATTTAATTAGTTTACATGTTATTATTTAAATGGCATAATTAAAGCAATGTCTTTTAGCTCTCACCTTTTCTGCAGATGAATTAAAGTTTTATTATTGTGATGCCTAAAGCTTTAGCTTTCATATTTGCAGATTCTGTGCTGCCTAAGGATGTAGTTCTGAGCCTCATATTAAGTGCTAGCGAGTGCTCTTCACAGAGTAAGTAGACAAAACAAATCCACAGATCCTTTTCCTGCCGAGAACCAAGGACAAATTTCAGTCCAACAGCATAAACAGTGGTGGACTGAAGAGAGAAAACAAGAAGGATGAGACCTCACAACCTGCAGCTGTAATTGGACAATTAAACCCCAATATGCAAATGAACCAAAACTTATAAAAGTGTAAGATCTTGTGACCAGCCAGCCATTTTGTAACCATTCAGGATCCACCTTGGCTGCAGACTTTTTCAGTCTCCTGTCCTACACAAGGTGGACCCTGAAGGCCCTTCAGTAAATACCTATTTTATTCTCTAGCTCTGTCCAGTCTCTGTTTCAGGTCAGCCTTCCATGACATCAATTGTTTTTTGCTATGATATTTTTTTTTGTTTGGTTGCTTGTTTAGTTGGTTGGTGTGGGGGATTCTTTTTTGTTTTGGTTAGCTGATTAGCTGGTTGTGTTTTTTTGTTTGGTTGATTTTTTTCTTTTTTTTTTTTTTTTTTTTTTCCATTTGGTAGAACAAACACACAATGATATCTGGTGTAAGAACCAACTATATTTTCGGACTCATGTCTGAAATGTTTGATAAGGTTGATGATACTGGATCCTTCCTATTGAACTCCTAAGTCTTCAATATATTTGGTGAGACAGAACACAGTATATTTGTATGCCATGACCTGTGAATAGCTGAATTATGATCTTGCTTTCTCAGCATTTCCATTTAAGTGGACCAATAAAGAAGAAAGAGAGGGGAAGTAAGCTTACACACTACCTTGAAGAAGCAACATAAATCTAAATTTAAATTTCCTCAGTCATTTATACCAAGAGGGAAATCTCCACTTATATTAATCAGCTCTTCAGAAACATCTTAAAAGTGTCTTGTCACCCAAAAAGTCATGAATCACACAGAATACCTTCTTGCCTGTCAAGGAGGAAAAATGTTTTCTCCTAAATAGCTTTCAGATACAAATCAAAGCTGAGGGTTTGGAAGGAGAGGTGGAGAACAGGATGCCCTCTGTTCTTTTATTGTACTTTGATGATGTTTTCTTCACTCTGCCTTTGTACATTGATGGCAGTGTCTGTAGGTTTAGAGGAGTATGAGTCAGTAGATGACCACAGTGATTTGTGAAAGAATTGCAGTACTTGCTAATATATAAAACAGCATCTACAGACAAAAGGATAGGAGTAAATTATGGTTGTGACTGCCTGCTGCAGGTGCATTTGACATCTCTGAAACTCCCTTTGGAAGATTGATGTTCCTCTACTCAAATGGAAACTTGTTGTTTTTTGGGTTTTTTTTTTGGTTTTTTTTTTTTTTTTTACAAAGAATAAGAATGAAAAAAAAAAGGGGGTGATAAATACTACAACTTACTCCACATCCCCAAGTGCTTCTATAACATGATTAACCATAATAATAGTGAATAAAACCAAATTTTCTAATGGAAGTAGTAATAAGTTATAGCTCCACTTCCCAAGCTTGAGTGACTGCTAAGCCCCAGGTGGATATTATGGCAATATCCCAAATCAGTGACTAAGAGAAACTTAAGAGCACACCAACTTCTCACTGTAGTGGTTTGAAAGCAAAACAAATGAGAGGCTCCAAGTCAGAGATACAATTTAATAGGAAGAAAGGAAAAAAAAGTCAAATAAAATAGATGTAACGATTCAAAAGACCAATAATAGAGTCAGAATACAACCTGAGCAGGGTGATGGAAGCAGTCCAGATGAGGTGGTCTTTCTGAAACAGTGATCCCATAGAAAGGTCTGGTAGCTCCAGTCCTCTGAGAACCCAGTGGGTAAGACTGCTTCTACTGTCTCAAATCCTAGATTATATCCAGGTGAGAATGCTTGGTTCCTCCCCCTGGGCGGAGCATCTCACAATGGGATGATGAGTCATGCAGGGGGTCCTTGATGGCCCATTAAACAGAGATAACTCCTGCATGGAGTTATCTATGAGTCATGGGCAAGGCATCTGATGGGCCATTAACAGAAAATAATGGCCCAGAGGGAGGTGGTCTGGGAAAACACTGCCCCACCTGGATTCAACAGTTCATGAAGATGGTGATAGAATACTTTGTGCCCATCCTATACTACAACCCTGGACATTCACCTTCTTTTACAAACTGGATTTTGGAAATTAGGCCAGTCAGTGGTTCCCAGTGTTAAGATTAAGTACTTGGTCTGGAAATTTACAAGTTCAGGCCTCTAGGATATGCAGTGTAGTAACCTACGGTTAGTATGTTAACTGAACAGAAAACAAAACAAAACAAAAATCAACTTTGAAAGTAATGCAATACATGTTGACAGTTCCATAAGGTTCTGTGAATTAAGTAGCCTCTGTGTAATTGGAATTTGACCTGGCTAATATGCTTCTATTTTGTACATAATTTCATATGCTTCTATTTCTTTCAAATGTTTTTTTTTTTTTTTGTAAGTAAAAATGCAAACCATAAGCAATATCAATAATTATTCAGTGATTATTCATTCGGTTTTTGCAATTAAAGATATGTTTTCTATATTATATAATGAAAGTCAGCTAGATTACTGACATTGTTTTTCTTCAAAGAAAAATGACTTTTTTTTTGCTTGTTTTCATATGCGTCATACTATAGAAGTCACTTATTTCATGGTATTTAAAAGAAAAATCCTTACTTTCTATTAAAAAATCTTTTTTTATATAGACTCTCAATTTTTTTCTTTTCCTTTTTCTTTTTTCCCCCATTTCTTTCTAATTCTCTGAGCCTTGGTTTCCTTTTTGTAAAAGTAACTTGATTTCAACAGGAGATAATCACAATTGGGATAATAACAACTGGGGTAATCAGAGTATCACGCCTTCTGCACCAAAAGTACTTGTGTCCTGCTCGTCTAAGAGGCCCTGCTTGGAAAACAGAGGATGTGGGTTGTAGTCTGAACTTTACAAAAATGTCTTCCACTCTGTCCAAAATACATACAATGATATTGTTTCAACTTCTCCAACAATAGTGCTAAGTCATGGTGGAAGTGAATGCTGTGTTTTATGCTGGAAGTGACTCTGCTGGGCTTTGTAAAGGGAGGTGGTTGAAAACATGCTCACTTGGACTTCTTTGGAAACAGAACCTGAGTTTCAAATGGCATAAAGCAAAAGACAGGTTGTGAGTGGCTTAGATGTACTTGTGTAGTGGTATCTCTCAGCATGGCTGCATTATACATTATGGTTCTGACCAGAAGGGTCATTTTCCCCTTCTTTGTCCATTTTTCAGTAAATTGCTTATTTTCACTCTCTGTGCTAAAGTGCTGTCCTTGTAGGGATCTCAAAATGTACACAATGGGCATCTTTCCAATTATACTTTGCCAGAAAAAGCTCTCATTTTAACTTCTGGAGGGTTTTCAGTACACAGAATCAGCCTATGACTAGGCTGGGTTAAAACACTGAAAATGCTTGCAATGTGGATGCCAAGGTCCTCAGCACTATTTGTTTTGCTGTACTCTTTATTGAATTAAATTTACTACTAATATAGATAGACTCTCACATTTGTGGAAGTCTTGGAATGCAGGGAAGTACACCAGTTCTGCTGAAGGTATCTAGGGAATCTCTATTGCCTAATAAGTGTTGATATGGGTTTTTGGTGGGGTTTTTGTTTGTTTGTTTTTTGTTTTGTTTTGGGTTTTTTATTGTTTGTTTTGCTTTTCATTTGTTTGTCTTTTTTGAAAAAAAAATACTAATTATATCCAAACAGAAATGCATTGAGGAAGATTTAGAAAAACTTTGATTCTGTTAGTTGTTAAGAATTCTCCAGTAGATGGAGGTAGAGAATAGGGTGTTTTAGAAGATGTATGAAAATATTTTTTTTCTCAATGGTAGTTTGTACATTTTCTGTCAATCTTCCTAGGATGTTTATCATAACTGTTAATAAGTTGCTGTCTGAGAAGATGCTCAGGAGATCACAAGCAACGGCTCTCAGATAAGAATTCAAACCATCTCTGCATATGAAAGCTGAGTTGAACAAGTTAGCAAATGCATTAACAACTAATTTCCTGCTTTCCTAGCTCTCATTTCACTCACTGTCTCAAAAAGAAACACATCTCTATTTGGTGTTTTGTGCATAGACAGGCACTTGTAAATTTTTAAATTGAGAATAATAGATAAAATGTATGCTTTTTATTTAAAATAGTTTATTTGACATGCAAACTGTCATCCTCATTATTTGACTCATCATCATACTAGTGAGTGGGAGTTGCTTGTTTATATATTCTTTTCGTTATACTAGCACATCATAAGTACTGTCATAATTTCCTTCATTTTTAAGTTATTTTGTAAAAAAAAGCTGAGTTGGTTACTTTACTTCACAATTTATTTTTCTGTGATCTCTGCAGAAGCAGGAGTACCCTAAAATTAGAGGAAAGACTATGGGAATATAAAGACTAAAATTAAAAAAAAAAAAAATCCATGTAGTCACAGCAGGAAGATACTAATGACGGGAAAAAAAAAATACAAGATCATTTCTAATCTTGTATTCAGATAATATTATACTCAGATATGCAAACACCCAAAAATGCCAGGGCATGGCTTCCCAAGAAGTGGTGTATTTTTCTGCTTGGAGCCCTTAAAACATCCACCTGATGACAGACATTTAGACTCGCCATAAAATATTGACTGCTGTTATTCAGCAAAATGGATATAAAATCTCCTGGAAGAGAAGCTTGTCTCTGAAATAAGGAATCATTTGCATAAAAATATCTTAATTTTAATTTTTTCCTTTTTTTTTTTTTTTCTTTTTCCATTCATCTACTATAGGTATTTACATGGATTTATCATGGTCACACAGAGACACTGATTAAAAATATTGCCTCTTTTTACCAGACAACTTGCAATGAGTGTTGATCTGATGTTAAAAATAAATGGAAACCTTGAAAGTTTTGAAACAGTCCTGGAAAGTGGTGATGATGAGTGATCATTGTTTGAAAGTCAATTCACGACCCATAGCTCAGTATCTGACAAAACTGCTGCATAAACCTTGTCTTTTTCTCAGGGCTGGTGCTCCAGTTGTTACAAGTGTTTATGATCAGATGGGAAAAAAAAAAATCAACTGTGCCTAAAAACTTGAGGCTAAAGAGAAAAAACTGAGCTTTGAGAAGCTTCAGGGGTTTCATTTTTCAAAGAGCCTTAAAGATATGTAACTTTATCAGTAGTTTAGAATAATGCCATGCATATTTTCCAAAAGTCAGGTTATGCAGAAATTTATACTTTTGCATTGAGAGCTTGATCATATTTCTGGAGAAGACATTCATTTTTCTCTCACAGTGTAAGAATTTTGGTTCATTTGTGGTTTGGGTTTTTTTAGTTGCTTGATTTTCTTCTTCTTTTTTTTTTTTTTTTTTTTTTTTTTTTTAATTATCTTTTCCCATGTAATAGAAAGCAATCTTGAGATTTCTGAGGATTTATAGAAAGAAATGATTGAACTGAAAAAACACTCTTTAAGGACAGATTGTCTTGAAATCATTCTGAAGAATAGGGCAAAGCTGTGGTGCAACATCTTCATCAATAATGCAGTGGTCTCAGGAGCACTATAGTGTTGGGTGGGTGAGCAAAAGATCTCTTTCATTAAGAAAGAGATATTGAAAGACTGACCTTGTTTCTCAAAAAGCAAGTACGAGAAGAAAATTTCATTGGAATACCACAGAGGAATTCTTGATTTTTTTACCTCAAAAAGCAGGAGTCTCTGAGTAAGAGTGGTTGCAGTATTTATTTTTTTTTTTCTTCTTAGTCCAAGTGCTCTCTCCTACTACCACTTTTTCAGAGGAAGTTTGCAAGGAGCTTTCTTTTCCTTGTTTTTTTTTGTTTGTTTGTTTGTTTTTTTTTTTTTTTTTTGTTTGTTTTTGTTTTTTGTTTTTTGTTTTGTTTTCGGTTTTTTTTTGTTTTGTTTTTTGTTTTTTGTTTTGTTTTGTTTTGTTTGGTATGAGTTTGTTTGTTTTGGTTTTGGTTTTGTTTCTTTTTTGGTTTTGTTTTTCGGTTTTTGTTTTGTTTGTTTTGTTTGTTTTGTTTGTTTTGTTTGTTTTGTTTGTTTGGTTTGGTTTTTTGTTTTGTTTTGTTGCTTTGTTCTTTGTTTAAACCTCTTTGCTTAGTGAAATAATGTTTTCTGATGGTCATAAATGAGGAGCAGTGCACAGTAGCACTAGACATTATCAAATATCATAGTATATATGTATGTGTATAAATACATACATAGATAGGTGAAGACAAGGGAAGTGTCTTTAAAGTTGTATATCATGCCCTAAACTTTTTCACTAACCGTAACAGCCCGGTTTTCTGTCACTTACTGAGATATGAATTATTTTGGCAATAGTAAGAATTGTCAGGATTTGTCGCATTCTCATCCTAGCAAGAGTTCACTTAACCAGAACAGTGGGGATTTGGAATATGTCATGGACAGCAAATACAGAAAATTTGTTTTTCTCTGTGTCTTGCTGCTCTACAGGTCAGTCAATCTCCCTCTTCTACCTGGGATATGTAATAATGGGATTCTGGCACTGTTTTGCAAGCATAAGAAGTCAGCTGAATTTGTTGTTCTTTGTGCTAGAAGCCCCTGAAGCCATCCACCAGAGAGAAATATTTGTAACTTTGTTTATAAAGTGAGCATTCAAAATGATTTTCAGCACTTTCTGCTGTTCTTTATTCCCTTTATTCTTTCAAATGTCTGATTTTTCATCAGCTTACCTACATTAAACCTAAAGTGCAGTCCTGACAAAAGGCTCATTTGGTGACAGAACGAGCTGCAGGAGAGATTGATCTGTACAAGAGAGGTCTTCTATGGTCTGAATATTTTCATTTTTTCTTGCCTTGTCCATGGATCTGAGATGAGTGGATGATCTCTTCTTTTACAAATGAGGATCCCTGGTTAAACATGAAGAAAAATAATTGGTGTGGAGAGGGTGGGAGTCAAAATCAAATGTGTAGTTTGAAATCATAGACGTCTTGTAATCTATGGTTGTAATATAATTTTTTTTTTTTTTTCAGGGCCATATGTTTTGCTTACATCAGTATAACTGCTAAACCCATTTCAAAGTACTGTACTCCAGGTCTTACCAATTACACAGTGAAAGGATTGGCATTTTACTCTGACCTCAGAGTTCCCCCTTACACTGTAACTGCTGCTCTGCTCTGTACTGCAGATGACAGCTTCCACCTTCTACATTTCCAGGCTGACTTCATTTTCTAGGAATCATTAACTGCTTTGGAAGTACTTTAGTGTCAGCAATAATGGATTTAACAAAAAGAGTTTGTAACTGACAAGTTATTTTGAAAGGAGAACCATACTGTTTGCTTTGGGGAGCAGAGTCCTCTCTCTCTAGATATTATGGTGTCTCAAGAAATAGTATAATCCTCTCCATCACCTCACCCTAACAAGATCTTTTATTTCTAGCTTGTTCTACAGTATCTGATTGCTTTTGCCAGTCAGGTTCTCAAAAGTTAAAAAGAAAAAAAAAAAAAAAGAAGTTACTGTTCCTTGTCTTCTTCCTTTCCTTTAGTCTCTAAGCACTGATATTCCAAGCATGTAACTTTACTCTGCAAACACTACTTTGTAATATTTTATTTTAAAACAAAGCAAAACTAAAAAAGTGGATAAATATGAATTTCCTGTTCTACCCGTTCTACAATGATTCATGCAAAACCAATGAGAAAGAACAAACCTTTACATACCATGATATGTACCTGTATCAGGCTGGTAAGTATCACTTATCACTAGTGAGTCTTGGAGTTTTTTTTTTTTTCCCGTATATATTAGACTAAACCAGTTTTACATGCAATTACTATAGTTTTGTTCAATTTCTTTTTTTGAAAGAAAAATAAAACATAAGATTTCATGAAGTCTTTTATGAGATTTCTAGCAGAATGTCACTTTACAGTATCGTTTAACAAAACACCTATTTTTGAGCTTTCTTTCTTTTTCTGGCTCTGTATGATTTTTATTAAGTTCCACTGTACTTTTGTTTGTTGACTATAGATATTTCTTTTAAATTTCACTATGCCATAGCAACCTCATTATCTGCAAAAAAAAAAATACACCTTGGAGATATTATTTTCAGGCACAAAATACTTCAACTAATACCTTTGCCTTAATAACTTTTACTATTGTGGGCCACAATCTTCTATACGTACAAGATTGTGTAAATTCTTATACGTGAAAGAGAGCAATGCATTATTTACTGAACAAATAAATCCCTTGACACAGAAATTTCTGGCAACTGGCACCTGGTTCACTTGCTTTCTTTGTGGAAGTCATGGAGCAACTTGGATGTTTATATTGAAATCATTATGGAAAACTGCTTACTAAAAATTTTGAAAAAGAGTGCCTTACTCTTCTTAGGCAGAAAGAAGTCACACTGGAGTTTATTCTGGGTAAACCCAAAAAGTCTTTGTTCTGCTTCATGCCAAACTAAATCTTTATGACAGCACTAGTAAACCCTTGCCAAGATACCCTTCCAATGTAGTAGGGCTGTATTGCAAGGATATCCCTTAACAGAGGGAAAGGTTAAAAAAAAAAAAAAAAAACAGACAAGAAAAGAAGAAATAAAGAAGAAAAGACGGAAATGCTCCCAGCCTCAGTGTTATTCCACATTTTCATAAACTTCATCTTTGTTAACTGAATTATTTCTTGGATATGTGCAGATGCACAAAACCAGAATTGTTCCTTCCACTTGCATAAATATTATTTGATCATGTGCAATAGTTCACTGTTTTCATTTTTTTTTAATTGTTGATTTCTTAACTCTGATAACTACTATGGCAATTTTAAAAACAAAATTAATAATTAAGCTACTCTAACAATTTATTAAATTATGTAAACATTTTCATAATTTATGCATGATTGCTGTCATTCAAAATATACAAGGTGTGATTATAAGGGTAATTTTGGAATAAAGCAAATCATCATCATTTATCTTTATATTGTTTGAGTGTTGACTTCTTTTTGTCATGTCCCTGTGCTTTAAATTTCAGGGTCAGTCCAACTTATGAAAATAAATTTTCTGTTTAAAGTTCACAAATGCTAAACTTCATTAACTTAATAACTAAATAAACACAAAAGGGTAAAAATAATTCTTCAAGAAATTTTCATAGTTCCAGCATATAATGAAAAAAAATAACAGAGATTTATAACATTATTTATAAGTTGTAATATAATTATTCATATCTTCAAGTCATGGGGTAGTTACAATAAAGAAAAATATCACATGGAAGCATTGTTAGATATATAATAATATTTTTAATTTTTTTTCCTCTAAAATATGGCTCAAGTAAAAACAATTCAAGAATATTTGGCTTGACATTTAACACATTTTTCAAGATCAACAAGAAAAAAAATTAATATTTTTATTCTAAGCACATTCATATATGCCTTGGTTATCTCCTTACTTACTAACTAAAAATAATTGTGGAGTTCTTAGACTATATTTAGAAAATAAAAGATTCATAGTAGAGATACCCTTGTTCCCTATGTAGTGTGTGGAAAGAACTAGAAATAACAATTTAAACCTGGTTACAATGTTTAGAAGGAGCATTTTGCCTGAGGCTGAAATACCAAAGCAGCTGATAACAGGTAGTCTGTAAGAAATACTTGCAAAGTGGTGAAAGACAGAAGCTTCAGTTCAAAATATCAGAGAAAAGTTCAGCTCAGGTCAAGACCATGATATAGCTATGGATGTGACTACTAAACAAATCTGTGTGGTTTTTTATTCCTTTGAAACATGAACTTGAAGAGAACATGCTCTGGAGTATCTGCAGACCTTTTTCTTAAAACACATATGTGGGTTCTGGTCCCAAGTCTCATGGATTTTCATGTAAATTTTATTTTGCAACTGCTTCATAAAAAGTACACAAACTGATATAGCAACAAGGAAAGAAACTCTCAAGTGTCATACAGTATCCCTCCTCTCTAGCACAGGGAATCTCAGACTTTCTTACATGCAGAGCAGCTTCTACAGCAAGTGTGGAGAGAGCAGCAATGGAACCATGCTGGGGAGGCTTCCCAGCAGTGACATACAAATTTTGTGTCCACTGTGTGAGACTTGACGCAGTTACATAATGACCTATAAAAAGCTATGTCTTTAAATACTAGTGTGGGTTTACTGGATGTATCGCATTGTGGAAACATGTAATGGCATGTTGGGCCATGTGGATTGATAATAAACTTGCATAGCTATTGAGAGTATTTGTGGGTCATAACTATGAAAATTATCAAGATAAAGGAAAACGGAACAAGATTTCTTTACCCCTTTTTTAATTAAACAGAAGGAAGGCAGACTGCTCAATTGACCTATACATTCACTTTGCATTTCAAAGACTATTATGACCTTTAATCTTAGCAAGTTTTGTGAATGAACATCAACCATTACACCTTCAACACCCCAAGTGGCACTTTTGTTACACACTGCTTGTTTCAATGACATTGCAAATATTTTTCTTCCCCTATAGCTCATACACAAGCATTAATATAGCACTATATAAAATAAAGGTTGAAAGTGCATGCAATGGTAAATCACCAGGGCAATAGGAAACTCTTCCCAACCTTACAGTGTTGATTTTCCATTTCAGAAGCTCTAAAATTATTATTTTTGCAGAAATAACCATCGAGCTGGGAGCAAAAAAGAAAACAGTACTTTCAAAAGCCAGTTAGATGGTGTGAATCAAACTATTGTTAAGACATTTCAGTTTTGTGTGTATACCTGCTTATATTTACCCACAATTTGATGTGGGTTTTTTCCTGTTAAAAGAGTGAAGGTTTTGAAATGAAATTCATGACAAGTTTATGAAGCACAAGGATTATTATTAATATCTTACCACATTGCTCTTTTGCCAGTACGGGAAGATAGTTTCCACTAAAACATTCCTTGCTAAATGTCATAGTGTAAAACTTAAAACATTCATATTTTCTACATGTTTTATCTCAGATACCTTGAATGCTCTTATGTAACATATGATTTTTAAACTAGGTAATTTCTTTGTGGTTTTGAAATAAAATATCCACATGACCATATTTTTATGAGAGCCTGTGAACATGTGAGATAATTTCTATCATGTCATAAATCTTCACTAATCTTTACAAGTCTTTGGATTTACGCAGTACATACATTAATAGATTAACCAGAAGAAGAATGGGTAGAATGCCTGGAGAAAAGATTAGAACACATATGACCAGGACAGGCATGAGATCAGAAATCTGTATAATTTCTTTTTCATTAGACAGCCCAATTACCTCTATCTTTAATAAAAATCCTGCAGGCAGATAAGAACAGAAGTCCTTACAGACTGATTTTAATCAAGTTGCCTTCAATGGGCTGTAGTAAAGAAAGGGCGTGGAAAGTTATGTCAGACACTGATAGGAATTTTCTGAATGAATTAGTGATACTTGTGGCTTTAGGTGGAGAACAGAGAGGTTGAGATTTTACTTCCTTTAAGGAAAACAAGAAAGTCATCAATTTAAAAAAGTATGTATATGTGTGTGCAATATGTAAAAGAATATATTTTAGTAAGATTGCAAGAAGTAGAAGTCAAAGGAAAAATAGTAATTCAGGCAAAGCATTTATGATCCATATTTTTTTATCTCAGAAGCCTCATTGTCTATTTTTTCCTCCAGCTCTTTGACATAGTGGCTGCAGAATTTCTTCTGAGTGTTACTATAGGAAGCATTTTGAAAAGAAAAATTGACACACAATCTCTAAACACCTAAACTCCTCACAATTTTTTATTTTTATTTTTATTTTTATTTTTATTTTTATTTATTTTTATTTTTATTTTTATTTCTATTTTTATTTTTATTTTTATTTTTATTTTTATTTTTATTTCTATTTTTATTTTTATTTTTATTTTTATTTCTATTTTGCATAGCATGGAAAGAACAATATATGTTTCTCACTTTTTCCAGTATGGTTCTGCATCCAGCTATAACGTGGCAAGTTTGTTTGGCCCAAGTCATATATCTCCCCTGATTCTATTTGATTCTGACTTGTAAGTTGTTCTCAGTGACTTCCATCACACCAGCATTGGTGCATTTCCACAATTACATATTGTCAGACACATTTACAACATCATTGTTATGTTGTCTGTACTCAACTAATATAAAGTAGTCTTGGATAAGATTGTGATATCAAATGTGGAATACACTAGGGCTTTTCTAAATGAGAAGAATAGTTAGTGAAAGTGCTGGAGAATGACAAGGGTAAAACCTTTATTAATACAACTAATAGAAGTGACTAAACAACAACATGGAATATTCTCAGAGGTTTTGTTATTCTAAAATCTCAAGCAAATATACACTGCAGGAGTCATCACCCTCTTAAAAACCTCCAACACTGATAAACTCGTTTTTCTGAAAGATTTGGGACAAACTATGCTTGTCTAACACAAGGCCTTCAGGGAATCCCTTTGGCAGGGGTTCAAGGGCATCACTTTTGAACTGCTCCACAGACATTAGAATAAAAAATTATCCACATACACCATGCTAAAAAAAGAGCTGTAGGACATAAATCTAGTTAAAAGTCCAAGGACACGTCCCTGTAGAATTCCCCAGAGTGTCAGAGGAAAGAGTATCTCTGCACATCATTGCATATTCTTCATAATTACTGCAGGGATATTACCAGGAGAACTGCTGCCGGGAACAAAAAGCCCTTGGGTTACATATATAATTCCCCTGGTTATATCAATGTGACACACTGTTGCACAGACCATTGTATTAGAGGTTGTCTGAAGAAAAAAGGAAGTTATATCAAAATTAGCATTTGGATAAGTGGAATGATTTTCAAATGTACTATAATAGGGATCTGGGGGAGCAGTTTGCATAATGAGCCTCAGAGGTAATGAATCCCATTGCTCTTTATCCATGAGATCTCTAGAACAAAGACTAGGCTCTCTTGTAGCCACAAAACATATTCAAATGCAACAAAAAGAATACATTATATTAATCAAAAGAGAGATTGTGGTGGATCACACTGGTGGTATGGATGCTTTGGTCATCCAGAGGGAAAACCTTGCCCCTCAACCTTCAATTTCTCAGGTGTGGAAAGTAATATTGATCGTCAGCTTTCAGATTGAAAATTGATTTCCAGTTGCTTCATGCAGCACCCTCTATCTGTTTTTTTCCTTAAAAGCACCAAGAAGCAAGAACAATAGTTTTGTATCAGGATGAGTTCATTTTCTCTTGTAAGTGCTTCTTTCTGAATCTCCATCTATCTGTAACTATTGGCTCAAAGACACTGGCTGGAGCTGAGAAATTTTCATGTCAGCGAGTATAAAATCACATACAGACTCCCAGGCTCTGGCCCAGGTGTGACACTCATCAGGAAGAGTCAGGAAGCAGAGTACCTTTGGGACTTAGGAGGGGTCACTGCCTAGAGGTACGGGACACATTATGAGATGCAGGGGAAGAGCCTTTTGGGATAGGGCAAGATTTACTGTAGGATGCTTAGGGAAAGAAATGAAGGTTAGGAAAGGGAGGGAAGTTGTTGCTTTTTATAAGACCAAAAAAAGGAATGTGGAGCAATAAGGCGATGAAAGTGTGGATTCCATGTAAACCCATGGCTGTTTGTCTGGCAATGCTTGTGAAATGGTTTTAGTTCACTAATTTCTATTTCCTGGCCAATTCACTAAGTATTTGTTGGAGCACCCACTAGAATTATTTAGTCTTTTTCTGCTGTGAGATGGGATTAAGAGAAAAGCAAAGCAGGCTCAAACTTTAAAAGGTATAAAGAAAGCTTTATTAACAAAAATATGAGAGAGAAAAAAAATTAATCAGAATCAGAATAAAACCTTCAAAACACTTCTCTTCCCCTCAAGCTCCTTTTCTTTCTCACTGACAATGTGCAGAGACAAAATTTAAGGTTAGTTTAGCACCTCTAAAAATAGTCTTTCATCAGTTCTTTTAGAGAGTAAAGTCTCTTTTTCTGTGTCGTGGAAACTTCTCCACAAGAAAAACAGTTCTCTTTTGGCTCTTAATTCTCATAAATAACAGCTGCATTTGTGAAGTCCCTCCCATATCCCGCAGCCTTCCCACAGCTGCATTAAGGGTCATGTAAACTCATGGGGTAACATTTTAAAGATGAACAATTCAAAAGCAAAGGTTCTCTTCATCTTTTTCTAAGATAATTCTATCTCTGGGAACAAAGGTCTTCTTCTCTTCCTGGGGGCAAGTCTTCATCTCATCTATCTCTCTCTGCTCAAGCTCCTTATAAAATCACAGCTAGTTCAACCTTTATTTACTTTAACACAAATACTTTCATTCATGTATTCAATTTGAACACTCTTATCTCCCCAGTAGAGTTGTTTATGAATTGAAGGGACGTTCTAGTACATCACAGTCCATCACCATGGCTCCACAAAAGAGTTTCAGCCTAAAACCAAGGCATCTTCTCATTCTCTTCTCATTTAGGATGTGACTTCTCCTTCACTGATCTTAGTGTCTTCATATTGTCCCTCTGCATGTCTTTACTCCATCCTTTTCTCTTACTTCAAGAGAGGATTAGTGCTTTGCGAGTTTCATCTGTGCAAGGAAAGAGCTAGTATTCTCACCCAGGCCTGCAGAGGTCATGATGGTTTCTTCTGGGCAGTGCAGAGCTGCCCCTGGTCTCAAGCTGTATGATCTCTTGCATGGCGGGGCCACTTCCTTGGCAAGGGGTCTTGGGAACAGTGGCAGGAGCTATTTATAGTAGAGAATTCTTCAAAAGCTGCACTGAAGTGGGGCGGGACAGCTAGGATCTCATCAGTAGCATGCCTGGGGCATGGGCTCCCCTCCCTTCCTCTGCCTGGCAGCCACTGAGGCAGGGAAGGCCATAGTTACAGGATGTTAACAGCCGCCGGGGCCCGATCTGGCCAGGACAGGGCCTTCTCTCCTCCCCTGCCCCTGCCTGGCAGCTGCCAGGCCCAGCCCTGGCCCAGGGCCGGGTGGGCTTCCCGGAGAGGGGGCTGGCCCCTTGGCAAGGGCCACCCAGCCTGGTGCCCCACCATAGGGAGGGAGCCGGGCCCGCTTATTACCTCTTCCCAGGCCAGAAGGAAAGAAACCTTCATGGGATTTTTCCTGATTTTTAACCTGTGTATTCCCAGAGGTGTGTCATCTTTCTTGTGGCTTCACCAGATGTCAATATTCAAACCTAATCACTGACTGGTTTTGCCACAGCTTTTCTTAGAAACATCACTTCCATGGCTGGCATCTTTTTCCTCACCAAATGTGAGTAATTGCAAAATAAGCACAGCTTGGCAGGTCATCCTCACAGTCTGCCCTGATTTATAAAATGCTATTTCTAACTCCTTTTGCAGTGGGTGGACTCTCTTTCATTGTTGAGAGGTAAATGAAGGACAGAGTCTGAGTGTCAGCCCCTAGTCAGCCCACACACCAGCAGGCCATGGGGTCACCGTGCCAGGAACTGGAGACAGCAGAGAGGACTAATGTGCCAACAGCTAGAGTAGGACCTCAGTGTCATAGATATCTGTGTGCCTGTCCTGCCAGTTATTGGAGAAAGTGCAGCTGTGGAGGTGAGGGTGTGATCACTAGCAAACATCAACACAGACTGGTCAGAGAGCAGATGAAGCTGCCTAGGCGGCCAGGCTACATCTCTTTTGGAACAGGCATTTAGCATCTATGTGTTTTAGGATCTTGCAAAGCATTCCACTTTTTTTCAGAACATAGTGTGAAGTCTGGTTAATGTTTCATTTGGGTAACATCATTCAGTCTCAGGGTTTCTTTCCCCATGAATATATATTTCTTAGAGGCATCCAGAATGGTTTTGAAATCAATGTACATAAACCCAGGATAAAATTATTTGTCTAAGTGACAGTGCAGACAAAGCGTGGGATTTTTGACAAATCCTGAATAAGGAGCATGATGTGATTGACATATTTGGAGACCTGTGCACTCTGATTCAGAGTACTGAGAACTAATTGAGAGCAGAGCAATGAGCATGAAATCCAGCAAATGTGCTGGAGTTCATTGCTTTCTTGAAGTCAAATGTTAATGTAAGTTAAATTATCCTTGGTAAAATAAGTTTTGTTCTTTCTTTGTGCTTGTTCACAATGTGTTCATTCAGAAAGCATTTTATTCACCTATCAGATTTATCCATGAGTCAGAGTTCCTTGTAACTTAACATGCATTTCCTAAAAAATAAATTAAATCTGGAAATAATTAAAATACTTAACATAATATTTAAAACTTAAATTACTTCTGTCTGACACATATGTTGAAAAAAGCTGAGTTCATAATTGAAACCTTCATACAGAATAGCATTTTGCTTCCTGGTTGCATCTACTGGTTCTTATCTATGGTTTACACATAGAAAAAATTATTCAAATTTTCCATAGAGAGAAAAAGAACTGAACAACTAGACAGATTTTAAGCAGTGCTCAAAATAACCTTACTTATCTTAATTTCTTAAAATCTAGTTTTATTTTCTCTCTTTTTTTTTTTTTTTTTTTTTTTTTTTCCCGTTCTGGTAAACCATTGAGATCCTGTTGTTCCTGGGGCAGTTTCACCTGAAGTAAGATGGTTTGAGCAGTTTGTTGGGGGTTAGGTTTGTTCCTTCTTTCTCTAAAGAACTTTTTCACCATAAGTAACCAAGGAGACCAAGTGTTGGATACTTGAGAGTACTTAACTGAAACAAAGAGGTGGACAAAGTTGGAAGGGGGAGATAACTCAGGTAAAAGAGCTTGAGGCAGCTGCGGGCTCTTCTTTTTTCGGCGTTCAGGGACAGAGAGAACAGCTGCTGCTGGCTGGAAGAGTTTCACTGTGGCCAAAGGGATCCAGTCCTGGGAAATCTACTATCACCGGTTCGGCCTGAATCCTGAGTTTTCTCTGCCACCTGCGGGAGCTGGGCCAGCCCTGCCTCACTTTGGGCTTCCTCGGCGCTGCTCCTCTTGCTACAGTGTGACCCTGTGTCCCCTGCCTGCCGGGACATCCTGCCCCTGCCTGCCGGGACACTCTGCCATCCCCAGCTACCAGCCCGGGACTTTTCCCCTGTTTCAGCTTGGTGCTCTGAGGATCCTGCAGGGACACCGAAACCAAACTGCCCTGGGTTTTGTGAAACAAAGCCCTCAAGGTTCTTGGTATTGTTTTCATTTGTTATTAATGCTATGGTTGTTTGGTGGGGGTTTTTTTGTGTTTGTTTGCTTTGTAATACATACTAGTAAAGAACTGCTATTCCTATTTCCCAAATCTTTGCCTAAGAGCCTCTGATTGTAAATTTACAATTGAAAAAGAAAAAAAAAAGGGGGGGGGGGGGGGGGGTTACACTCTCCTCCAAAGGAAACTCCAGTTGTTGGGGTTTTTTTTATTACCTGGCAGATACGTGTCTTCCCAAACCAAGACACAGTTTTAAATATTTTTATTTATAAACTCTTTGTGTTGATATAGGCTAGAGGATATACACATTGTACATGATGATCCCAATCTATTTACATGAACCTTATTCAAGTCAAATTTCTTTTCAGACCTATTAATCTCTGTGATATTTTGTATTTCTTTGTACTAGCGTGTTTCCTTTTCATGGTGATAGTAGCAAGGGAAAACATTTGGATGTATAACATCCAAAATTATTCCTTAAATGGAGAATCCTAATTCTTTAGAAAGTTAGCTTTCTCATGTTTCCAATACTGCTGATGCCTAAATAATGACTTTATTTTAGTTTAGATCCTGTGAAGCCACAGAAAGAGCAAGGGAGTACTTTCATGGATCTAAATCATGTATATTTCAGTATAAATAAACTTCCTTTGCAAATATATAACCATAAATAAAACTACTATTTAAAGGATATCAAGCACAATTTTCCAGCAAAACCTTCAGTAAAATATGGTAGCTGGTTTTCATTGTCTTCTATCCTAATAAAATGCCTTTCTTAAAAGCATTTCTGCATCTCATTTAACTTGCATTTCTGCAAGTTAAATGAGGAAAGTTAAAAGTAATTATTTATAAAAATATGCCTTGTTATTGAAACAGTAATATTATACGTATATATATAAATAGCAAGGCATATTGGCTGAATTTAGTATAACAGTGGTCATTGTAGATAATGTAAGACAAATAACTGAATATACAATGAGGTGGAATATTGTTTTCAGATTAAAAAGCACTTAGTATTTCAATCCAGATCAACTGAGACGAGAATTAAGCAGACAACTGAAATAAAGAGGCTCAGGCCTGTTTCCATGCTCTGTTGGTTACTGTGCATCTGGCAGCTGATCAATACCTGAATAGTTCCCTTCAAAGGAAGAACAAATAGTATTTTTGGTTTTTTATTTCCATTATTTGCTATGAAGCCAAAGTGTCAGGTATTAGTAAATGTCTTCATTCAAAACTGGGTATGGTCAAGAGACTTCACTTGAATAAGTGGAGAACTTTGAATAGGCATCATCTGTGGTGTTAGAAATTGTAATATGAAAGTCAAACGTAAGACTATGATGTGAATGCTGTTTTGCAACTATCAGATCTGAAAAATTTTGAATGTGCAAAGTGAGAGAAAAATGAAAGTTGTTTTGGAGCCAACAGGAAGCAACAGATGCATTTATACTTCTGAAAAGTTCATTGCGTATGTTGTCAATATTCATTTTGTTATTTTTCTTGGTTGATCTGCACAAGACTAAGTTCACTGGGAAGATTTTTTAGAGATTGTGAAATACAGAGCCTTTTTGAATTAGAAGTAGATGACAACTACTCTGAATGTCAAAGAGTCAATAACAAGAAAAATGAAGCATGTTTCAATGATGATAGTATTCCATATGAAACCTTAAAAAAACATGAGGCTGTGAAATACAGTGTGAGCTGCTGGTTCTAGGTTGTCCATTCTTCAAAGTAGTAAGATTTACCTTCAAAAAAGGTCTTGTCAGTTCCCAGATGATATGAAAGAGTGGATGCATTTAGTTCATCTATCAAGGTGGTTCTCCATTTTGTTTATGTTAATGAGTAAATGTTCTGTGTAGTTGTGCCAATATGAAAGGCTATGATAAGTTTCATCTCCTGTGGTGATGACTCAGTTCCTGTTGGCTGACATGAGGTAGGGGCAAAAAAATGGTTCCATTATTTTACTGATTGCTTGCTTCACAGTTATAGTAGAACCACAGTTATAGTAGGACCAGGTATGAAAATTTCTCTTCTATAACAAGATGCCTATTAATTCTCTAATTACATAAGACTAAGGCTATGTCCTTACTCTCTCTACACAGAGGAGGCAAGAATTTAGGTTTTCAAAAGGCCAAATAATTTATGATCCTAGGATAATTATTTTCCTCTGTGATTCAGTCTCCTAAGCATATAAATCACATTAAAACATTATGCTAAGTTATACTCTGGGCCTCTGAGATAAGAAAGGTGAGACACGTGGAAAAAAAGTGTTTGGCAAATGTAGTTTCAGCCACCTAAAGGAACCAAAAGGAAACAGGAGGATGTTTTTCTGTGACTCAGATGCATTAAATACTAGTCCATCTAGCATTTGGATAATCTTTCTGCAAAAAAACACTGGTGGATGGCTTGGTAGTATCTCAAATTTGATGACAAGAAGGAGCTTACTGGTCACGCTTTGCACAATTTTCATATATATTATGTCCCATAATGACATGCTGATGTAAAAATATATGGATTGGAGGCTTTAGCAATGCAATTATGATGAGCTATTGACAAAAACCAACAACCAAATAAAATGCACACCTAGAATAAGTGTATATGAGAAGATACTGTAATTAATGAAGGATTTTATATTAAAAATATCAGGTTTATGAGTTTTATTTTGCTTTCATAAAATAAGCTGGTCCAGGGAGAATGTGTGCCCTCTGAGGAAGAAATGGAAGTGCAACACTTGAATTATAAACACTGGTTTGCTCAAGGACATTGAGTGACAAAAAAGGTAAAAATACTGTACTGATCCATCCTCAAACTAGGCTATACTGAAGTTTTATATCAACTTTTGACTGTATTTGAAGAATAGTAGGTATAGAACTGAGAATCATGCAGTTGCAATTCTTTCCTGAGGCTGTTCTTATGAGGCGGGTCTTACCAAGCTTAATATTATCCCTGCATTTTCCCAGCAAGCACAGCCTCAGCAGTATCTGGAATTTGATCTGGATAATGATATGTCAAGTTTAAGTTACATTGTTTTCCTATGTTCTTTTTTTAATATTTAACAATTATTTTTGCATAAACTCAGAGGCTGAAATATGGAAAAAGTATCTCATAAAACAAAAAGTCTATGTATTCATCAGGAACGTGACCTAAGACTTGTTTTGTTTTGGTTTTTAATAAGGGGCTTTAAATATTGAGCTACTTAAAAACACACCTTAAATATGTTCATTTATATAGTGTCTACTAAAAATATTTTTAAGAACTGGTAGCCTTCTATCTCTTTAGGAACAATTTAGTTTCCATTTTTAGTATTATTTAAATAGATACAATTTGTTCAAGGGGAATGAAAACAGCCAGAAGTCAGGATATATAGTTCTGCAGTGATTCACTATAGTTGTCTTCTGTTTTATTTTAGGTGATGCGTCTTCATAAATTCAAAGAGTTAGCCTCTGAGCTCATCTTTCATTTTCCTGGAAACTGGAGCATTGTGAATGAGTGCTTGGCTCTGACCCAGAGCTGAGTCATAAACAGTTTCAGCATCTGTGAGAGAGTCCAAGATCTCTCCTGAAGTCAGAAGCACGAACTTAATTCTGTGTAGATCTTTCACAAGTCACATCTCACAGGATTGTTCTCATGTAGCCCAGGTACCTAAGTGATGTCTAAATTAGAGCCTACTTTACTCCATTGCTTGCAGTGAATGCAAATAGAAAAAAAAAAAAGAAGCCAGAAGAGGAAGGGAGAGTTTCAAGCAGATGGGCAATTGTGCCTATGTGTCTGTGTTTAAAACAGTGGGCTCCTGATCTCCCCTGTGTGCTGCCTTCATGTAGAGAGGAGGTGTAGATCTGCATTTCCCTTTCTGATGGCAGGACACATGCTTAAGGACTAGGAGACTGAATTTCTGGATATACAGTGACACTACACGCTGCTAATTCTAGGTGCAGTGCATTGTACTCCCTCAGCGAAACAAAGAAACCTCTCCCCTAACACAGTTATTTTAACAGGGCCCAAACAGCCGAATGTGTGAAAAAATGTTTGCATTTTACTCCTCACCTGCAAAATTCAACTACTGTATTTAATCATAATATATTTATGAAGCAATTAAACTTTGCAAAAAAACCCCTCTGCTGTTCATCCACATATTAACTGGAACTCAGTATAGCTACCAAACATATAAATAATGCTCTGAATTTATGATCTTGTCAGTGATGATCCAATAAATTGTCTGTTTACCTGCAAAAACAGGATGAAAGCTAAGAGATGGGGAGCATTAATCATGAACTTTATGTTGCATTCCCAGCAGTTGAATGCTATATACACCTGAAGCTTTCTTCATTTATCCTCAGCACTCAAAGTAAAAATAACTCTTTTTTTCCTCTTTGTTCTAATGTGTTTTTTATATAAACAAGTTCTTAAATATATTTATGTACATAATTATTTAAATATTACCAAAAGTGCATTTTGGTTGTCATAGTTATAATGAATAAGCAGCTCACTTTTCGTTACTAGTATGAGGCTTTTTAAATTGCATGCTCAATTTTAACAGTATTTGAAAAAGAAAATGTCCTTGTGAATTAAGTTTGGATTAAGTGATACATCTTGCTGTTCTTTTATTCAGTAGAGCAGACCAGTCCTGTTTGTTTATTGTCTACATAGTTTTGGAGCAAATTTGTTATGGGATGTCTGAAGTTCCTTAGTGAATCTCAAGTTAATCTCATCTCTAATGCTTTTATATAGTAGCTATTTAATCTTCTTTATGGAGAGGACAGAATGACCTTATTCTAGACTTTTTCTAATAAAACTTCCTACAGTTCAGAATTTCAATGAGGGTGAAGACTATTTTTGTCTTACTGAAAAACAAAAATATGGAAATGTCTCTGAGTTAAGAGTAACCTTTTGTTCCTAAGATGTAACTAAAAAAAACAAAACAAAAAAAAACAACCCCAAATAAAATTGTTTTACTGCTTAATCTCTTGCCATTCTATGGTTGTTTTCAGGCAGTGATTTGACTATAATGGAGGAAAATATAATTATGGTTTCCACTAAATTCAGAGGTATTAAAAATAAAGGTTGTAATGTAGAAATATGTCCTAAAATCTATTTTCATCAAATAAATTATTTTATTCACTGAGTTTAACAGCTTACCATTTTGTCCCGTTTTTCTTTAAAAATGACAGATACTGCCAACATTCATATTAAATTTCTCTCTGTGAACAGATAAAAATGCTCTGTTTTGACAGGATTTCAAAAATACAGAATGTTTTAAAGAAAAGTCCTTACAAACAGAAAAATATATTTAAGGTGATTCACTGCTGTCTTTTTGACTGGAAAAAAATAACAACTTCAGTTACAGCTTCAACTTTGGCAAAAGTAACATGAATGCATAGAATAATCTGTAAAATGGTCCAGAGGATGCCAGAATTTTGAACATCATGTAATTTATCTTAAATTAAAACATATTTAGATTAGAAGTACTTGTGTAACTTTATATTTAGTTGTCACTATCCAAAAAAATTGGTGTAATCAGGATTAGCCCCGTTCACTTCTTTGGAACTGTAATTGAGTTACAATGAGTGTGCCTCCCAATATTTATTTATCTCTGCATGTGTGTGAGTTTACACACATACCTGTTTGTGTGGGTGGAGGATAGGCCCAGAAAGAGTGGATTGAAATAACAGCAATAAAAATATCTGTCATCTTCAATGAAAGGCAGACATATCTGCACAGTTTTGAAAGTCCTTAATTTTGGAACCGTGCAGAAGAAAGAGTCAAGTACCCTTTGCTCTTCTTGTTCAGTCTTTAATTTGATTAAGATTTTATTTTTCCCTGCTGTGGTATACAAAACGAGAGGGAATATGTCACTATTTGGTAACTTACTTTACACATTACATTTACATTGCACAAATAAATTATAAACTTACCCTACAATATTTCAAAGACCTCCACAACCAAGCATATTCTTTAAAATATTATTTTACTTGATTTTACCACCTGCTTTATAAAATAGATACAAGAGGATTTTTAGAGGGTTTATGAAATAGTGTCCTATAACTCCCTGATGGCAACTTTCTGTTTAACGTGTTCTCCACTGTTCTGCCAAAAAGAACAGAGGGAAGATCTGTTTATATTTATCAAAATCATAGATCTCTTTAGTCTGCAGTGGAAAAACATGCACAGATATTCTGAGATCACTGGTACTTCCAAATTCTGAATTAAAGATGACAATGTTTTAACTAGAACAAAAATATGTGGAAAAATTCCAGTTGGTGACATCCACTATTCTTTCAAAAACACATAGGACTTCAGCTTAGACAAGAATAAATTCTGAAAACCACTTTCTCTCAAAGTATCTCAGAAATATTGCAAAGTTATTTTTAGTCAATATTTGGAGGCCATTACGTATGTGTGGACAAAATTAAACAGAATACTATTAATTCAATAATTAAACATAGAAAATGAATGTGTTTATACTACTATCACCTTGATCTCATCAATCTGTGTTCTGGCTGTTTTTTTTTGTTTTTTTTTTTTTTTTTTTTTTGTTTTTTTTTTTTTTTTTTTTTTGTTTTTTTTTTTTTTTAATCTAGTAACCAGAAAGAAAGACTCTAAAAATTTTAGATAAAATCTTTCATAGATTTTGGAGGATTTTGCCATTCTCTTAGAGGATTCTACCACTCATAGACAAAAAAAAAAGTAGGTTTAAAGTTAATTTTTACTGTGAGTAAAAACACAAACCATGAAGAAAACTTATGAATTATGGAAGTTTCCAAGTTTTAAAGTCATAATTTCTCATCAGATAAATCTTATTTATGCTACAGTGAATGAACTATCTTCAGATAATAATAAGTCAGCTGTTTGTAATGATAAATATTCATAAAAGATCCTCTGCAGTTTATCTGCATATATGTGGTTTCTTAAAAATGTCTTTGACATTTGAGTGTTTTTGGAATTGATTAAACATATTAAACCACTGATAATAAGTCTACATAAGCATGTGATATTGAGTTTGGATAAAAGGAATTTACCTCTTGACATGAATTAACTTTACTGGAATGTGCAAATGAGTAGCAAGTGGAAAGTCTTATCTCTGTAGTTGTTCTAATTAGGCAGTATCATCTAACATCACAAGAATTTGAGATAGTGGAAAAGACAAATAATTGAACTTGTTATTGTTATGGTGTTTGTTAAACATGAATATTAATGTGTTTTTGACATATTTCAGAGTAATTCTATACTAAGTTTTCCTTAGTAATTTGGAATATATTAATATTATTGCAGATCAACTAATCTAAGTAATTGTGTTTGTTAAAATTTTAAGATTATGCTTAGACAACAATAAATCCTTGGAACTCCAGTTCCGTAAGGTTCATTTCCTTTTGACCTTTGCATTCTGGGTCAACACTTAGAAACGCCTAACAAGGTCAGCAGCAGTTTGTACATTGTCATGTTGAATTATATTTGTACAATACAAAGCCATGTAAACACAGTCATTATTTTTTGGGGGATGTGTTAGAAACTGAATGGAGGTATCTTGGCTCCTTGACATTAATTAGGGTCACTTCATTCACCTCTGTGACCGGAAAATTAACCAGTGATTTGGTACCATATTGTTTGCACTCTTGACCAAGTGATCTTGAGATGGCTTTAGTAGGGTTTAACACATGCAGAAAGTTTTCTCTTTTTTTGCAAGGGTATAAGAGTAGTTTTATTGCCTTTTTCCTCCTCATTCAGATAAACCTTGAGCCCACAAATGATATCAAAAAAGATTATGGAAGATGAAATATAAGACAGGTGTTAAAGATTGTACTGTTAAGAGAGAGGTTGACAGTGTCATAGCCTTCTATTGATCAGGGTGGGAGGAGGGAAAAGCCAAAAATCAAACACCAGTGTATGAAGGGGAGAGAAGAGAGGGAGAGACAGAACCTATAGTTAGATACTATTTTCTTCCTAAATCAGTGGATTGCAATATCTGTTAAAAAATAGGTATGTAAATATTATGATCTTCCTGCATTTGCATTGCTATGCCTATAAAAATAAAACAAATAAACCCAGTTTATCACAGATGTTTTTCACAAGCATGGCTGTGTTTTTCTTCAAGTACTTGTTTGAAACTAATTATATTTAATTATAAATGTGGTTCATTATGAGGTTACCTTGGCCAAGGAAAAGAGGTATATATATATAAATTGTCTCTGTACCATCCAGCTAAATAACAATCTTTCAAGATGTTTCCTTCATTTCATGGTGTTTTTTTCAAGAAATGTGCTGAATGTTACAATCAGAATCAATGGTATTTAAATCTTTAATGTTCTCACCTCATGGAGTTGAAACTGCATTTCCAGTTCTTAAACCAGTAATAAGAGTTAATGCAACAAGATATTCTATTTGAAGAAGGTTTTTTTATCATTATTATTTTGCTTTCTCTTTTCCTTTTTCATCTTAAACCATCACTGCCACCTCTGAACTTTAATCCTTGTATTTTATCTTTCATTTTACAGTCTCGGATATAGAAAAACTTCCTCAGATAAAAGTTAGAGATTAAAGTCAGGAACTGTCTAGACTTTCATGACTTCTTTATCTGTTGCCTAAGGACAGATATATTGTACAGCATGCAGCCTGCTGAGAAAGTTAATATTTAATTGAATAAATGCCACTGGATATTAAAATAATCATTATCAACTCTGATGTCAATGGAGTTATGGGGGAAAAATTCCCTAAACCTGTCTGTTGATCTTCCAAATTGAGTTTGTTGAATTCATGAATAGCAAGAAATAGGAATTAGCACTTCAAGATATCTATCTAATCTTGTGTTCCTATGCCTCCAATATAAACAATGGAGAATGGACTCAATCCTACTCTCTGTGTCATTAAAGAAGATGTTAAAGAGCATTGGGCCCAATACAGACCCCTGAAGGGCATCACTAGTGTCCATCTGGACATTGAGTCATTGATTACTACCCTCCAGATGCAACCACCCATTCAATTCCCATCCATCAAACAGTTCATCCATCAAATCCATAATTCTCCAATCTAGAGAGGAGGAGGATGTTGAGGACTGTGTCAAAGGCACTACAGAAGTCTAGCTAGCTGACAGCCGTAGCTCTTACTTTGTTCACTGATATAGTCACTCTCTCACAGGTCACTAGGATGGTCAGGCAGGACTTGCCCTTGGTGAAGCCTAAGCACTTCCTTGTCGTCCGGGTGCCTTAGCAGAGCTTCTAGGAGAAGCTTCCATGATCTCAGGCACAGAGGTGAGGCTGAAAGGTTAGCAGTACCCAGGGTCTTCCTTCATATCCTTTTTAAAGATGAGTACAATGCCTACCTTTTTCTAGTTACCTGGGACTTCATCTGGCATAACTTTTCAAATATGGTGGTGAATGACTTGGTGATTGCATCAGTCAGTTCTCTCAGGACTCTGGGATGCATGAGATCACATCCCACAGACAAATCATGTTCCTCAGATGGCCATGAACATGATTTTCTCTATTCTCTTAATACCTTTTTTTTTGATTGTTTGTTTTTTAAGATGAATGTCTAGCTCTTTCTAAGGCAGTACCCTATATTGATAGATCAGTTATCAGTGGTACCAGAAACTGGAGCAAGTGTAGATGTGTGAATGAATGTGTGAGCACTAGTGAAGATCAATCTTGGTCATGACCAAGCAGGTCATGAATCTGATCTTCTCTTACCATGGGAAAGACTTTGCTCCTCCAGTCCTTGTATTGTGATCCATCCACTCAAGGGATGTGGGAAGTGAGACTGCCAGTGAAATTGAGGCAAAACATGTTGAGTATTTCAGCCTTTTCCTCCTCAGCTGTTATGCTTGCCAGTTGGGCTCATCAGGGGAATATGCTTTCATTTGCCTCCCTTTTCTGGCTTTTCTGGCTAGCATACCTTCTGGCTGAAGTCCTTCTTGTTACTCCTTACATCAAGTTCTATTTCAGCCATGCCTTGGCCTTCCTGACCCCATCCCTACACAACTGACCTGTGCCTCCAGGATACCTGTATCTGCTTCTACTGCCTGTGTTATTCCGCTTGCCCTTCAATTTGCTCAGCAGGTCTCCACTCAGTCATGACAGTCCTTGCCTTCCTTTCTTGATTTATGACACATGGAGATCAAGAATTACATTCTGTGGAAAGCATCCTTAGAGGTCTGCCAGCACTGTTGTCCTTCCTTGTTCCTGAGGGCGATTTCCCACGGTGTCCTGTTGTCTAACTGTTAAACAACTGAAATTCTGCTTTTCTGAAGTTCTTTACTCTGAAGACTTTACCCACCACCTGATCTATAACCCTCAGGACTGTGAACTCCTCTAGTGTATGATCGCTGCAGCCCAGGCTGCCTCCATTCTTAATGCCCATGATTAGCTCAGTGTGGGTGGCCAGCTGGTCTAGTAATACATCCCACACTGGTGAGTGCATATAGGGGTGTCCTGGGGTGCCTAAAGCTCTCAGAAATTGGTGTGGCTGAAATCCTCCAGCAGGAAAAATGCCTGAAAGCACCATGCCTCCTGTGGATAGAGTAAGGAAGTGGCCTGTAGTGGATACCAGGCACCATTTTCCCTTTGATGCTAGTCTCTAATTATGACTGTCAACCTGGTCATGGCTATTATTCAGAGACATCTCTGCACTATATCACTGTCTTGATGTAGAGGGCATCTCCTTCATCTCTCCTTCCTCTCCTGCCCCTTCTGAACAACTTGTATTCATCAATAGCCACACTCCAGTCCTGTAATTCATCCCACCAACAGGGTTGTAGCTTTCTAGCACTTTCTAGCAGCATTCTGGCTCCCATCTCCTCCTGTTAGTAGCCCATGCCATGGTGCAGTTTGAGTATAGAGATGAGCTGTCTCATAAAGAAATGATGAAGAAAAAATATCGATATATAAACACACTTTAAAGTGAGTAAAAACATCAATTATGAGGCATTTTTTCATGTGGAAGGCATGACACAAATTTTGCTAGTCAGAATTTTGTTCAATCAAGATTATTAATAGAGACATCACGCTACATGCTGGAGCACAGTACTCCCTCCTCACTATTTCCAATGTAATAATGTCTTGCAGAACTGACCCAGGGATTTTTCTCAGGATGCTGCAGATACATATATCATCCTTCTAGTGAGATAAATTTTCTTCTACTTGGCTCTATTATTTGTTAATTCTCAATAAATTAATTGAAAACCAAAACAAAACAGTTTAGTACTCTCAGTAAAAGAAGTGGAAAAAAAAAACCCAAAAAAACCATGCCCCACTAACATGACATATAAAGGAAGGACTTAGAAGTTTTGCAGGAGATAATCTATTTTGTGTAAGACTAGAAAGAATCATAATTCAATGATTGTGGCAGTAGACAGTTCAAGAGATGTAAATAAATGGAGATTTTACTGTTGCACTTTACAGTGTATTTGAAGCATAGGCTGGAAACCCTTAACTCACGATTTTGATATTGATCTTGCATAAACATATTCAGATTTGACATGTACACTTACATTTTTCTTATTTGTGTGAAAGACTGACAAAATTCAGATAGAATAAGTAAAAACAAAGCTGACTAGAAATAACACAGGTTCTTACAGTCCATGCAGCATTTCTCATTCATTTGAATCCTGTGCAGCTTCATTTATATATAGGAAATGCAGATCCATCCATCCAAACTCACTCTTTCCACATCAGTGCAGGAAAAGATTGTTTGGAATTTTTTAACTCTATTTTTTTTTCTTTCTCCTGTAGAGAGGAAATAGAAGTTAGATATCCTGAAGAGACCTCCCCTATGTAGAGCGAAATGGGTGATTTCTTCTTATATGGGTATTAACAAAGACCAATGTAAAACAATTGAAACTCAGTCCTAAGCATGAAATGAATCTTCCTTGTGGAGATGATGGTAGAATAGCTATGATACACTCTTAAACATTGGTTCTTCTGAGTCTTACTTAATTATCTCCCATGTTCTCCTGGGCTGTTACCAGCCCATGTACAGACCTATGCACTACTGAGAAAAAAGTCTTCTTCCTTCAGACTTTGGTCTATGTGTCTAAGTATCTGTGTTACAATTTTATTTTTCAAATTCAGGAAGGTGTTAGGATGATATTTAGTTACTTGATATGACATTTTCTCTGCATAGCAAAAAAAAAAAAAAAAAAAAAAAAAATTCTCCCCAGCATAGGATAGTACGAATTTAAAGTGACTCTTACTATTATGACATTGTAGTATTATCATGTACATAACTTCAAGATGAGTAAATGTCAAGTTTTATCTTACATCAAAATAGACTAGAGTCTCAAGACCCTGATTTTTTTTTTCTTTTTCTTTTAGTATCCATGCTGCTACAGAACTCAAGATTTATGACTCTCTATTAGCATGAGCTTAGACATTTTTATTAGCTGGATTTCCAAAATCCTTACTACTAAGTCAAGAATGTTGGAACACATATTATATATATTTTATGTAATCTATAGGCCTAGAGGTTAGAATGAATTTTCAATTTATGTTCATTCATGACCTGAAGCTGCATTTTGTATCTCAAAATACATGGTGTCTGAATCTTAACCAAACTTTAATTTATTCAGGTATTGTAATGACTTCCTGTACAGATCATCTCTCCTTGAATATATTGCAAATTGTATATCAACTAGATTATTTCAGTCTTTAGATCAATGTCTTCTTAACCTGTTGCTCTCACAGGAGGAAATCTATTACTCAGAACTTTCATGACACCCACTGTGTTCTTTGGCCCAGATTTCACCTCACATGGCCAAATTTATGAGAGCATGTAAATTGCATTTTTTAATTTATTTTTTTCACTTTGTTTGGTTTTGTTTGTTTGCTCTTTTATGGTTTTGGGGTTTTTTGGGGGGGGTTTTTTTGGGTTTTTTTGTGGATTTTTTGGTGGGTTTTCTGTTTGTTTGTTTGTTTGCTTTGTTTTGTTTTGTTTTTATTGGGAGTTGTTTTTATCACTGAAATACAGACTGTACTAAGAAAGATACTCAACAGTATCACAGTTCAGAACCTTCCCTGATATTAGAAGGATATGAAAATTCCCTGTGCTTTTCCTTCTTCATTTATACAGTTCATGCAGCCTTGTAGTGTGGCTGACCTTGAAGTGGTTTCTTTCCATGGTCTTTTGCATCAATTAAGATATAAGCAGTCCGGGACCTACTTCTATTAAGTACAGGCATCATCTCTTATCTCTTGCAGGAGTGGTATCCATTTTTCTCAGTGTTAGATGCTATGGATCTTGGTCTTTCAGTCCTTCCCATAATTGCTCCGTAATGCTCCATGCAGTAATATCTCCAGGCTTCCTTCAAAGACAGGATGCAGTGCACTACCTGTATCTTCCAAACAACAGGCATTTACTACAGGGAAAATCATAGCTACTTTGCCTTCAAGGATGTGGAATATTTTTCGGCTCAGTTTCATGGCCTGCAGTAGCTACACTTACTCTGGTGACTTTCCTTAATCAGTTTGGTAGCATGTCAGCAAGCTGTCGTGTAATGATATGAGCTAAAGAGCCTGAAAGCATATATTACTGCATGCAAGTTCAGAAGTTCTATTCTTCTATGAACTTTACAGTTTAATTGTAGTCACAGTCCCATATCCAACAAAGAAATCCACAAAACTATTATTCCTGCATGCTGCCAGAATAAAGCTGTGGTGCCCTGTGTAGTAAAGGAGCCTCCTTACCTCCATGCCTTGACAAAAACATAGCAGAATTTCAGTTTTAGATTTTCAAAGCTATCAAGTTTACTTCAATTAATATTACTTTCTACCATCACATTCAACTCACTTTTGAAACTAACAGCTAGACAGACATTTCCTGTGGTTTTATTCTTTTATATAGAACATGTTAGCCAGATTGGAACAAAGTTCCTTCAAGCCACAGAAGATGCTAATGAATACACATCTTTATATATTCTTCTCCAAGCATTGCTGAAGAAATCTTCATTGAAGTAGAAACTACAAAAGATGAGGGACTTCCCTCTACCCCCAACACCCGATACCAAAGGAATTTATGCTTTACCTCCAAAGCAATGTCATGCAAATATCCATGTTTACTACACACTTTTCTTACATCCAGCAGCAGCCTAGCTGGGAGGGCAGAACCAGTAAGTCCACTGCACTCCTGCAAAGTGTGCAGGCAGTGCTGAACGGCACATAGACATATGCTCACATTTCTGCATTAAGCTACAATATCTAGAGTGCAACATTGCTTCCCGTATCTAAGTTATCCTTATGGAGCCAAAAAAAAGGTAAAAGCTTTTGAAGTTTTCACCACAAACTGGCCTCTTATTCTTACTTCACACTTCTAAATGTGTTTTGGTGTCTTAATATCTTGTCCATTGTAAGGAAGGGTTGATTCACGATACAGTTTGAGAGCTATATTTACTGTGCTTTTAGAGGTTATCACTACAGCCACAACAAGCACAGTGATGGTTAGAATATGTAGAATATTTTTTTTCATTTTAATAGCCATAGCACATTATTAATTAGGAAACTATTCTTTGCTCATAAAGGAAACTCAAAGAAAATTAAATAATGAGTGTTATCTAAATGTTAATATGAATAATATTATTATGGTTTGCCACTATAGGAATGAGTGCAAAAAAGCTAGAAAAACAATAGAAACTATATTAATTAACACGGATGAGTCAGAAATGAGTCTAAGATGAAGACAGAAGTGGTCTTAGATTCAAAATATTTTAAAGTAATTTTAGCTGCTGAATATTTTCTTGCAATGAAATTATGTTCAAAAAAATACAAGCACAACAATAAATGCAAAACCAGAAAGTTGAGGCATGCAGAGACATGGCAAATCAGGCCTTTGCATATTTACAACTCATAAATCAACAGTACTTGGAAGCAATGCAAAATAGTTTATTAGAAATGAGAAGTGTGTCAGAGACATAAAAGAAAGCTCTATTAAATTAATATTAATCTGAAGTGTTTTGTTATTAAACAAACAAACAAACCTTTAAAAACCCTAAAGCAAAATGAAATAAAAAAAACAAAACAACCCCCAACCTCCAAAAACCAAAAAGCTAACAACATGATAGTTCAACACTACTTTAAATGGAAATCACAAAATTCAAAATATTACTTTGCCTCTTAATTTAAAACACAAGGAAACAGATTTCATAAAATCAAATGTAATTGTAATAGAATAATAACAAGCACAATTTTTGTACACTAACTTGCCATATTGGCAAAAGAAAGCCAAATTAATTTATTACTAGCCAATTTTTTGAATATTTTCTTTGAGTTAAAGCAAGTTCTGGGTCAAAGTTCTCAGGAATCAGATGAGACCTTAATTAAAGTGTAGACTTTAAATACATAGTAGTTTATTTTTTGTCTCAAATGTTATAAAATACATGATCAAGTTACTTTTCCCAGACTCTACAGTTACAGTAGGTTATAGGTTTACTCGCTGGCATACTGCTCAGATGCTTAAAACTCTGATTTATTTATCTAGCCAAATGCAGAAGGGACATACATAATTCAGTTCATACTACTTTAAATATCAGATCAGTAGAACTGCTGTTTTTCTAAAATGAAAATGTTGCCACATTTTGTAACATTGATCTAAAATGCTTCCAACTATTTTGAACTTTATTTCTAGTATATGGAATAGTAAGTAATATACTTTGGAAGCCCTTCATCTGAATATATGGTAGGTAGTGTAATATTGTTATACTGTTGAGTTGACAGTTCACTGAAAGGCACTTTTTCTTGATTTTACCAATCCCCTTGTGGTCTTTACAGTATTTCCTGGACATTAATTTTACTAATTTGCTTCATGAAATCAGCAGAAAACAAACCTAGGGGTAAAAGAAAAAAAGGAAATGGCAAGAAAATACATTTCCACTCATCATTGACAAACTGGATCAATCATATGCCTGATAACAGAAGCAAAGGCTGCATATTGTTGCTAGCAAGGATATAAAACTCTTTCTCAAGTATTTTTTGCTAACAGTCTGAATTTATGTAAAGATCCATATAAGAATTTTACACAACTAATTTGTACAAATATAATTTTTCTATTAGCGATTACAAGAACAGAGCTTTACAAAATTATAGAGAAAACTGCAGTTCAAACTAATCTAAGTATATCAACACTGCAGAGCATGGAAAAAAGGGAGGAGGGAACGAAAAACAAACCATGAGAACTGTAACAGGCTGGTTTTAGTAAATTTGCAGTGAAATAAGAATGATGAAAATAACAAGAACAGCATCTCTATTCTTCCTGTGCCAAGGAGTGGGGTAATACAGCAAAAGCATCTGCTAAAAATTAAGAAAACTCTAGAAAGGCAAGAAAGCGAGGAAGAAGGTAAGAAGTAATGGTACTACGATATTGAAAGGAAAAAATTGAATGAAAATGTAATACAAGAAATATTTGAACTTAACAGGAACCAAAAAGGGCATTTATACTCAGCTTAATATTACTTATGATATCACTCATGACAGGTATTATCTTTTGAAAAATGAAACTAGATAGCAATTTTTCTTTGAAATGTATTATGACTTTTCTCACCCTCAAGAATAACATAAGGAAACAAATAAATGGGTTCTTACATTAAAATATATGTTAACTTCGTTATTTCTGTGTGACCTTTAAATAGTGACCTTTACAGCAAGAGAAAATTAATAAATGCAGATACTTGAGTGATTCCACAACTTCTCTTATATGTATACTTACTAAAACATAATCTTGCTTACAAACAAGCAATATGCTATACCCTTAATAATACAATTATTTTTTGAGGCAACAGAAATGCCAGAGGGAAGTTCAATGCACTACAGTGTAGTATCAGTACTGGGATCACAAGAATACTACATCAGCAAGGATGTTTATTTTGTTCACAGTGTTACCATTCTTGTTTTCACAAAGTCAAAAATTAAAATCTCCATGGGCTGCTCTCCTTAAACAATTACAGTCATAGGAAAGGTCAGTAATTTCTACCCCAAAGCAAAGGTAGAAAGATAAAACACATATTAAAAAAAAAAAAAAAAAAAGGTGTAATGAAGAAGATTCAAAACTTCAGGTGACTAAGATCAGGATTCCATTGTCTTGATATTTAAAATGGAAAAGCAGTCTTCTAAGTTGCATTACAAAAAAATGCAGGAACTAGAGATATACTTTTGTAAACAAAACATGAAGCCATGAGCTGGTTGGAAATAAAGACTATTATTCATGCTCCCTCTCACTGAAAGAAAAGCATTCACAAATCAAATACGTCACCCTGCTGTGCTTGCAGTCTTTGAGAGCACATCAGATAGGCTGGTGAGTTTGCAGATAGGCAGGCAGAATTTCTAAGGTTCATCCATCTCTAAGATTAATATAGCCCTCTGTTATAGCCTTTTAAATGTAGTAAGGCTGTATTTCCAGTCAGGTATTGCCTGGTAAGTTCTATATTCAAATCTTAAACTGATTAGTCACATTAGTCTTTAAGTCCCAGCTCTGATGTATATTTATGGATTACTGATCTGTAGAAGGTTTTTACAGCAAAAACAGCAATGCAGTTTTCAGCTGAAATCTGATGCTGCACTAAATAAAAAAAATCTTTCTGTACAGCTACTATCCTGACCGCATTTCAAAAGTGAATGAAATTTACTCTGTTTTATGGCTTATTTCCTTTTCCTGTGGAATTTATAATCGATATGCAAAATGGTTTTTTTACAATTAATGCTGTCAACTTTTAAGTTGAGTGTTGTCATCTGTTTCGTTTTTTCCTCCCTTTCTAATAAGATCTACCTTTCAATTCATGCTAGAAAAATGACTATGGCAAATGGCTGAATGGCTGAGCCCAGAAGGCTCACCTGAGATGTTTTGTTTAGTTTTCTGTATAATAAATATGGAAAAGGGAACAAAAATAAGATCTGGACAGAACATAGACTCCTGCGGATATAGACACATAGATATCTGTATAGAACAGCACACCTGCTGTTTTGCCAAATGGTGTGTGGGTGAGAGGTGCATGGATGGCTGCTGGGACAAAACACCAGACTATAGTTCCTCCTGGTCCCAAGAATGACCTTTCACTGGCCAAAGCTGAGCCAACCAGCAAAAGTAGTAGCACCTCTGTAATACCCTATTATAAGAAACAGGAAAAAATGGCTGCACAACAGCTGAAGAGAGGAGTGACAATATGTGAAACAGCCCTACAGACACCAAGGTTAGTGAAGAAGAGGAAGGGGTTGTTTCAGATGCAAATTCCCCTGCAACCCGTGATGCAGACCATGATGAGGCAGGCTGTCTCAATGAAGCCCCAGCAGGACCATGGTGCAGCAGAGATCCATCCTACAGCCTGTAGACTACCAAATGCCAGAGCTTGTAGATATGTCCTGGAGACAGCTGAAGTCTATGGAGAGCCCATGCTAGAGCAGGGTCCTAGCAGGAACTGGTGACCCTGAAGAGGACCCTCTCTCTCTCTTATCCATCTTATCTGTTGGATAAGTGGAGACAGGGAGAAGGTGGGTTTAGGTTTGTTCTTAATTTTCATTATCCTACTGTGCTTAATTTACAATAAATTAAATTAATTTCCCCAAGTTCTGTCTCATTCATCTGTGATGATAACACATAATCAACCTCCTTGTCCTTGTCTTGACCCACAAGCTTTTCATCATATTTTCTCCCCATTTCCTACTGATAAAGTGAGAGGGAGAGGATGGCTTGGTGAGCACCTGACAGCCAGCCCAGGTCAATCCAGCACAGACAGTAACCCATACCAGTGCATAAATCATTGGTTCCACTGTGGATCTAACACATGTAGTCAAAATCCCCAAAACACACTCGGAAAAATCCCAGATTTTCTCGCATTGAGATTCTTTTCTTCTGGGAGGCTGGGCTTGGAATTTGTGTCACAATTACAGAAGACAGAACCCAAATGTTGGCACAAAAGAATCCTGTTCCAAAGAATTCAGAATGTTTTCAAATAAATCTGAGTGGACTTTTGCCAAACAGAAGACCTCCTCAAGTCTGTACTCTGCAGGCATTAAAACTGAGACCTAACAAGGAAAGCAGAACAAGTAATCAGACAATATGATAATATTTTAGCCAGTTTACACATGCTTGTGGGAAGGGTCTTTCATCCTTGCTTATATTTAGTTCAGGAAAATTGTATGTTTGGATTATAAGTACATCAACTAGACACTGTTTATTTGCAAAAATACCGTCATCTCAGTAAATTTATTAAAAGAACTTACTGAGTGAATATTCATTTGAGGAGGAAGACAGGAATACTGAAAGAAATTTATATCTTCCAAAAATCAAATGGATTGATATAGCAAAGGTTAACATTGTGCCTTTACCAAATATTACAGTATTCAGAGAAACTGAACTTTCCTTTGCTAACAAGTCTTTGGAACTTTCTTAGAATATTTAGTTAACAGAATTATCTATGAATGTGTTCTGCTTTAAATTATTTTAAAATTATTGCTGAAAATTTTATGCAAATACCTTGACTCTACTTGGTTTGTCTGCTTGGTTTGTTTATCACTTGAAACACAAGATGATATTTGAATCATCAGCACAACTTTCTCATGCTTTACCTCCACCATTGTAATTTTTTCATCTTACATATTTTCAACGCTAACATTAATATAAATTCTACTGAGGAGCCCAGAACAGGACACAACACTCCAGATGTGGCCTCACTAGGGCTGAGTAGAGGGACAGGATCACCTGCCTCGACCTGCTGGCCATGGTCTTCCTTATCACCCCAAGATACTGCTGGCTGCAAGGGTACACCGTGAGCTCATATTCATCTTGTCAACTTGCTATTCAGTAACATATTTTTCAAGAGTTCTGCTACAACAGGGCTGTTTAAATATGTTAAGTCAGACGAATCTGGTTTTCAAAGAAGCAGTGACTTCAATTCAGTTGCTTGAGTACAGGAACTGAAAGCCATTTAAGAAGCTTTGGTTAAGATCACTGGCCCAACTCTGCCAGTTCAGGAAGACACAGACCTCATGCAGGTCTTCCATCATACATGCCAGCCCCAAAGAAAGGCACTAGATAAACTAGCCTGTCTCAAATATCAGCAGAAGCAATATTAACATAACTAAGGCTCAACAAACGGATTTTATTTCTCTAGTTCCACGAAGACAATATCTGAAGGGAAAAATGGGAGTCTATTCTGGAAGATCACTTTTATGCAGACTACTCTGGCAACAAAGCATACTTATTATACAGATCGGACTTTGGGTTTGGTTTTTTTTTGTTGTTGTTGTTTTGGGGTTTTTTTTGTTAAAATTGAAATCTTTGTACTGGTAAAATTACGGTTAGCTGCAGTTAAATGTTATCACACAAAATAATTCAGACTCAGCACAGAATGCAACTCTCTTAGACTCAAAGTATAGAGAGATATTACAGATCACCACTGCTTAATGACTTAGCTCAGTTTCAGTAATTATCTGTCCTTAGACATTTCTGCACTTGAAACAAAGTGTTATTCTAAGGTTTTTTAAAGCTTGTTTTTCTATCTTACATTATTAAAATTTCAGTGCTTTCTTCTTCCAAATACAACCAGCTCCTGTGTTTTGCTGAAGACCAGAAACTGACTGCAACTTTATGTATGGTGTCAGGGTGGGGAGGGGGATTTCAGAGTGTAGAGTGGAGGGCAAGAGTCACTTGCCTTTTTACTGTTTACACCAGTAACAACCATCATTAGAGGATGCTAGTGGCATGAAGCTTCAATTTTTAAAATTTTTTTTAATCACACTGTCAATCTCTTTCCATAACTGAAAAAGTGACATTTTCAAAATATCAGGAAGTTGTAAAGGATAAACCAATTAATATGACCCTGAGTAAATCACAAATGAACAGAAAAAGGCAAAAAGATTTGACTGCATTTTTGGTAGCACCAGTTAGAACAGCATCAGCAGAGGTTATCAGCCACTTTCTGCACCAGGCATAAAGTGAAGGGTATAGGAGAAATTGCAAGGCTGCACCTCCTCAGAACAGCTGTCTCTGGAATGGTGCTTTAATAGCAAAGGTGTATATGGCTGAAGTTTTGCTAAAGGAGATTTTCAACAGAAAAGTGTGGGAGGCTTCATTGGTTTTTTGTTCTCTGTTTGTTTTGATTCCTTTTTCCATATCCATTTATCTAGGCAATTGCTTAAATAAATAAATAAATAAATGCCACCACAGCATATGTCATTTTCCTCAAAAGTGTAAGCACACTTAGTAGTGTCTTTCAAGAGATTTTTAAATCTGCGCCTTAAGCATTTTCTTAAAGAGAGTGTACCCAAAGAAAGAAGTCATCCACTAAGGATTCACAGAGTATATGACTAAAGGAAATTATGTATTTTCAGAAAATTGTGTAACTGTGGATGGAAGCGGAATGAGTTAATCACAAACTCCCTCATTTCTGTTGTAAATGGAAATCTCTCCTCCTTTTTGTTTATATAATAAAAATATACTTCAAAAACATTCATGTATTAGTGAAGTACTTGGCACAATAGAGAAGAAAACTTCTTCCTAGATCATAATTTATTTGAAGTTTCCATTTGCTGCGTATTTCTAAAAATGTAGATACCAAGGTATCATATTCTTGGTTTATATACTGATAAAGAAAAAAAGATAATTTTTAGACTAGAAAGGCCACAGCTTATGCACTATATTAAAAAATTATACATTTAACCAGACAGAAATATCAACTGTATAGATAAAAATAAGTATTTGTTTTCTGTAACATAACTATTATAATATAAATTTGTAGATGGAATCACAGAATTAATTAGGTTTGAAAAGACCTCTGATATCATTACGTCCAACCTTTGACCAAACACCACCTTGACAACCAGACCATGGCATTGACTACCACACCCAGTCAGCGTCTGTAGGTTGTGGTTTGATTAGCCTTAATCAAAGACTGTTGTAGGATTTCTATTCAACCTTATGAGACCATAGAGTGTCAAAGTCTTTACTGGGCAATTTGAAACTCCTCTACTGAACTCCATCTACTCTGAGCTGGTTTTCTGGGGAGCTGTTTTACTACTGTTCACAACCAATCACATCCTAGGAGGTACACCTGAAACCATTTACTCCAGGTAAAAACTGGTGGTGTTTACAAATATTATCAAAAATTTGAAACATTTATTTATTTCTGGGCTTAGTTATCTAAAGATTTTTACAATTAGGATTCTTTTCATAAAGTTTAAGTCACCATAATTTAGTCATCTATATCTGTGTTTAAATTATGTAAAGTCTCTTCCACTTGTCTTACGTCGTTATTTTACAACTGAAGGAACAGTCACTCTATCTGTCTAACAGTCATTCACACTGTCTCCTTCTATTAACTATATTGAGCATCAAGGGGAACTGCTCAATTCACATACTCAAATTTTAGGTGGCTAAAATTACATTAGACAAGTGAGTCTGCAGAATAACTTATATTTCTCTCACATTTGACATATTTTGAATCTCGTCATACTGACATAGTACTTTTATTTGCAATAATCTAAAATCTGCCTATGGACAGACAGGTTGAAAGAAAGGACATATTTCGAAAGTTGCACTCATCTATTATAGAAAGAAATTAGTAAAAACATGAAAAAATTCGGCATCATCTCATACAACTATTTGGGTGATTAAGAATCCCACTGAGATGCAGAAGCATTTTCCCACAAAATATCTTAATTCTGAAAGTAGTAAATAAAATTCCCTCCCCTTTCAGGAGGCCCTCCTATGGCTTATGTAAAAACATAACATAGGGAATAAATATTTTCAAATTATGATGCATTAGCCAGGGTATCATAATTCAGCACAAAGCTCAGGTATCTTTATTCCTGAGATATGCAATTCAAAACTGGGTATTTTTTTCTTGGGTTTGACTTTTTCCGCATGTTTACAACTCAGAAATCATTATAGTGATTTTCAAGAACTGTTCTGATATAATCTTAATTTGACCAGAAAGTAATTTCCAGAATGTAATTTCTAATTTTTGCAGTGCTGGAGCTGTATTAGGAGTTTTTATGTACTGCTTGACTGCTGTACTGAATTCACACAAACACAGAAACAAACACAGAAACAATCCAGTCACTACAGTAAATCGGTAAACATTTATATCAGGTGGTTTTAGTATGCAGTAGTGGGAAATTCACCCTTTCTCTTTCTTTTTTTCTTTCTTTCTTTCTTTCTTTCTTTCTTTCTTTCTTTCTTTCTTTCTTTCTTTCTTTCTTTCTTTCTTTCTTTCTTTCCTTTCTTTCCTTTCCTTCCTTCCTTCCTTCCTTCCTTCCTTCCTTCCTTCCTTCCTTCCTTCCTTCCTTCCTTCCTTCCTTCCTTCCTTCCTTCCTTCCTTCCTTCCTTCCTTCCTTCCTTCCTTCCTTCCTTCCTTCCTTCCTTCCTTCCTTTTTCTTTTTAATAATCTAGAAAAATGTAATCATAAATCATGGTTGGGTCACCTTTAGGTTGACAAGGTGGTTTAGATGATGCAAATCATGTATTTTCAGCCAAATAACAACTACTCCAGATCCTGCTGCTATATGGTAACAACATCACTGGCTGCGACATTGCTGCCAATACATAAAACCGTATACTTCTGTCACATAAAAACTGAAAAATGTCCCTTAAAATATATTATGTTTATTGTTTTCTTCATAACAGTCCATGCAGTGTTGTGTTTAGGGTTTGTGACTAAATGTTGAAAGCCTGCTGCTGTTCTGAATATGATTGAGCAGTGTTTGCACAGTGTCATCGTTTTTTCTTTTTCCTGCTTTACTGCCCACAGTGGTTAGGCTGACTTGGGTTTGTTTGTTACCTGTGATATCTTCTTTGTTCTTCCTTCTTCTTTTCTTCTTTCTTCATTCTTCTTTCTTCCTTCTTTCCTTCTTTCCTTCTTCTTTCTTTTTCTCTGATTAAGATATCTTTATCTCAATCCATGAATTTTCTTGCTTCTTCTCTGTCTATTCCTTCCCCAGTCCCTTTTGGGATGGTGCAGAGAGTAAGTCAACAGGTAAGTAGTGCTTTGCTTTCAACATAGGTTAACTCACCAAAGAAATGAATCCCCTAGCAAGAGGACATGGGAGCAAAATTATGTACAACTTTTTCTGTAATTAAACTTTTTTGATTCAGTTACTTCCTGTGCAACACAGGTTTTTTACCAGTGATTGTGATTTTTCTAATATTTCATTTTTCCTTACTTATATTTTTCTGGCCTATTCCTTATTTAAATAACAAACTGCTAAAATCTGAATTTTCTAATAATTCAAGTTGCTGCATTGTCAGCTTATAATAAGAATGATAAAACTATTTTTAAAACTTCTACGTTTATTCCTGTTAAGTCAGTTCATTGCTGATCTTGTTTATTGTGCTTTTTACCACAGCTTTCAGAATGAGAAATCTATTAATATTATTGTCAATAGGAATATTTCATTATGTACTTCAGAAAGTTATGATTTCTAGCCCATTTGTGGAGTCTTTTCAAGGGACAGAATGAAAAGAAAACGAGTCTTACAATTCTCAGGCTTTCTTCATTCACAAAAGAAATACAATTTTGACATTGAACTGGCAGCATTTTTATGCAATGAAAACAGTCACACTGGTATACACTATTTTGGGTAGTTACTAGTTGATTCTGAAGTGTGGAGCAGCAATGATTGCATGGGATTTCAGATTTGGGGTGAACTTGTCTGGACAGAAATCAAGACTTAGAAATGGTCATCTAGTGATGTTTTAGATACCCTACAGAAGTAGGGTATCCTATAGTGTGTCTGTAGTGGCACACTACTACAGTGTGCAACACCTATAGTGTGTCTAGTGCAGGAACTACAGGACATGTGTTCCCTTTAGGCTGGTAGGTTATCATAGGCCGTGCAGGATACAGTTGAGAAAATCAAATGGTGCCTAGTACATAAATACTTCTGGGGGATGACACTCATTGCTGACTGCTGTTTGCATGTGTTTGAGCTTTCTACGCTCTCATTAGAGTTTGTAGATATCTCAGTACTGTAAAATTTATTTTGAGCAGATCTTGAAATTGAATTAATAAGTAACTCTATAGATGATGAGGCTGAAGTGCTAGAGTTCACTTTCTTGTCTCTTGTTTAACACTGCAGATAAACCCTCAAAAGTCACCACTTTTATGTTAAAAAGAAGCACTCACCACAGAGATAGAGCTGACCTAGTGATGTACTTCAAATCTAAGTTACTTAATTAGTTTCATCTTAATTAGGATACAGAAGTTGAAGTCTTCTCCAGGGTAAAGCACCTGGCAATGTACTTTGAAAGAATAAAGTGGGAATCACCTGTTAAAAAAGACAATATACTTTTTGTTGATTAGCAACATGTACCTGAACTACTGGCTTTCTCTCAGGAAATGAAGGGATGGATTACTGTTGTCAGATATATGTAGCCATTTACTGGCTCATTTATCACAGACCTTTGCTTCCCTTGGAATCACTGAAAAAGATTTTCTTTATTTAAAATGAAAACATTGATCCCAGACTAATGAAAAATGTTGTGTTGTCACTGACTAAATTGCTGCATCTAGAACGTATGCATTTACCTACTCAGTATGTGCTCTCACCAGACTCCTCTTTTTCTCAATGTAGTATATGAGCAGCTTTTTTTTTAATGCCTATACACCAAAATAGATTTTTTTTTCTCAGAAATCTGATTATATAATATTGACATATAATAGTTTTCAGATGATAGTGGCTATTTTGAGTCTCGTATTTGGACACAGATTATGATTGACACCTACTATAAAGAATAATCCTAATCAAAATAGACTATATCCTTGAATACCATAATTATTATGGTAGTTTATAAAAAAATAGAACTAAATGTAGTATGTGCCTTTATGAAACTGTCGAACTGCATTAAGGGAAATAATGACACGGAATTCCCAGCTATAAATCTGCAGATCAAGAAACATAGCATTGGCGATTAAAGTGGAAACAGTTATTATTTCATGAATACAAATTAACCTCTTCAACAGATTAGTTTATTTAAAATTTCTAAGCCAATTTAACTTCAACAGAATTTTAATATGAAATAAAACAGAAATATTTAAAAATTAATCACCAAAAAATAAAATACAATTATTCTGGTTATATAACAACGTATTTTTGCCAGCTGTTGCTAAAATGAAGGTTTTTTACACTCCTGAAATTGATTTTTAATATTATTTTGCTTTCTATTCATCAAAAACAATGCTATATTAAATTGTGTTTTCCTGCTATTTCTTCTATACAGTTTTTAAACTTGATTGTTCCATTTTTCTATGCAAATTTTATTTCCTACGCGGTCTGTAAGCATTATTCATACAGTCAAATTTACTTCCTTCTTTGGGTAATAGGCCTGTACTCCTCCAAATATCTCCCAAAACACCTTTCAGGATAGAATATGCTTATCCTTGATCTGATTAATTACTTAATTTTTTTTCTTGTCATTTCTCTTCACAGACTGCCAAAAGAGTTTATAATACCAGACTAAGTTCCAGGGATTCAAATTTAAGTTGGTATAAGTTTTCTGTTTCCTCCAAAGTACCTGATGTTATAATAAATCCTTATGGAAGAAGTAATCATGAAAAAATGGCCAACAATTAAGAATAAGGGTCTAAGACATCTCCACAGGTCAGTTCACTATTTTAATGGGACAGTTGAAAAGGAGTACTTGAGGTCATGACAGTAAAAAAATCTCACCTGAGTGAAACAAATACTCTTTATTTTTCTCCTCAAATAATTAAAATCAGCAACAAAAGTAGCAGGTTTCTGGATTTTCCAAAATGAGCAAAATGTGCAAAAATACTTCACTGCTTAAAATTTTCATCATTCTATGATCTGGGATTGTTTGGGGGGGTGAGGCAAAACCCCTTTTAATGTGATTTTATGCAATTACACTGAAGTACTGGGAAGGCATTTTTTTCATCTTGATGCAAAAGCTCACTGAAAAGAATATATTTATGATTTTCTGAGTTAAGCCAGAAGCAATGATATAATAATTTTCCAAAGATCTATGTAAATAGAAAGATTAAAAAAGAAAAAGCTAAACTAGTTCAACTTCTCTCTCTATGATACAAGAACCTGGTTTACGTATAGCCTTGGCCACTAACTTTATTCCAAAATTTGCAACAGACAAAATTTTCACCTGAATTTTCTGAAGATGTCAGTCATCTGGATGTACTTACATAGGTAAAATTTAGTACATCAAGGTTTTGGGCTCCATGGTGATTGCCATCCCTGACACTCAGGTTAGTTTGCTCAAGAGGACAATTAATTTTCACTGCCTTAGCAGAATTGCTTACTTGCACATTTATTTTCACTTTTAGTCTCATTTTTCAAAACCTGGAGCATATTCAATGCATACTCAAGAATTAAAAATATTGTTCCAAAAGCATTCCTAGAATGGAGAATGAAATTGGAGGCCAGATGACTGAAGTGAAAGTAGAGGTTAGTAAATAAGTGACCTGTATCAATGAAACTGGTAGAAGTTAGTAGTGCTCTACTTAAAGCAGGCACATGTACTACCAATGAAGAAGCAGTGTCCTGCAGTAGTGGGAAAATGTAGCTTCAGTTTGGGATTTATTCCGGCCATCCATAAAAACGTAACTCTGTGCAAGCTTCATTATGAAAAGAATTTATTCCTAATTCTTTTTTTCATGGTCTGCAAGAATTATGTTTCTCTTTTCACTCTAAATTTCTTTGAAAACACTTTCATCACATGGTTGACACATCCTGTCAGCATTGTTACCCAACTGTAATTACGTTTACCACATGAAAATTCCAAAGAAAACAGCAAGACCTAGTCTTTACTTATGAACATATAGAAGTATTTATGAATACCTGAAAGATATTTTGATATAAATCAACACAAAATACTAATAATAATTAATACTAATATAATCTCACAATGACAATAAAAATCATTATAAAGTGGTTCAGAACAGAATTTTAGAAATAGAATATGTGAGAGTAAATAGAAATGCATGGTTTGGAGGTATCAATTTTGCATTACCTTGTTTCCTTTAAATGAGGTAATTAAAGGCACATTTCATGAATATTAATAGAAAAGAAAAATTGCAAAGCCTGGAGAATTCAAGTCTAAAATCAAATGATAGGCAATCTCATTTGTCGTCTTGGAAAAACACCCCAGAGGAAGCAGTATTAGTTTACATATCCTTATAATGTTTTTCAAAGAGCACAGTTTAAAACCTTCTGAGAATCTAGACAGCAATTACATTATTATTTTTGAGTCCTTTAGACATTGGATTTAATTACAGGTAAAGATGGAGAGTGCTAAGTTTATCTTTTTTATGGTTAGAGATAGCCTAAATAAAGTTTGGCTGTTTTATACTTTGGCTTCTTTTCATTTCTGCATAATTTTATCAGAAATACATGGATTACAGCTCTAAAAATAAAGAGAAGCAGAAACTTTTGCTTTTGCTTAAGGAAATAGGAAAGATGATGAGGGAAATAGCAGTTCTTTCCAGTAAGTACTTTCCAGTAAGTATATTCAATGAGATTGAATATGCACAGCAAAACATTAAGGAAAGAACATTTCATTCATTTTAGATGAAACTTTTATATTTGGCAAAGTAAAAATGCAAAAAAATAGCTAGGATATAACCCAAAAGGATGAAAAATCTGGTAATAATATTTTCCTACAAAATACAGTGTGTTTTCTCCTGTACTTATATTTAGACAAGGTATTGAATTTATTTGTCATGGAAATACTGTAACATATGTGCCATAGTGTGAAGGTGATATGTCTACAGTCAAATTTTGGGCTATTTCTCAATATATTGAATGTATTGACAATATATTGACAGCATGAGCCCATAGGAAGTCAAAAAAGTTCAAAATAGGATGTTTTGTACCTTTGGAACTTAACTGAATGAAGGTATTGTCCCTGAATTGCATTTATGTGTCTACTATAAATGAAGCCATTATATCAATTTTCATGTATTCTCATTCTGGAAATACTGTTGCTAAGATAAAGGAAATAGAAAGGTGAAAAATGTAGAGGAATAATGAACAAAAAATGCACATCTATATTAATGGCAACAGACTGGATTGTGTATATTTCTGTAGCATATTTTCACTGAATGAAGAATAACTAAAAAATCCTTCACTGGAAAATTTTACAGATACCATTTTTCCTCTCTCAAACATTTTTGCATTTATACAGATGTCACTATTTTTATAGGAACACCCACAGCACATTCACATTTGGCATTGTGGCATTTTTAAATGCTTTCTGAAATACTAATAGTTTGGAGAGGTTACACATACACAATTTACAAGAAATGGAATAAAATGTGTTTTCTTTCATGGACAATCTATTACTGATAGGTATGAATTGTTATTCATTACCTGGGCAGAGAAAGAAAACTGCAATGTCTTAGTATTATTTGGAGACCCCAAAACCACTGATGCTAACTAGAAGAGTATTTTAATCTTGAGCTGGCATTAGATCAGTCCTTAAAAGAACAACCTTTTCTTTGCTAAGTAACAACTAGCAAGGTCAGGTTGCTTAATTAATTCAAGAATAATGCTTGTGCATTATAAGTCTTGAAGATCATACATTATAACATTTTTGGACTAGTCTTTGTGCAAATTATTAATATTTAATGAAGATACTTTCCACCCCCCCCCACCCTCCCCATTATTGTTAAGTGGGTTTTTTACCCTGATTTTTGATTCAGTTATACCCTAGCAGAATAAGTGGACGTTTCTTTCAATAGTCCTTATAGGAAAAAAAGAGTCATTACCTGCTGGATTATTAGGGTCCTCTCCACAGTGGCAACCATGCATCTACTGCATAGAAAGGATGACGTTTCTTTCATTGCAAATTTTCTTTTCAAGTATGTCCCAAAATATTTGTTCTGTTTCAATTTTTTTGGACAGTGGGAAATGACTATGAACAAGATTAGTCAATTAACTCATATAAACTGCGAATTTTGTGATCATTTCTGATTGGAAAAGTAACTTCAAAATAAACATTGCTGGTGCCCAAATTTGATCCGGAGAAAATTAACCTGCATTATAAGGTAGACATATGGATAATTTTTGCTGTATCTTTGATCAAAACTTCCAGTTTTTAGAAAATCAAAATGCTTTCAAACTACCAAAATATATATTTATATAACCAAATTAGGATATCAAAACAAAAATTGTCAAATTAATACATATATATCATTATATAATTCACACATTGTACTATTGAGAACAATTTTGATTTCTTCAGTGGCAAATATCAGTTCTGCTTACTGTTGAGGAAACCAGGAATTCAAATTTAATCACATCAATTGAATGTGGAAAATATAAAATCAATCTGGGTTAAGTACATATGTAAAATATAATTTCAATAATGGAAATAGAAAGAACTATGGAAAAGAGAGCTGAATGGGAAAGGAATTATAAATAAAATTTTAATTTTTCTTTCACATATATTCCATTTTTTTTTTTTTTTTTTGTGGAAAAATGGAATACTAATTGCAGACTTTTTCAAGTACCGGAGCAGATTGTACATAGGAATCTTTCTCTCCCCAGAAATAAGGAATGTGAAATTTAAACTTTGTGCTGTCAATCACCATCTTAACACTTTCACTGTGAAGTGATTAACTGTTCTAAAAAACATATATTAGCTTCTATGGAAAACAACAAAAAAACCAAACCCCACAAAAAATACCACCATCACCATGTCAAAAAAAGCAGGAGCAGAAATAAGAAATAGCAGAAGTTGATAGTAAGTGCCCAAAGTCCTGTCCTTTGTTGATGACATTCGTAATCAATGTCATCAATGTCATCAGGAAAAGGTCTGAAAAATGGTACACCAAGACAAATAATTTGAATAATGAAGTAGGATTCAGAGACAAGAGAAATAGAAAAAGAAATATTGAAAGGAATGGGGGAAAATTACTTTTTGTGGAAGTACTGTTGGGAAGGCGGATGTCTCAAGAAAATTATAACATTTTTTACCTGATTCTGGAAATTCTCTGTCAGTATTTCTGTTAGTTAGACCAAAGAAACTTCTGTCACACGAGAAAGCAGGCCAGTTCACATGACCTAAAGTCAGATCAGAACTGAAATGGTTTATTGAGAACAAGATTTAAGAGCAATCAATTAGCTATATATTAAAGATCAAAATAAGCCATACAATGTATAAATAATACTTACATATTGTTAACATCATTAAACACGAATAAACTTCAAAAAACTTTGTCTTCATTTCTCCAAAGAAGTTCTGTTTCCTTCTCAGACACCCATCAGTGGGCTCCTGTCTGGGCAGGAAGGGCTGTATGGAGCTGAAGAACATCCCTGCTGCTGCTGTTTTCTTCAAGTGGAATTTTCTGTGGTTTAGTTTGAGCCTGTTGGCTCTTTTCATAGCACTGGGCACCACTGAAAATAGTCTGGCACTATCCTCTTGACACCTTCTCTTGCAAGCATTGATAAATCCTCCTCTCAGCTTTCTCTTCTCCAGAAAAACAGGCCCAGCTTCCTCAGCCTTTCCTTGTAAGAGAGATCCTCCAGATATTTACTGGACTTTTGTCTGTAGGTCCTTTTCTCTCTTGTACTGAGGAGCCCCAAACAGGACTCAACACTCCAGATGTGGCCTCACTAAGGGTTGAGTAGAGGGTTGGGATCACCTTCCGTGACCTGCTGGACGTGCTCTTCCTGATTGTAGTAGTTTGAAGGCAAAACAAATGAGAGGCTCCAAGTCAGAGATACGATTTAATAGGAAAAAAAGGAAAGAAAGTAAAATAAAATAGATGCAATAATACATAAGACCACTGACAGAGTCAGAATACAACCTGAGCGGAGTGATGGAAGCAGTCTAGATGAGGTGGTCTTCCTGAAGCAGTGATCCTGCAGAAAGGTCTGGTAGCTCGGGTCCTCTGGGAATCCAGTGGGTAAGCACCCCTCTGGTGTTCAGAGTCTCAGCTTATATCCAGGCTGGAATGCTTGGTTCCTCCCTCTGGGCAGAGCATCTCACAGTGGGATGGTGAGTCATATGATAAGGCCTGATGGGCCCATTAACAGGAGGTAGTCCAGGAGGGAGTTATCTGTGAGCTGTGTAGCAAAGGTGCTGATGGGCCCATTAACAGAAGATAAGCCAGAGTGGAGGAGGCAGGCAGCACTGCCTCACCTGGTTTCAACAGTTCATGAAGATGGTGATAGAATATACTTCAACCCAGGACACTGATGCACCCCAGGATGCCATCGACCTTCTCAAGCCACAAGGGAGAATTGCTGGCTCATGGTGACCTTGTCCACCAGGACACTTGCGTGTTCATGGTGAGTGGAAGTAAAAGGACAAACTATCAGCACTAGATTGCTACAGTCATAAACTACTGCAGCTATAGGAGTGCAAGTTGCTTATATGTTTACCTAGAACTCAAACATCTTGTACACAAGAATATATTGTGGCACCATGACACTACTCATAATAGATTATCATTTACACCAAATCATAAGATGGAATTTTCACTTCCCCTTCATTTAAATCTCTATTACATTTCTTAATTTTTATATTGTCTTGTTATATTATCGTGTTAAATTCAACTAACTTTCTACTTATCTCCTAAAGAATCAAAGTGCTTTTCTTTGTAAAAATGGCAGCAAGTGCTAAGACATATAACTAAAACTGTATGTTAGATATTCCTTGTATTTTCTATTGTCTTCAATTGAAAGACCTAGAAGACTCCAAATAATGAATCTGAGATTGTAACGCTTTTATTGCATTTCAAATCCAGTTTTACAATTTCAGAATTTTCCTTCTGATATTAAATCTTCAGTCAAAGCAAGGTTATCCTCACTCTTTATTCTGCGAGTCCCTGATCCTTTAAAAGACTTTATTGAGCATTTCCTTGTACTCTTGTGTGTTATCTTGAAAGATTTTAACTGAAATCACTTATCATGAGCCATGAAGACATTTGGAGATTATTAAATAAAGTCTTATAAATATAAATATAAAAATAAATTGAATAAAAAAAATAAAATAAATTGAAGCATGGACTCGGATCTCTTCTGCTCTGTTTCCCACTGCAGACTGTTCTGTAGATCAGTCTTGTCAGAGCCTTAGACTATGAAAATTGAGATGATAATCCACCTAAGTAAAAGACAATATTTCCATTCACCTTGATGAACTTTGAATCACTCCTGATCTTCTATTTTACATGGTCTTTCTATATCATAGAGTTAATATCAATTGCTAACACTTTATTTCAAGTGTGTTAAACTGCAGAGCATAAAACCAACCCCATCACAGTATTTTCCCAATTCTCTTTCCAGTTGCCCATTTCACAGTTAGAACAGTATTTTTCTTTGTTCTCATTGTTATTCTCCCTGTGAGAGTGCTTCTTTTTAGCATACATTTTTCCATGTTCTTTTCCATGTACCCTTCATTTCTAGCCAAAATCTGACATTCTGTCAGCCTTACATAAGATATTTATCTCTGTCCAATTTAAGTCCTGTACTATATAGTACATCTGTGAACACTGATCTGGAATGACAGGTAGTTCCACCGGAAATGTCTGCATTTTACTACTTACTGGAACCATTTCTGCTGTATTTATGAGTCTAGAACTTCTGATATTTGCATTAATGTACCAAAAATAATCAGTGGTTCTATTAGTTATTTTGCATTTATTTTCCTTTTGAATGTCTGTGATTTACTTCCACCTGCTTGTTAACATATTAAATATTTTTCATTTTCTTTCTGGAAATCATAAGAACGAAATGAAAATCATAATGTTTCGATCAAAAAGTATATGGCTTATTCTCCCTTTTTGATCATACACAGTATCTAGCAATTTCCTTGTAAAGCCCCTGTTGTCTTAATATAAAATTAGTTATGGTTATTCCTTATGTGGAGATATGTTAACCTGCTAAAATGAAAAAGAATCTTTGCAGCTCAGTGAAATTTTATTCCTTTAAAACTCCATGTGTTTTTTTGGGTTTCTTTTTCCAGTATAAGTTGAAGAGATAGTAAACAGGCAATTTGGACAATAAAAACATTAGAGCATAATGAAAATAATAATAAATGTTGATAGCATATGTCTCTTCCCAAGGTATGCTTTTTTTTTAAGAATTGCTTTAGTTCACAGTATTTATCTTTAACTTCCTACATCAGTTAGATTAATAAGAACTGAGGTAATCTTCTCTCTAGTAATATAGTAAATACCATAGAGTTGGGTTTTGTTCAGAACATGAAAAAATGAGAAAATCGTGTTCTAGAGAAATTTCTTTCAATGCATATGTAGATGTGATTTTCTATAGCTATAATAAACACCTGTATCTGCATCTGAAAAATACTGCTTAATCCCAGACCAGCAACTAAGCATCACATTGCCACTCACTCACTCTGTCCCTGCGTAAAAGTGAGATAAACACAGTTTAACAGGTAAAGCAAAAGTTGTGTACACAAGCAAAACAAAGGAAGGAATTTTGTACTACTTCCTATCAATGGGCAGATGTTCAGCCATCTTCAGGAAAGCAGGACTCTCTCACACATAACAACGTCTAGGGAAGACAAATGTCATCACTCTGAATGTCCTTCCTCTTCTCCCAGCTTTATATATAAACCAAAGAACCCAAAAACAAAAAAAAAAAACAAAACCCCAATGACCAATAACAAACCACAACAATTGCAGATATTAAACTATTTTTTAAAAACAAATTTAAAAGCCAGTTATGAGAAAATAACTATTCTAGAGAATGTTGCAGATTGAGTTAAAGGTCTTACAGGGTCATAGCATAAAATTCAGTGTATGTGAAAACAAAACTTAAACAAAACTGTGTGGCTGAGTGACACTTAAAAACCCTACAGCAATCTAAATCTGGAATTTAATATTTAGAACCCTTGCAGAAAACATGCAGCAAAAAAAGAAATAAGTATATTTTCAGGCCAGATAGGTTATTAAATCCAATTTCATAAAAATGGCAAAACCCACAACTAATTCCTTTACATAAATATATGAAATATATAAAGTCATTTCCTCTAGCTGTCTGTTGAAGTGACTAAGATGGATTTCAGTGTTAACTTTCAAGTCTAGTGTCAAGAAAATGATGGACAGCTTGAGTTATCTAGAACCTAATGATGCCACATCTTGCATCTTCTGACATATAATTATGACACCTACAGTAGAAAATCTGAATACTTCTCCATAACACCTCATATCCCTTTCAGGGATTTTTGCCGCACTTGCTCTTATTGGAAAACAGATATAAAACTACATTGTTCTGGCAGTCGGAACATGCATCTATTTTGCAGTCTAAAGTTCTCTGTAATTGAGAGTAGAAAAATATTTTAGTGTAATTTTTTACTTTTCCTCTAAAATTTTTTGGGTTTGTTTTTTTTTTTTTCCTTGAATTTCTCCAGCACATTTATGAACAGCAGTAATCCTCTCACCATTTAAATGGTAAACTCAACTACTCGAGCTCTCTGATTCATCAATAGGGTACATTTTCCTTATTTCTGATTGTACCAATTGCTTTTCTTTGCATCAGGTCCACAATTACCTTTAAGCATAAATGATTACACTGTGTGATGTTCCAAGTGACTCTGCGAGCCATTAAGAATACTTTCCTGTCTCTGAAATACCTCGCTTGTTTGATTTGCTTTTTGTTCAGTTTGTCTTGCTTTCTCCATGGCTGTGTCATAGGGGGACGCAAAAGTTATCCTTCAGCTGGAGCTTATATCCATTTCCATTTGTACTACAGAACCCCATAATTATAGGTGTTGACCTGGAATTTGGTATTATTAAATTTCTTCCTACCTTGGTTGTTTCAGCCTTCAAAGTAATGTTTTTCTGTATTTTTTCCCAACTGTCCTTTTTATTGACAAACTCTTCCTGTGACTTTGTGTCATCAGTATTTTTTATCAGCACATTTTACTCTCTGTGCCAAGGCCAAGTAGAAATGTTAGGCAAGATTTTCCCTAGTCTTATACTTTAGGAGCAGTATTGAATTTCATACAGTAGAATCCAGCTCCTTAATTTAGCCATTAATGTTCATCTAGGTAATAAGAATCATTGGAAAAGGGATGACTGTGTTTATATACAGCAAATATGCCCACAAGAGGCATATGAAAATCTATAAACAATTTCTAGGTAATATATAAATGAAAAACTGAAATAGCACCTAATTTACAATAGTTGAAAAAAGATGCTTATTTGGAAATGAGAAAAAGAAGAATTTTCACAAAAATTCTCAATAATAAAAAGAAATAAGTGACAGGATAGATTTTCTTTGGGGGAAAAAAAACCAAAAACAAAACAAAAAAAAAAAACCCACAAAAAAACCAAACCAACAAGCAAGAAAGAAAACAAAAAACTCAGCTGCAACACCACAAAGTGATTACAGTGTATAATAAACCATCTGTAAAAAAATGATAACTCTGCAACAAAACAAGAGTTATTGAAAACTTTCAGTGTTCATTATAACATTAAGAAATTATATATATATATAATTTCCATTATAAACTTGTTTTCCATATAATTCTATGGGTAAACACTGTGTATCTAAATTTATAAAAAAGGAAAGATTCTTGGTCAACTTCTACCGCATTTACAGTGGCTTTCAGTTCTCTAAAGGATCATATATATCTCCACTGGATGGTAGAATATCCAGATTTAGAAACTGAAAGCAGATGTAAAATGTGGTGTTTAGAGTAGTATTTCAACTTCAGCTAATGTTTTAAAATGTATGTTTTGAATATTAATTGAGCTTATCATAATAGTTCTCTTGGACTTATTTCTGATAGCTCCATTTGTTTAAATGTAACTAAAATCAAGGAAGGTCGTGATAGTTTTTCCTTGTTTCAATATATTTTAAAACTCTGTACATCCTCATCATATGAAAAATCTTTCATGAAATTGGCTGCCTTTAAAAGTTATTATTGACTTCAACAGAATTACTCTTATACATAAAACTTTAAAAAATAATTTCTTCTTAGTTTTTTTCAGGAATTTGGGGTGCTTCTTCTGACTTTATAAAGTAGATAGTCTTTTTAAACATACACTTTCAAACTTTAAATTTTTTGGCACTTACAATGAGTATTTGTATGAATAGGAATACTTGCTAGTATGATCATGCTATTAAACATGTACACACATCATTTTAGCATTGAAAGCATTGTGTTGATTGAAACAAAAAACAGTGGGCAAAGTAGTTTAGAAGTGTCCCAAAAACATATGACTATCTTAATATTAGCAGCTAAAAAAAAACCTCAAGAGATTTTAAAATTTAAAAAATCATTTTATTTTTACTTTGTGGCACAGATTTCTTTTTAAATGTTGATTTCACCTTAAGAGGATTTTTTTTATAATATATGAATAGTATTCAAATTCTAAACAAAAGTCATAGAATTTTTTTGTAAGAAAATGCATTGAAAATTCATTTAAAGACATCTTTTGTGTACAATTTTAAGTGCTTGAACTATTATATTTAAATTATCAAGAGTAACTTCAGATTTGCATGGTATTAAGAAATAATATCACAAGAACACCTTCCACTAGACCAGGTTGCTCAGAGAGCCACTCACCATGGTCCTGAACACTTCTAGGAATGGGGCATCCACAACTTCTCTGGGTGGGCCACATGTTCCCATTCCTCCCCACTCTCAGAGTAAAGAATTTCTACTATCATCCAATCGAAATCTCTTTTTAATGTGAAAAAGAATTTAATATTTCCACCTAAATATGTACAAATATTTTGTATAAGATGTCATTCTACTCTTACCAATGTCTGTGAATGACCCTTTGACTTCAGCAAATAGAATGATATTTATATTACAGTTCTTGCAGACAAATGGCCAAGTGTTATTGTTTAAAATTATCAAGGGGAAAGCAGTTGCTTTGAATTTAATAAAATGTGCAAACTGACACTGGTTAATCTAGGAAATTGATGCACCTAAGTTATATGTATTTATTCTTGGACTAAAACTGCATGACAGATGATTAAATGTCAAATTATATATTCCCTCTTCAAATAGAATTATTCTTACATTTAATCTCTCCCTAGACAAATCAGAACTCTCATTTAATTATGTATAAGTTAATTTTTGCACTAATATTTTTGGGTATATATATGTATGCGTGTATATCTATATATGTGTGTGTGTGTGTGTGTGAGAGTGTGTGTGTGTGTGTGTGTGTGTGTGTGTACTAGTTTAAAAGCAAACCAGTGAGAAATTCCAAGTAAGAACTACAATTTCATAGGAAAATTAAAATAAACGCAGAAAACACTGGCTTAACCTGATGGAGTCAGGAAAGGAGCCAACACCCTGTTGGCCAGGATGGTAGTTCAGCCAGTTTTCTAATTCCCATCCTTCATGGACAAATTCTGTTTATATATTCCTCCTGAGCAGCTAATCTCCTGTACAACCTCTCTTGTACTTCCTTTCTGTGTCTGGGATATCTCATTTCCTTTGCTTTTCAGTTCCAGTTCTCCTATACTTGCCTGTAATTTCACATTTTAGAATTGACCAATCGTGGGTTTAGAGCTGTTTATCCTTGAAGATTGAGCAGAAACTGCGTAACTATTTTTTTTGATCCCTCCATTGTCATCTTTTGGCTTGTACACTTCTTCAGGTCACTCATATTTCATACATAAAATGTCTGCTGCCTTTTTTCATTCTTTATTTTCTAATCTTTCTGCACCCAGTCATCTCTATAAGAAATAAAGGACACAATATGGTTAAACTTTCTCCCTTCCTATCATTTTCCTCTTCTCTGCAAGTGAATCTTCATTCTCTATATATTTTCTTTGTTCTTCTCATTCATTCATCCGATCACACTAAAGTAGAAACTTACATTTGGCCACACAAATAATTCACAAGAAACTTCATCTTCATTAAATACTAGGGGACTGAAAATATGATTCCCTTAGAAATAACTGTATTGGAGGGGTTTAAAGTTAAATATTTTAATCTAGAACTGAACCTCACCTTTTAAATAAATTTCTATAATTTCTATATAAAACTCACCATGTATGGAGATGGATTTAATCCAACATGGAAGAAACAACCATCTCCAGAGAATTATTAACTCCTGTTTGCTTTCATGCTATTGTATGAAAGCAATTAAGTAACATGCTTGTCTCTCACTCCCCACCCTCAGTCAGGATGAGAATTGAAGAAAAAAAATAATAGATTGAGATAAGAGCAGTAAAATAATTGGAAAAAAATAGTAATACTAATTGAACTCATGATAATTACAACAATAGCAAGACCAGTAATCTAAAGGGGAGAAAGAGAAAGAAATAACATGCAAGATAAACGTGGTGAACAACACTTATACTCACCATCCACTGACCTTGCTTGTCATCTCCTGCTTGTCCCCAAGCGGTGACAGGCATCTCTTGGCCAACTTCCCCAGTTTATATATGGAGCATGAAATTCCATGGTATGGAATATCCCTTTGGCCAGTTTGGGTCATGTCCTGGCCATGCTCCCTCCTGTCTTCTTGTGCATCTGCTCACTGACAAAGTAATGAAAAATGAAATGTTTTTGACTTAGGGTAAAGACTCAGCAAAAACATATCCGTTTGTTATCAACATTGTTCCCACACTGAATCCAAAATAGAGCACTGTAAAAGCCATTAGGAAAAATAAAAAAATCACTCCATCCCAGTCAAACCCAAGACACATGGTTACCAAGAGATGTAATTATTTGTCTTGTGGTCCTAGTCTATTTAGAAAAAAAAAAAAAAAAAAAAAAAAAAAAAAAAAAAAAGAAACCACAAAACAAAACAAAACAAAAAACCACACAAAACCCCCCAAATAACAAAACACACTACAGAAAGAACCCAAAACAAACAAACAACTGCAAAAAAAACCAAATCAAAATCAAACTAACAAAAATATTTCTCAAAAATACATAGAAATAATAAATTAAAGCTATATAATTGCCTAATGATTATTTAGAACTTTAAAAAAAGCCTTCAGTATTGGAGCTGTGCTATCCTTGTTACCAGGTCTCTCAGGGTGTAGGGGAATTTTACATTGCTATATCAAACTCTGAAAAGGGCTTCAAATAACTGAAAAAAAAACAGAAAGAACAGCAGCCTAAACCCATCGGTTTCTGTATTCATAACTCATAATGTAAATAAAAATTATTGGCCTATATCATGTAACCACAATGCTATAAATGATCAGAGTCAATTTCCAAAATCAAAGATTTATTTAACAAATTTGAAAAGCAATTTCGGGAAACGCCACAATAAATCAGGACAACATCGATCGAATGTTGGGTGGACAATCCGGGAGCAGCAAAGGGTGCTTCTCCAGAGTCCTGCCCACAAATTCGGGGTCTCAGGGTAGGTGTTTTATACCATTTTTCTACCCTGAGGCGAAAACAAGACGGTAACAAAGAACCCAAAGAACATGACATCATGTACATAACATAATCATTGAAATGTCTGGTGTCTGCAAGGGATATCTGAAAGAGTTTCCTGAGAAATTGAAAAGACGTCGGAATGAAAAGTCTCCGAATCTTCTGTCAGAAGGTTTCTGCCGCCCTCTGCCCAGATTGATATCGGATCTCCTGATGAACTGTGAAGATGTGGTCAGCCAATGATTAATGGGCCGTTTCCCGGTTATCTCTCTGGCAGATGTCGAGGTAACACCTCTGGACTGTGAAAAGACTGTGGTATGCAAAGATATGCCCTGGAACTGTTTCCAGGAATTCAGGAATTTTTACATTCCACTGCAAAGTTTTAATACACACAATTTTAATCCACGAATTTAATACTATGTATCTATTACAACAACATCATAGAAAAACTGCAAATATCAAATTGCTTCAGAAGATGGTTAGTCGATTGTTTGGGGCTGTATATTACTATGACTTGACAGTATTTTGTAATTCTGTTGTGTAAGTAGAGAATATGTTGTGAATGCATAGTAGCATCTGGGGAAAGAAAAGATCTGGGGGTAGTCTATGCTGTCGGTTGAAATTAATTAAATGATCTTTGTTAAAAAAAAAAAAAAAAAAAAAAAAAAAAAAAAAAAAAAAAAAGTAAATTATGTGTATGATAGATAAAGCACATGAAGTAGCCCTCTCCCCTACCTGACTTCAGCAGGCCTGAGCTGGACTATTACATCTAAATTTTCACTTCAGGATGGATACAGATGGATAGTAAGTGATTAGAAAAGATTTAATAAAATGTGAATGAAAAGAGATTGAATGAATCCCTGTTATTCACTCTGGGATAAACATTAAAGCAACTTCCAGGACTGTAAAGAGCTGTTTCAAAAAGAAAAAGAACATTTTACTTTCCATATCTCTGCTGGATAATGCAAAAAAAAAAAAAAAAAAAATAGATTAAATTAAAGCAAAGCATATTCATGCTAGAAAGTATTATTGACTTTAAAACAGCAGGATCAAATGAAGAGGTTTGATCAGAGGCCTAAGGTCATAAAGAACATGTAGAGAAAAAAGTGCTGGGAGTATTAAAAGTGTGCTTTATTGATCTCACCATTAGTGCCCTAAAGGATTAGATAATTTCCTAAAGTCTTTTCTATTGTTATTCCTTGAAGGCTTGTTTCAAGAAACAGCATCCTCAGACTTTCAAAACAAACTATTTCACAGAACTGTTGGTTTGTTTTGGGACATTTTATCTTTTGGTTTGTTAAAAGCTTAGCAATTTTTCTCTCTCTGATCATTTATCATGAGTAATGAGTCATAATGATACTTTGAGCAACCAGCTTTGAAACCAGACATTAAGGAACTTTTAGAATTTTCCACTGATATTTTGATACTACAGCAAAAGAATAAAAATGCTTGAGTTTTTTAATGGCTCTAACACAAGATCTATAAGTGAAACATTCTCTCTTAGAATCATTAAATATCCTGAGTTGGAAGGAAGCTACAAGAGTATCCAATGTCACATTCCTGACCCCTAGGGGAAGTCTAAAAATAAAATCATATATATACAAGAGCATTATTGAAATTCTTCTTGAACACCAACAGGTTTGGGACTATGATCATTTCCCTTGGGAACCTTTTGCATTGTTTCTCCACGCTCGCAGTGAAGAATTTTTTTTTTTTTTTTTTTTTTCTTTTTTTTTCCCCTAAAATCCAGTCTGGACTTTTGTTGCCATGTGAAAATTATTACTTTGCAATTTTATGTAGAATGGTTTGTTTCAGATTACCCCGTGTACTAACCCCTTTGGTTTTTCCCTAGTTGTGGGTCCTGTCCATCTCCCTGCAACACTTCCCAGACTCTGGTGGAGGGCTGAGGTGATTGGCAGAGCTTATGACCTCTCTGCCCTGTACCATGTATCAGATATCCTGTGTATTGTCTCTTTGTCTTGGTAACTCCCACCCCACCTTTTATTGGTTCTGGGCTAATCCCTGCCCCTTTCCACACCCCTGGTAATTAAGCTGAAGGAGAGCCCACAGAGGTCACTTTTCACGTGGCCAGCTGGCAGCAATAAGCCTATCTTGTCACCCACATGAGAGTCTGCCTTTCTTCCAAACCAAAGCCACGTTTCTACCTGAGGGCCAGCACTCACACAGCAAGAAGGTACCGGAGTTGTACCAATTAATGCATGTTCGGGAAAGAGCTAGCTGTTGCAGCTCTGAACGCCTACATTAGACTTTCTCTGGCACAGCTTTGAGTCATTGCCTTTCATCCCTCTACCACACACCAAAAAAATGTGATCACCTTCCTCTCTGAGCTTGTTCTTGTGAAAAGTATCACATAAACATTAATTACCATTGGTAATATGGTATCTGCATTCAAATAAATTGAACCTAATTATCAGTGCTCTAAAACTGAACAATGCTGACTGAATAAGAAAAAAGTTACACAAATTGAGCTGATAAAAAAACTGTCTCCATTATTGCTTTTGTACGAAGACAACTTCCAAGTTCCTTGGAAACACAAAACCTCTAAAACCAAACAAAAAGACAACAGACAAACAAAAAAATCTGTTTATTTCTGCTTTTCAGAATCTTTCTTTATGAACTTAAGTATTACTGAAAACTTTAAAGAAATTACACAGTTTAACTTTATCTAATTTATGTAAAGCAGAATCCAATTTAATGCAGGAAAATATTTTGTGCTGTGTCTTTATTTCTCTTGATCTGTCACTATCCATTGGTATTTTAAGAGTCTAATATGATTCAATAAAAAGATTTCCAGTTTGAACTATATTGTTTTTCATTTCCTTACATAAATCAAAAATAAGGGACATACAAATTTAAAGTCACTCCCTTTTTAATGGAAAATATATCCCATTGGCCAGACAAGTCCCAAACTTTCAGGGTTTTTTGTTGTTCCCAGTGATGATGCTGTAACTCATACTTTCATCATTCTGTTCTCAAAATATGCAGTTAACTACTGTTGCAACTAAGTGACCAGTCCAGAAATTTAAGCTATTTTCTACACACCTTACTCTACCCAGACCTAATTGTAAGATGATATCAGGGCATATTTTGAAGTTATAATGCCTTAGGGAACAAGAAAAAAAAATAATTATAGCCACTATTCTGACACACACGTCTTAATTTCCAAAATATTTTCTGAAATTCTTTGTTGATGTTACAGGATAATCACAGCTTCTGTTTCAGCTGTATCATTAAATACTATGTGAAATTGGAAATAATGCAAACAAAGTGCCATATATGCTGTCCAAGTTAATTGTTCACCTTAGTTTCAGAGGAAAGTCAATATCACTGTCATGTTCTTCTGAAGATTTTGTTTGTAGTAATTTATGATGAGCAGGAACTACATTGTCAAAGAAGTATTAACCAAAGCATACTATGTCTTTGGTTATGTTATGGCTTTTTTAAACACCGAACAGGCTTTTAGGTACTGAAAAACAAATCTTTTGTTACTGCAGTTGAAAAATACACATAAGGGAAAAAAAATCATTTATGTTAAAGCATTTATTACCAAAGTATCTCATGGTCTTGACTTTTCTAAAAGGTGTCTCTGAGTGGGAGCAACAGTTATGACTGGCTAAAAACCTGCCCAGCAAGTGTAACTGCAATTTTGCCTTTTGGTTTTCTCTTCTTCTAAATGGTAGAGCTATTTCTGGAAGTGATTTACCTTGTAACTTGAATAAGAGTGGCATTTTACTCCCACTGAGAAACAGCATATAACATGGTACTTGTAAACAGGAACATGGTTCACCACATGTAACTTAGACTTCTTAGTTCCTGACACTGAACTGTGTATATTTAACTTTCTCTTAATATGATCTTTATATGGAATTATAATACAGTAAAATGTTTTTTAAATATCAATTTGTTAGTTGAGAACATGGATTAAAAAACTGATCTAAATGACCACTTATCTGAGATAATAATTATGAAGTCTATAATTTGACAATTTCACTCTTCCCATATCTGTTTTTTAATTGGCTCACACTGAACTTCAGAAATTACATTTGACCTATTTTCTCACCCTGTGAACTCAAGCTACTTGAAATGCAGCATTGAAACAATACATACTATTAAGAGTTAGATCTGAAAGAATCTTCAAAAAATATGAGTGCATATGTGTGTGTATAAACACCAGAAATATTAAATCATAGGTGAATTAACAGAAGAATGTCCATAGATTACTCACAAATAATTTCTTTTGTATATTTCACTTAGAATAGAATTTATAAAATATTTTTCCAGTGGGTATTCCATTAGAAAATGTCGCTTTGATCAGACTCAACCTTCTCGAATACATATATATTCCCCATTTCCCTGAAATTTTCAGATGAAAGATTTCTCCGTCCAAACATTACATTTTTAGTAAAAGTCAGAGATAACTTTTCTCTAGAAATTTTTCCCTTAGAGAAATACTCCGAATGCGGTAAAAGTTTTTCTTTTATTCCATTTAAAACTGTATTTAGAAAGATGTACCATCAATCTCATATCTGCACAGACCTAAAGAGAAACTGACATCCATGAGATTCTGCAGATGTCTCTTTTAGAGCACTCACCAGAACCTGGGGACCTCTTAGTCCTATAAGTTGTAAGAGATGCTGTACTGTGTTCTCCATATCCTCTACCAAAACTATACTTCCTGAATTTATAGCAACTTCCTCCTTTTGAACCAATTTTTTTTCTATAATTTAGTATTACTGGGGAAATGAAAATTTGGAAATCTTTAATGTCTCTCAGAAAAGAACAAAAAGGGATGTGTAAATGCTAACCCCCCAATATTTTACAGCATGCTAATCTCATTATACCCCCCACATGCGGTTGTTTTTTATCAGTATTCTGAACTGAAATATGCACTCTCATCAGTTTGACCTGATGTAGCACAGATGTGCACAAAATTTACAAGGTCTATGTTTTCTTTAGTATCTCTGTACATATAAAGTAAATTGTATACACGGTCATGCTTTATTTTAATGAAAAATATAATCTACTGCTCAGAAAAATGACTAAATTTTGAGGGGTTTTTTTGTTTCAAATGAATCTTTGACTTGTTTTCAACAGTCAAAAATGCATTCCTAAGAATATATAATTATCTGCATTTTATTTTCTTTCTTATTTTTAAAATAAATCTCCCGATAAGAAAATGAACACACATTTTTATCTATTTGTATTGTAAGCAAAAAAAAAAGGGATTAAGAGAATTTAATAGCTACAAGTAAATGCACAGAAGAAAAATAAATTCAATATATTGTAAATCTTCATATTTTCTTAAAACAAAATTGTTGAAGAAAATTCTTACTCCCTTAGCATTCTAAACACAGCTATCTCCTGAGGATCTGGACTTGTTGCTCATGAATTATTCAGGCTGTAAAATAAAAGCTAGAGACCTATAGGAGCTACATCCAAGAAAGACATACTGAAGTTCTAAAATTTGTATGTGGCAGCAGCTGGGAATAGTTCTGTTAGTATTAATTTTGTCAGGATTGCTGGTGTTAGCAATACTAATTTTTGCTATAAACAAGCTAGAACAAAAATTATGGTCTTCTAGAATTTGTCTACAATAGAAGTTCCACATGTACCACCTTCTTAGAAAAGATTTGCATGAACTAGAAGAAATGTCATGCTTAATTAATTATTTAATTAATTTACATCTAAAAACATACAGTTGTGTTAGGACATTCTGAAACTAAACAATTCATCCTTATTTTTCATATAGTTAAATTTAGAGGCAATAAGGAGTATAAGTAGAGAAATATTTGTTGACTCAAACATTTGTACATGTAAAGATATAAATCTATCATATTAGTCAAAGAAATAAGGGGTATTTCCAAAATTTAACTCACCCACTAAAGGATTTGAAAGTAAAAACATGATTAAGTAGTATCTTAACAGAATAATTTAAGTATTATCATCATTTCATCACTGTATAAGGTATTAAACCCCCTTCATTCATCTGATCATCAAAGAGATAGTGTCGCTCTGTCTATGTTCATGTTAATAAACCTCTGAGTGTGAGTTACTAAGTATAGTATTTGTCCTAGCCTGAACTACAACTCCACCTCAGGGTGAGAAAAGGTGCAAACCAGCTTCTTATAATTTTGCACTACCCAGCTTCTCTGAAAGGAAAACCTAGAATTAACAGATCATGGCAATTTAAATGCAATTTCAACATGATTCACAAGGTCAGGTGAGATTCTGGTTACATGAATAAATTATAGTTATGAATATATGATTCAAAATGCAATTCAACTGAATGTAATTTAGCTGTAGTATAAAAACGAAGGGGTGCGTCTGCATAACATTTTGCAGAAAGTTTCAAGTGATTTCTGCCTATGATGAAGCTAGCTAAGTTTTTAGCAGCAACACAGCACTAAGTCCAAACTAATAAATCCTTCGGACTGATGGTTCAAGTAAATACCACACTAATGTAGTGGCACTAACTTCCTTACAGTTTGGAGCAGGGGCAGCTTCTCCTTTCAAAAGGTGATGCAGATTTACATTGAAAGCATATTATACATTAAGGCATTGGAATAATGCCCAAAGACAGAATGAAAATGAGGGATGAAGGGAATGTATCTTGAGTGTATGTATGTGTCATGTGAAATTGTGCACATGCAAAATTTTTAAACTTGATCTGTTAGAAAGAAGGAGAAGGAAACTGTTTACGTGCATATGGCTAGTCAGAATACAGGGGCACAGAACACTCCTCAGTTTTCATATTTCTGAAAGAAAATGTAATATTTCCCCCCTATGCTTCTCCAATAATGCCATTCTCTTACTGATTTTCTTTCATTTTATTTTCCTTATAAAACTAACAATGTCAACCTTGCATTAAAAAAAAAAATCAAGTTTTGTCCTGGAGATAATGGCACTTACTGTGTTAGAAAAGGTTAGGCTTTGCTGCAAATGACAGCCATAACTTCAACTGCTGTGAAGTCCTTTCTTTGTCCTACACATTAATGTGCATGTAGAGTAAAAACAATCACATTTCAGTACTTAGAAACTCTATTCACTAATATCTTACCCATTTATTGCACAAAATATTGGAGTGTGAAAAAAAAAAATAAACCTGATTAAGAAACATAAAATCTAGGTACCTAAAGGCTTCATTTATCACAATGCACATGCAAGTTAAAAGATAAGCAGGGAAGACTGAGAAATGCAGCTATTCATCATTATAACACTCAGACAGCAGCTATGCAGATAATGGCAAAGCAAGTTTTTTTGAAAATAATTAATAGTAAAAGTCATAGTTTGTTGTATCATGGCAATTGGAAAACTATTAGTCTTAAAAGCTCTAGGGATTACTTGAAGAGAGTAATATTGCATTTAGTTATTGTTGTAGAGCACTCAGATCTGAGCCTCTGTATTGAGCTTTTTGAATGATGTATTATTTGTCCTTTCACATCACCTCAGGGGAAAAAACATTCTATAACAAAGAAGAGAGTCTTAAAGTAGATGCTTGCCAACAAAAGCCTGTCCTCAATCTGTGGTGGCTAAAAGAAATGCCCATTTCATAAATTCAAGAACTATTTTGGTTTCTCTTCTATTTATCTATGCCCACTTAAATCAGAAAGAATTGAAAAAGATTGGGATTTTAAACTATCTAAGAAGAATGAAATTAAGAAGTAATGTTAAATTGCATAAATTTTCTTCAAGCTCTTTCTTTTAACCCTTTGTTAACCAGACCAGTACTTAGACCTGTGAAAATAGAGTCTGCATTATTTTCCTAGAGACTGGCTGCATTGGTGAAAAATTCCTTTCTTCATTGATGCTGTCACTCCATTGTCAGTATTTGGAAACCACTCAGGGCTAACAGGAGATCTATCTCTAAGCTTTTCAACTTCAGAAAGTTATGGAAAGCCAGTTGAGCCAAACAGTTACAGCCTGAGAAGACTAAACCTGTGCTGTGATGGGGAACTGTACCAACCAGCCAGAACAAAATGCCAAAACTAAGTCAAGCAAATCAGAAATAGATTGAAGCCTATTCTTGGAGCCAATAAAGTGCTCTTCCATCTGCTTGACTGATCCGATTGGATGCTTGGAATGCAGAAGACACTTACTAAGACAATAATCTACTGGAACCCTATACATGGGTTATTACAGTATTTTTCTATAATATACTGAATTAATGAAGTTGAAGCTATGTCCCTGTTATATTTTAAAATTTATTGTGTCTTGGAAATAATAATAATAGGGATTCCATGGTGTAATAGACAATTCATGTCCAGATTCCCAAGAAGAATAACATCAACCATGGAGACTTAATCATGAACATTTAAAAAATCAAAAGATGCATATCTGTTCCTATAAGAACAGACCTGGCTGTCTTAGAGCAGCAGTAGAGCACAGTACCTCTTCTGTGTTCCTGCCTAAAAACATTTTTTCTCTCAAAAAATAAGGCAGCCTCCTCTCTATTTCTTTTAAGAATACTTTCTGTCATGTAACATCCTGGGACTCATGTTTCAACACTGCGTTAGCAAGCACCACCTGGCACTGGCCAAACTATTTCAGGATGCATTCTAGCAGTCATGTAGCAGCTCTTCGTATTTTTTTCCTGGTTCCACGTACATTCCTAGTACAGGTGCTCTACTGAGTATTCATGGAGAAGTGGAACATATGGGTTCAAGATTTTATTCTACATGGAAGAGAAATAATGGCTTGATTTTGTTTTCCTAGGGTTTAGTAAGTGCTAAGTTTTAAAAGTACTGATGAACTGGGATGTAATGTAAGGGTATTTTAATTTTTCTTGGGGAAAAGAGAGCAAGTTAAGGGGGAAAGAATAATTATGCTCAAAAAAAAAAATAATCCACAGGTTTTATGTCAAGATAGATTAAGAAAAAAGAATGCCAAGCTTGCCAATTTCACTGCCTGACTGATCATAATATCAATAAAGGCAACAAGAAAATCTGTTTTTAATAAACTGAACAATTGAACTCTGATTTTATAAAGTTGAACAGTAATTTTGGGAAGATATGTTTTGAACTTAGGCTTAAAAATTCTGCCTCATCCTTCTCTCTTTGTTGATCTATGATGTACTACAAAAACTCTTTTGAATGTCTGGGTCTTGATTATTTTGAAAAAAAAAAAAAATAAACACAAATATATACATATAATCATAGAATTACAGTTTGGGTTGGAAGGGACCTTAAAGAACATCCAGTTCCTCTTCCCTTGCCATAGTTAGGAACACTTTTTTCTAGACCAGGCTGATCAAGGTCTCATCAAACCTGGCCTGGACTCTGCTAAGGTTGGGGCACCCACAGCATCTCTGGGGAACTTGTTCCAATGTCCCACTAGCCTAAATAAATACAGTTTAAGATTTTGCTTCTTTGTAATGCTGAAATTTACTGTTCTGGACTTACACCCATGGTGATATTGGTCGAGTCCTTTCCATTAGCCTGAAAAAAAGTATCCTAAAACCTTCCAATTTTTTTTTGCAAGTGAAATTAAAGTTGGAAAAATCAGTACCTGCAATTTGTGCTGTTTAGTGCATTTATTGCATCCTCTAATTTTACAGCCTTCAAAGGGATTTCCACCCAACTTTTACAAGCAGAATTTAATTCATGCATGGTGCACAGGCATGCTGCGCGTTAGAAGTTGGCATGCCTGTGCACCATACATGAATTAAATTCTGCTTGTAAAAGTTATGTCAATTTTCTTTATTTACATACCGAAAAAAATAATATGCATGCATATCTGACCATTAATATTTAAAATGGGAAAAGGAGAAAAAAAAAAAAAACAAAAAAAGAGATTGGCCAGCTGAACTCAGGCATGTATTATTATTGCAAATTTTTAATTTTTTCATGTAAATAATGCTTTGCTGAGAAGTTTCCCCACCAGGGGTCGCACAAAGACTGCTTAAATATCACCTGTTAAACGGGAAAAAAAGTTCACATTGGGAGTGAAAACACAATCAAACCTCAAAATGCTTCCTTGATCCATAATAAACAAACTATTTAAACTCCTGGGGATAATTCACTGCTGCTTGTTTATTGTGAATGAAAGTTACACCTTTTTTTTTTTTTTTTTTTTTTTTTTTTTTTTTTTTTTTTTTCTTATAAGGCATCGAACCATATTGGAAAAACATGTTTTGCACATTATCATAAATCATGCTGCATGAATTATATTATTTCATGTCTCATATTAGAATAAACTACACTAATATGGGTTTAATGATGTTTCAAGTAAAACCTTTTTCCTCACAGGTCTGAAGGAATTAGATTTAAATTTTGACACAGACTGAAACCAGGGGCTCTTTTCTTCACTGTCTTCTGTAGTGCTGTTGCTATTTCTGCTGTGGAAATGACAAGGCAGTACTGATGAAACCATCCTCATTTCAGGGTGGATGGTGGGGTGTACAAACCATTGTACTAGGGAGGAAGAACTCATGCAACAGTGTTCTGGCTTATTGGCCCCAACATAAGCAGCTTTGCAGAAAAGAACCTGGGAGTTCTTGTGGGTACCAATCTGAACATGAGCCGGAAATGTGAGTTTGGAACAAAAAGTAATAATGGTCTTGGGCTGTATTAGGATTGTTGCCAGTAGGTCAAGGAAAGTTATCCTTCCCCTCCACTCAGAACTAGTGGAGTCTTGTGGCCAGTTCTGTGTTCCTCAGTACAAGAGAAACATGGACATAATGGAGAGAATCCAGCAAACGGCCACAAAGGTGATTAAAGGACTGAGGCATCTTTCCTGTGAGAGAGAAATTAATTCCAAAAAAGAGAAAGTTCAGGGGGGATCTATCTCATCAATGTGTGGAAATACCTGAAAGGAGGTTGTAAAGAAGACTGAAGACAGCACCAGACAGTTCTCAATGGTGCCTTGTGACAGCTCCAGAGACAATGGGACAAACTGAAACACAGGATGTTCCCTCTGAACATCAGGACACACTTCTTTACTGTGAGGGTGAAGGAGCACTGGCACAGATTGCCCAGGGAGGCTGAGGAGCTATTAAAAATCCATTGGGACACTATCCTAGAGAGTCTATTTGAACAGGGTGTTTAGACCAGATAACCCCCAGATATCCTGTTGAACTTCAACCATTCTTTGGTTTATCTGGTCTAATCCATGTGCACTGATAAATCACAATAACTTGGCTATGGGATTAGAAATACTAGCCTTTCTCTAGGTATGAGATAATGACATCGACAAGAACCCTTCCCAAACCTCTGATTTGTAGAGAACATTGTCCCTAATTTTTATAAAGAGTGATATATAATCATGAATAGAAATATTTGTGAAAATGTCAAGTTTTCCTCAAATTCTTCATTATATTCCTTATAAAAGAGTTAATGAGAAAAAAGAGATTTAAAGCATCTTTAAAATAATTCATAGTTTTGCTACAAAATTAATTACCCTCCATTAAGAGAATGAAGCAAAACCACATAAACACTGACATGGTACATAGACCAAAAATTACTTTCTTCAAAAGACTAATCCAACATATATATGAGCTCAGTAAATAGCCTGTGTGCACATGCTATGTATTCACATACATCAACTTTCCAAATGAAGGTTTTCCATGGTTCTGATAATATTATGTGTATACAAAAGATGCTTTTTGTGTTTCTGTGCATAAATATGAAAGTTTGTGTACTTACACATAAATACAAATATTTCTAGTTAGACATAATTGCATTTCTTGTATTCATGACAGGTACTACAGAGCTTTGTACAAAAATGACTACAAGATACACTTGAGAACTGTTCACAATTACTTTTTTTCATAAATCTCAGAATCCTGCAAGCTAGACAGTATTTCTCTCATGATTGTCTGTACTAACAGTCTAGATAAAGGCTGCACCCCTTTTAATTTTTGCAGCAATTTCTATTAACATTGTCTCAAGTGGTTTCCCACAGTCTAGTACCATTACATAAACCTGTGTTCATTTGGTTGGCAGCGTCTGTTCTGGCATAATATTTTCTGTGGCATTTGCTGATAAGTTTAAGGAACAGTTTATATTTGATGGGCACTCTGTTAGAAATATGCACATATAATTTGAAAAATGTACCTGCCCTCAGTAGGTACATTTTTGGAATATTTGTTTCCCAAAGAAGGGGAGACTGTAGTTATTAATCCTTTGAACATTAATGAACGTTCTTTTGGCTAAATTGCTGGGTTTATTAATAATTCATGAAAATGGGCCAACCATTTAACATAGTACATGTAACTGTCTGATAAGCAGATAGTGCCTTTTAATTTTGTCTTAACTATTTAATAATTTAAAACAAATGGGATAGGATTTTGCCTTATGCTAATGATGTGCCACTAATAACTGAAGAATCCTAAAAACATAAGTTCCTTTGACTTGATTTTGCATCTTATGATTAGCTCTGTAATAAGTAAAATTAGGTCCTTGGGTCCTAAAAAATATCAAAGAGAATAAGCAGAAAAAAGCCTGTTTCTATACTTCCTTGAGCTAATGACACACTAGATTTAAGAGAATTAATGGCCACCTTTCCTATACGATATGTGCACGGAGGACTAAACAGTGCCTCATACAGTGTCCAGAATCTTAATTGCCAGGCACTTCATAGAAAGTCCCAGAAGAGGGAGGTGTTTACTCTCAAATAGAGAAGGCTTTTTTTTTGCTTCCTAGGATTCATTACATTACTAAGCAGAATAAAGGAATAATGCCCTGTCTTCCTCTTTAAAACAAAATAGGGGTAATTAAGAAAGGGGTTTTTTTGTTTTGTTTTGCTTTGTTCTGTTTTAAAATGCAGTGCTATATATTAACTCCTGTTTCCTGCTCCATTTGGCTTTTCATCTACTGCATATGAAAAAAATAACTGCTGTCGAAAGTGTGTATTTATTTTAACTGTATCACTTGTTTTCTCTTTTTTTTAGAAATATGACACCTATTGAATTAATAATCACTAAGAATCAAACATGAACACTAATAATCAAGCATGGGTGGAAATGTTCTGTTATTTCAATCTGCATTTGGAGGAAAACCTTTGAAAATATATTTTTTGTGTTGACAGGATATGCTTCATACTCCCATGAGCCAGAGGGATATAAATACTGACTACTAAAATTAGACTTCTGAAAATTATCAGATATTAATAGGTTTCAAGTAAATTTTTAAAACACTTTTCCAAGGACCAAGTTAATTCTATGTAAATGGCAAGTGAGATGACAATTATAGACCATATATGCTAATATTGATTCCAAGAATAATAATGCAGATGATGATATTTGATGTAATTTATTAACTTTTTATTAATGATAAATACAGGTTCATTAAAAATGTTTTCAAACTGATTGGCTATTTCAATAAAAACTAGAATCTGAATGATAATGTTTTTTAGTGCCGAAGGATTACATTTGCACTCTTGTGCTCCATGTCCTTTGAGAAAGGTGATGATTATTGACATGATTGTTATTCAATATTTTAAAAATTAACCAGGTATTAGGTATTAAAATGTGATTTGAAATAGGGGTTATGATGTTGGGGTGTTAGTTGCTGTGCTAGTTTCAGCTGAGGTAAAGTTATTTTCTTCACAGTGACGCTATGGGTCTGTGTTTTGCATTTGTGCTGAACACAGAGTTGATAATATTGAGATGTTTTAGTTACTGCAGAGCAGAACTTACACAGAACTAAAACTTGTTCTCATTTTTGTACTGGCATGATGGTGATGAATTGGGGGGTACATGGGAGGCAAGAGGAAGCAGGAGGAGCCAGGACAGGTGACCCAATCTGAGCAAAGGGATATTCCAGAAAATAAGACATCATATCAAGTGGAAGAAGGAGAGTGATGGTATTTGACTTCTCAAGTCAGCATTATGTGCAATGGAGGCCTGCTCTCCTGGACATGGCTGAACACCTGACTGCCCATGGGAAACAATGATTTAATTCCTTGTTTGCTAGTATGAGTGACTTTTGTTTTCCCTAATAGAATCTCTTTGTCTCACTCCACAAGTTTTCTTGCTTTTACCCTTCCCATTCTCTCCATGGTCCTGCTGCTAGAGATATGAGCGAGCAGCAGCCATGTGGGACTTGGCTGCTGGTTGGAGTTAAACTACAGCTATTGCCCAGGATCTCTATACAACAAAAAATGATACAAGTAGATATGAAAAGACATGAAAAGATACGAGCTGCCTTTGAACCCAAGTTAACTTGACACTGATATGGATTCTCATCTCTAGACCAAGACATTTACTGCACAGACTAGAGCTGCACTCCAGCCTACAGTGCCTCTTCCCCTGTCCTTAAAAATGGAATGAAATTTAGCTTTTAACAAACTATCAAGTACTCTTTTTTTGGGGAGTTGAGGAAACATTCTGCGTGGAAAATCAAAATCCAGCACCTGATGTTACTTCTCTTGTCAAGCAATTGATTGCCTGCTCATTTAAGGACACCTTCTGGATCAAGTTCTAGTACTGCTGTTAAAGCAAGTACACTGCTTGAACGACCTCAGATTTACAGATAAACGAGACAGCAAAATATTTGAGGAGTATCCAAATTTTACAAAAGTCACCAGTCAGGTACATCTTGCCTAACTATAGTAATGCTGAGTATAAATTGATAAGTTGTTGTGTTTATCCTTAGTCATTGCTTTAAGTCTTAAATTATTCCTCAAAACAGAGGTTGATATTGACCATATTTTTTAAAAGAAATGTCAACTAATGCTATATTACGTATAGAGGCTGATTCTGTCAGTATGTGTTAGCATATCTTGATGAGGTCTTGTCAATTGATCCTCATTGCTCGGCAGAAGCAGACAGGCACATTGTAATTAGCCCACAGCTAGTGATGAAGGATGAAAGGAGGCTTAATGGTTCATTTCTGGATTTTGATCAAATCCAGGAGGAAGCTAATCCAGATTTCCTAATTTGATTTCCTGAGCCAGCAAAGGAGATGATCTCTGTATTCCCACTAGCCTTTACCAGCTGTTCTGCATATGCTCACAGACAGAAGAAACGATAAAATCTGCACTGTGCAGCCTTCTTATGTTCTGATTTCCAGCATTATGCCAATGCATTAATGCTGATGTAGTTCTGTGAAGATGCAATGTTGTGCTTACATGCTAAAAAAAACCCCCATATAATCTTCATAGAATCCCAGAGTTTCCAGGATTTGTCAGGGAAAATCGATATTTTCAGTATGTTAGCTTTCTAATAGTAATAGCAAAACCTAAACTCTGCTCTTTTGATATCCTAACAGTCCATGAACCATTTAGTTCATAGACCATTTAGCCATTCAGTACCCTAACCAGGCTTTTAAAAAAGAGGGAGAGTGACTTTTTACAAGGGAATATAGCAATAGAAGAAGGAGGAACAATTTAAAAATAAGACACAAGGGATTTATGTTAGATGTTAGGAAGACATGCGTTACTCAGAGGGTAGTGAGATACTGGAAGAGTCAATATGTGGAAACCCAATCCCTGGGATCTAGCTAAAGGCTGAGCTGGGTGTGACCCTGATCAACTTTATCTAAGAGGTGACAACCTGTCCTGTGGCAGGGGCATTGGGACTAGATGATCTTTAATGTCTCTTTCAATCCAAGCTATTCTATGTTTCTATGTTTCTATGGAGTTAAGCCCTAAGAATCACAGTGATCCTATCTGGTGGTAGAATATCTCAAACTGGTTTTGCAGCCTAGTTTTTAATACATGTTTAACACCTATTAGTAAGAAAATACTGCTCTTCGTTAGTCGTCAAAAAGGTGTAAATTTTTTAATGCTGGTATTATTCATATTATTATTTGTATTGCATTCCATTTTTTCCTCCTTTCTTTATTATTTTCAGAAATATCTTAAATTAATTGTGTTCAATAAATTAAAAATACATGATTGAAGAATGAAATTCTAAAATTCATGGCACATCTGTGGCCAAGTTAAAACCAATTCAACATTCATGCTCTAATCTACATCTCTGTTAAGGAGTCAAAATTTGACTCATTGAAAGTGTAGGTATTTCTGGCCCCTTTATGTATATCTGAATGCAGATTTTTTTTTTCCTTCAATCCTAATATTTTTGTCTGAAATGATACTAGTAAATATTTTTTTAGTCTTGTAGTATGTAGAATAATGAAAGGATTTATTTTGTGGCGTTACGCTGTACTATATTATTAGAGCATTATGAAAACATGTGAAAAAATATTAATGTTCATATTATATATCCCTTGCTTCTTAGGAGGCTGTGCATTGTTGTGAAATAAGATACAGTTTTCTGGAACACTGCTGTGAAAAAAATGTTCTGTCTCAGAGACTACCCATTGTCTTCTCTGCTTACAACTAGAAAAATGGGGTTTGCTTCCCTCATACTTGGTGATATATGTGATGGGAAAATACTTCACACTAAATGCCTAAATCAGGTTAGTATCAGTCATATGGTGATGATTAGTACCTTAGAGAATGCAGAGCGGAATCTGGCGTGGTTTCTGTTGAAGTAACTGTTATATAAAAGTGATAAAATACAGCTTCCACAAAATTAGCATCAATTCTGTGTTAGAAAACAATATATTCTCAGATTTGTTGAAACTAAGGTAACAGTTTCTTTTGATCTGAGTCACTGTTAAAACTACAACTTATATTAAGACCTTGAAAATATTTAGACCAAAGGCTTCAAATTGCTATAAGTTTTACTGTCCCAGACTCATGGCTTAACTGTGCACCAGGGAAAGCAGATGGACCTTCTTCAGTCTAAAATCACTTGCTGATTACAACATCACATAGTACATAATGGGAAAGTTGGCCTGATCTGAGGCCTAAGACCAGAGAAAAATGATGAAAGAAGAAATCTTTCAAGCCTGAAGTCCCATCTACAGAGATTGTAAAGCCCCCTAGAGACTGAATTTTTTTTCAGATTGGCTGAGAACTTAATGTCGTCATTCAGGAATTTAAGTCTGAAAATGTTAGTGGAATTTTTCAAAATTTGCAAGAAAATACTTTTTCTGTTCTTTACAGTTAGTATAAAAATACCAGAATTAATTCCAGAGACTGGTCACTTAATGCAGCAGAGCTCTCTCTGCATTCCACTGTTTTACTTGAAATTGTAAATTATGGGGGATTGTGCCCTTAAAACAAGATATCCAGTAAAGAAGCTGCAAGCCATGAGAATCACATATCACGTTGACAATAAGGTGTGTAGGCTCAGAGATATGATAGAACAGAGTGTGGAAAAATAATGGCATTATGACACAGCAGATCACCTTTTCCCAGTACGTGGTCAGTGGAAAAAAACAGTCTGTGTTTATCTTCCAAGGTTTGGGTTCATTAAAGATTTTCTACAGGACAAAATCAACTCTATAGCCTTTTTAGGGTAAAAAAACCTTATCTGATTTGATATCTATTAATTTTTAAAGGTTTGGGTTTTTTTCTCTTTCTTACACCCCCAACTGTTAAAAAAAATATTTAATTTAGTTTACTAGTAAACACAAATAAGATTTCTTACATTTTCTTCATCATTATAGATATTTTTTCTTTGAATTGCTGTACCAAATTTCATAGAATTATGACTCAATTTTCAGACAATTAGGTATTTAGCTCACTTGTTACTCCTTGGTCACTGGTGTATTACATGAAATACTGTAAATGTCAAGATAGCACAATCTTCTCTTTTTTTCATGGTCAATTTATATCCAGACTTTTTTTTTTTTTTCCCCCCTCAGTTTCCCAGATGTTTTTTGTCTCATGCATCCTCTCAATATCTGCTTGTGTACCCAAGTAGCAGCTGTGCTTCAGGACCACAAGCTTTTTCATAATAACATCTTGTCACCTCTAGCAGCGACCTCAGTACTAGAAGCCTCAAAAAAACCCCAAACCCAACAAAACCCAAAAACAAACAAAAAAAAATCAAAATAAAACCGAAACAAAAAAAACAAACAAAACCCAAATAAATAACCCAACACTGATAAAACTTCTTTTTTTTTTTTTTGCTGCAATGTCTCTCATTATACAGAGTTTTGAGGGCTGCCTCAGCAATTTTGACTCCTGAAAAGATCTAAGCAATACTATATATAACAGTCAAGCATTCTTTGATACCTCCAGGAATTAGAGTATCTAGAATCCACATTGTAAATTATGATTTCCCTTTAAACATCACTTTAGATGAAAGCCTAATTGCATTCTGATACCAGCAGAAAACACTATTAAAAAAATTGTCCATCTAAGAGATGATGCTGGTTTGACACTTTTTCAAACATCAGATGTGCAGAATAATGTTTATTTAGTCAAGGAACTAGTTTTTTTCATCTGGTACGTTTTTCATTTACTATGTTATTTGCACATTTAAATAACTCACCAACTTAGAATTGCAAAACCTGAACATTTAACATTTCATGGCATCCAAGCTTGACCTGGTTCCTACTAGAGGCTTATAAGTGACCACAGTAATATGGAGGGTTGACCTGGCTGGATGCCAGTTGCCCATCAAGCCTCTCTACTACTCCCTTCCTTAAGCTGGGCAAGGGAAAGAAAATATAACAAAAGAATCATGAGACAAGGTAACGACAGGGAAACATCACTCCCCAGTAACCATCATGGGCAAAATAGACCCGACTTTGGGAAATTAGTGTAGTTTATTACCAATCAAATCAGAGTAGGGTAATATGAACTAAACCCAATTCTTAATAACACCTTCTCCTAACCTCTTCCTTTGTCCTGTACTCAACTTCTTTCCCAATTTTCTCTACATTCTCTCTCCTAAGTGGTGTGGGGGATGTGGAATGGGAATTGAGGTAGTTTCATTGCATGTTGTGTATTCCATTGCTTACTCTTCAGCTGGAAGACTCCTCATACTTTTCCTCAGCACAAGTGTGGGGGCTCTCCCATGGCAGAGAGGTCTCTATGAACTTCTCCAATAGAGTCCTTCCCACAGGCCGCAGGTTCTTCACAAGCTGCTCCAATGTAGGTCCCCTCCAGAGGGTGCAGTCCTTCGGGAAGCGACTTCTCCCATTTGGTTCCCCTGTTGGGTCACCAGCAAACCTGTCAGTAAAGTCTTTCCAGCAAACCTGCTCCACTGTGGGCTTCTCTGTCCATAAGTCCACAGGCTGTGCTAAGAATCTGTTCTGGTCTAGGCATCCCAAGGGATCAGAACTTCCTCTGGGCATCCCACTCTAGTGTCTGGTCCTCCATAGGCTGTGTGTGGGTGTTCTCTGTATCCCCATGGACCTCCCCAGGCTGCAAGGCACTGCAGCTGTCTCACCATGCTCTGCACCCCCAGCTGTAGCGGAATCTCCAGCACCTGAAGCACCTCCTTCCCTCTTTCACTTAACTTGGTGTCTGCAGAGTTATTTCTCCCACATATTCTCACTCCTCTCTCCAGCTGAAAATGCTGTTCTCCAGTAACTCTTTCCCCTTGTAGAATACGCTGTCACACATGTGTTACCACTATCACTGATGACCTTGTCCTTGTCCAGCTGTGGTTCTGTCTTGGAGCTGCGTTTGCTCCACTGGACATAGAGCAAGCTTCTGGCAGCTTCTCAGAGAAGCCAGCTATGTTGCTGTTATCAAAACCTTGACATGCAAACCCAATAAAAGTAGAAACAAAGCAGCAGCTAATCAATTTGCACCAACATGGTTTTTATACTTCTCACAGCTAGAGCATCTGCTTAGCAGTTTCCTGTATTTTGCTCCTCCTGACCATGTCCTGCAGATATATATGAATCACTAGAAAATTAGTCAGGTGTTCACCAACACTGCTGAGTCCCCACCAAACTGTTCATTAACCTGGTAGGCAAATGGTGACATTTATTATCATGTGAACACAACTGATTATATTTAGTGGATTTCATGCAGATCTAAACCCAAAGGCTTTTTAATTTTCTAAACCTGGGTTTCACATTTCTATTTCTTTGTCTTTTTCCAATCTGTTCTAGAGGTGTAAACCAGATAATAAATAGACTTTAGTAAACAACATACTTGTTAAAAGAAAAAAAAAATTGTGTATCACAGAAATTTTTTTAGCACAGTCAAGCTAATTTTTGAAAACATAAAGGAACAACACATATACAGCTTTGAACAAGTAGATGTTCCTTCTTAAGAGGAATTCAATTTTTCTTGCTAGAGAAGAAAGAAAATTCTTTTGAAAAATTATGACAGGGCATGCAAGATCAGTAAAAATTCGCATGACATTTTTGTTTCACTTTATTGTGAAGTACTGCGAAACTAAAAGTAATATACCTTGTGTAAGTCCTTCTTCTGATCAGAACCATTTCCATTTATTTCTTACTCAGCTTTAATCAACATTTGATTTTATCTGTAAACACATCCATGGATGCCAAGGACAAGGAGAGCAGTGGGGGAATTCTCTCCTGCTTTAATTCATGGCACTTCAAAAAGTTTGATGACAGATGTTTGAATTGAAATGGTGATGGGACTAAAAACTCTATGACTATGACAAAATTCTTGGAGCTGGGGAGCAGCTGGGTTAATTAATATCCTTGGGGTGTGTGAGAAATAAGCAAGCAGCTCAAAAACCAAGGAACCAGCTGGAAACTGAGGAACTCTTAAGTGTAAAGCGTATTTTCAAGGAGCCACTAGAAAGTTTTAGTACATGAATTTAGTTAAATCTCAGTTAATTAATCAATTAAACCCCAGGCAAACCTTTGAATAACTTCTAAATGTGAAGAGGACAGCCAGTGGAATTTTAGACTATATTATTCTGTACTTTCAAGCAGTTGCACCAGAGGGAAGACAAACCAGTTAATGCTATTTTTGCCATAGTAAATTGTTGATGTATATATTTTTTTCCTTCAGAATTTTAATTTAATTTAGGCACAAGAGACATGATGAGATTCTGAATGCTACAGAACTGTAACAATCATTGTGATCGATTCATGTTCTTTCAAGAAGGATACAAAAATGATTCATAAAGCAATCTGTCCCAGACGTAAGACTGAAGTATGAGTCGCATTGAATTTGGGAGTTTGAATGGCAGATCGGATTATAATGCAACAAAACACTCAAAGTATTATAAGAGACCCAGAATTACCCCTTCAAATTGAATTTGCCTAGCAAAGAAGTCATGAAGTCTGGACTAAAGCACATGTAGTTCTTATGATACTCAGGTCCTGTACTAATGACAATTCCAAATTACTAAAGGGAAAGCAAATCAGAAAAGTGTTTTCTGAATTCAGAGTTGAAGTCGCACAGACTAATAGCAAGACAAAACAAGGGCCATGTGCAATGTTAGACAAAACAACACATCCAGTGTTTTGGAAAAGAGTTACAATGGGGTTCCTAAGTATTTGCAAGAACAAGGAGAATTTGCACACCAGACCACCACAAATTTTTAGCACAAATGTGGTATTTATGCATGCAACTCTGGCCCCTCAGTTTAGGAAGGACATTGAGACACTTCAGCACATTCAGAGGAGGCAGCAAGGCTGGTGAGGGGCTTGGAACATGAACCCTGTGAGGAACGACTGAGGGAGCTGGCGTTGTTTAGCCTGGAGAAAAGGAGACTCAGAGGTGACCGTTATCACTCTTTACAACTTCCTGAAAGGTGGCTGTAGCTGGGTGGGGATTGGTCTCTTTCTCCAAGCAGCAACTGACAGAAGGAGAAGACAGTGTTAAGCTGCATCAAGGAAAATATAGGTTGGATATTAGGAAAAAGTTTTTTACAGAAAGGGTGATAAAGTATTGGAATTGTCTGCCCAGGGAGGTGGTGGAGTCATCATCCGTGGATATGTTTAAAAATAGGCTGAATATGGTTTAGTTGAGGTGTTAGGGCATGGGTTGGACTCGATGATCTTGAAGGTCTCTTCCAATGTAGTGAATCTGTGATTCTGTGATTTATAGCACTGAATAAAGGACTGATTTACAAGCTTGAAAGTAAAGGAGATATACACTACTTGTAATTGGAACAAACCAATGTATTAGAAGGAATGCTACACTGAAGAAAATCAAACATAAAAGAATAATTAACATCATGAAATTCATGTTGACAGAGATCGCTTTTGCACTAAACTGCATGACGGAAATATCATTGTAATAAAATTTTGGTTGCAAAAGAGGGTTAAAATATATTAGGGCGCAGGTCTCACTAAATAGGTTTATGAATTACTGTGATAATTAAATAATCTTCTTGATTTTTGTGGACCTTCTTGAATAACTCAAACCTGATCAATTAAATATCCATAATACAAGCATTTCCAAATCTGGGGAACAAAACAGATTATCTTATTGTGCAATAAAACATATAGCAAAGGCAAATATCTTGAAAATTAGTCATTGTGTGACAAAAATACTTATAAATTATACACAAAATAAATCTCTTCACTGTTATAGAGTCTGAAATACTAAAATGCCTTGTAAAAAGTAAGATTTCACATTTTGAAAAAGGGTTGTCTGGAAAATATTTTACTGCAGTTGATAAAAAAACCAAAGCTACATGTACTTCCCTGAGAAATACATGTCACCTAAGGTGGCTGTCATTTGATTAGAATTTGTTAAGAATTAATTTCAAGAGCTGTGGTAATATTTTCTATCACAAAGGATATATTACCATTTCTAGGAAAATGTTTTTATCTGAGTAATAAAGTGATAAAGTATTCAAAATGCTTTAAAAAAGGGTCACTCTGGGATTTTAAAGGGAAATACCCAGGAATGTTCATTTTATGTGGTAAAACTTATTTTTATTCCACGTGAAGAAAGATTCTCCTTCAAGAGAATAAGAGCTAGAATACCAGTGTTTCTCAGAGTCTTTAAGAAATGGTTTTCAAAATGATTACAAAAAACTGACGTCTGGAAAAATCTTATCAGGGAGAAGTACAGGTTTGTGTCACCAAATATCTAGTGTGAGTTTTATAGTATGAGAAGGGCATATCTGACTGACAAACAGCACCTTGCTTCTTTATGAAGTATCTGCACAGTTATTTTGCAGAACTGAGGAAATTTCATTTAAAAGAACATGTGTTTTAATAAAGCTTTAGCATATCTGTTGTTAGGTAACTGCATGTGTGTTTCAGCTATTGAATTAATTAAAAACACCAGTTAGGATTTAAACAAGTACCCTGGTGGCAGAGAACTTTGATTTAGACAGTGCATTGCTTCTTTTAGAAAATGTTCTGGAAGGTATTAGTAGCACTTTGTAGGATTCAAACTAAAGACTCCTAACGAGCCTAGATTATGTGCATTTAGTAGGCTGTTTATTTTTAAATAAACCTACATTTCCTCAGTGGGAAAAGGTCAGTGCCTTTGAAAGTGTCTCAGTCAAAATCTTCCCAACTAAATGTTTTCCAGTAGGTATAACCATATCTAGTGAGTGGCTTTCCAAATGTATGCTATCTCAGTAAGTCCTAATTATACCTCTTATGGAGAAGCATGTAATTAATAGTGTTCTAAATCCACACAATTCAATTAAAGTACCATTCTTTTAACAGACTCTCATTTTCTATTGAAAGGCATAGCTATTCATGTTTGATGGGCAAGCACAGTTTATGATGTTCTACTTATTTCCTACTTTTTCCTTCTAGACAGAGGTTGCTATATTTAACTCTGCGGTGGTAAGTGCCAATAATCCAAAATATAAAATTGTGTTCATCTGCCATCAGTAAAAGCAATATTTTGCCTTTGTGACACACCTTCCAGTTCTGAGCACAGAAAAAAATCTATATAGTCAACTTCTGGTTTCACAATTGGAATATAATCGCCCACATCTGACATAGCAATATTTTCTGGGACAAAAAGAGAATTTCAGTGTGTAAAGAAAGGTATAAAAATACTTGTACAGTTTTCTTTTTTTTTTCTCAAAATATATCAGTTTTATTTTCTTCAAAGAACATTTGGTTCTATGGTGTTTCCACTACTATAGTCATTGGTTTTGATTGTGCTCTGTCTCATAAGTAAAAAACTGATATACCATGTTTACCTGGTAGTGTTCTGATGCTGTTGTCCAGAAAATAAAATTGTTTTCAGGGTTGTTTGCTTTCATATCTGTAATCATGGTTGTTCTTTATAATTGCTCTCATAACAGAACATTTCACATGCAAATTTACTGTCTTTTTATAGCAGTCTTATTAAAAATTAGTATTCCCTCAGTGAGCTGAGGCAGCATGGAGGTGACATATGTGTTCTCTAGGGGAAGGAAGGGAACATATGAAGGTATGACAAGTGTTTGCTTCAGGAAAATAAATGCATCTTTTGGAGTCAAGTGAAATTAAGTGAATTTTATTTTGGTCTGATTTTGATGAGGTGTCTTGGAGTGCATTCATGATTACAACACAAAGACAGTATTAATCATTCAGAGATAGAAGATAGGTTTCTGGCTCATCTTCTTTACACTATGACTATTAAACTCTAGAATGACAGATTTTTTTCTTTTTTCATAAAAAGTCAACAATGAGGTTTAATAATACCAAAAGGTTTATTTTTATATTTTCATACATGCATATTGCTCTCATCAGTAGCAACAGAAATTTTAAAAATGAGCTTAGAAATAAAAGTAGTTTACTAAATAGTTCTTTGAATTATTTAAGACAAACCATTTACAAAATAAAAACCAAATACTTGTATTTCATTACAAAAAAGCAGTCTCTGTTCAGGTAGAACGCTACTTTATTCCACAATTTTTTTGTCAAAACCAAAACAAAGCAGAGACAAAGCCTAATGTTTGCAAATTAGGATAGATAAATCGATGGATGGACAGACGGACGGACAAACGGATGGATGGATGGAGAGATGATGGTAAAAATTTTCTTCATTTGTCATTTTGCTGATATTTATTCTCCAAATTAGTGAGAATAATACATCTATTAAAGGGTCAGTCTTCATAGTTCATTTGTCATGCCAAAGATGATTTGACATCAAGGGTGACTGTACAGGGAGTCCAAATTTTTTCCTATTTAGCTGACACATTTCTGCATATTCCTCTCATAGCTGTAGTCACTCAGCTCTGAGCCTGCCCACTACAAGGAAATACCACTGTTCCTACAATCTCCAAGTACATCTCATTCTCAGTCAAGATTTAAGTCCATTCTCGCATGCTTTGCTATTTTTGAGAAAAGAAGCTTGATTTCTTATATCCTTTCAAATTCTTCTAATTCTTCTGAGTTGCCTCGACACCAATAAAATAAAATAAGCAAGAAAGAGAGAGAGAAAGGAAGGAACAAGGAAAGAAGAAAGGACACCAAAAAAAACCCCAACCAAACTAAAATTCATTATTTGTAGGCAAATAAAGACATTTGAGTTTGTATGGTTTTTGTCCTCCCTTGCCTTCTTTACTTGTTTTTCCTTCCTTACCCTGCAGTTATCAATTCATTTAGCCCAAATCCTAAAGAGAAGGTAGAAAGAAGTATGGGCACTGTTGAACTCAGAGATGGATGATGTCTTCCTCTTGGCTTTTCTTTATATGGGGCCAGCAGAAACGTATCTTCACATTCAACATATTATCCCCAAAAGATGAGATCTGAAAAGAAATAGGAAAGGTAACATCGCTGTTCCCTAAAAAACAGAGTGTGAAAGTCAAGAGTAGATGGGAAACAAAAACTGTTCCTTCCTTCTGTAGGAGGTCTGCACAAGGAGTGGTGAAGATTTTTGATACCATATCATGCCCTAGCACAGGTGAGAAGGGATGCAAGACTAAATCTTTAGTACATTTGAAATTAAAACACAAAAGAAAGACAGCAATCTTCAGATTTCCAGAGCAGGACACTTTGAGATGGTTAATATGTTAAAATGAAACAAAATGTCAAGAAGGAGTGAGGTGGACATCTGTGGTCTCTGCTCAATAGAAAATTAATCTCTGAACATTGACCTGAAAAGGTAATCATATCTCATTAAAATTGTATATATCTACTGTTTTCCTGTACTAGGGAGAAAAATTTTGGAATTATTAGGGAGATAGGTTTTTGCAACCTGCTGATACTGTAATTTTGAATTTTAAGCTTTCAAACACCTATTTAATTTTATTATTTTTGTGGTGGGATTTCACTGTGTGTTTAACAACAATATTTATGCCTCCTAGAATTCAACTATGTTTGCCTTGTGTACTCATAGTTCTGCAAGTTTGAGTAAACACTGATGTAAGGAAAAAAACCACTGAGATATTTAGTCATCACTGAGTCACCTTGCTGCTCAGGCTGTTCCTGTGCAGGAGTAGTGTGGTGGGTGACATGGTGTCTGCTTTGTCTCTATCCACACTACAGGCAGCAGAGATGAGGACTGAGAAGTCCAACAAAGACTCTGGATCACATTTGTCCCTCACACTGGGAACAATCTGTGAAAACCCACAGCACTTTCATAAGTCCAAAAATGTGAGTTCAGTGAGCAAAATTCAACAGTATGTGAGGGAGAAGAAGGAAAACTTATTTTTCATTAGTCTTTAATTTTTGAATGAATTAAATTTGTGTGTGAGTTACTGGTTGATTCAGTGCTGTTAATCAAGGTAAGTAAAACAAACCTAGATGCCAGTCTCTTAGTGATTGGTTCTCCTAGTAGCTTTTTCAGCTGAATCCTACCTCACAAATCTATGTTCTTCCTGTGATGGAAGAGATTTTGCATGTGTGTGTGAACACAGTGTTTCTTTTCTACTGTAAAAACCAATGCAGTGGCATTATCCTTCTTAGGATATTTATTAAAAAAGAACACTGTCATGGTCACTCGTTTCTAAGTATAGAGACAGATGGGAAACTTCTTCTTTGCAGTTAAAAATGAGAGTACTTAGGTAGTGCCAGGACACAAGAGGTTTCCAAATTTATTAACCTAAGGTGAAAAGCAGCATCTTGAGAAACAGCTGTGCAACAACAGACCTAATTTGTGAATTCCTCTTTTATACTGGCTTTAATCAACACACTTGTTTCAAATTCTTCTGGGTGCCATGGCCAAAGGAAACCACTTTAAATCCTTGGATTTATTTGGTTTCCATGTATTGTGTACCTTTCAAATAAATTACTCAAAATTTAAACATTCCCAAGGTCATGTTACAGAATAAAATTATATGAATGTAGTGTCATAAAATATTAATAGTACTGTGTGACTGAACATTCACAGAAAATGGTAAAAAGACTCAACTGCTGAATGTGCTGCATTACTGATGCTAAGCTCCAGTACTGGATGGAGGACTATGTCTATACAGACATACTGCAAAGCCCTTAAGCCCATTTTACATATTAAAACATCCAAAATTTGCATCCATACCACACAGGTTATTGCATATTAAGTCTTTCTTAGTAGCAGATTATTCTCTAGTGCTAACAATCATTTTATTCCTAGTTGACATGCACAGCACTACAGTAATCCTAGCTAATCAAAATTCAATTGTCAAGAGGCAGGAGAAATGTCTTCCTGCATATTACACCCTACCAGCTTTCATAATCATAAAGTCATAGAATCATAGAATGGCCTGGTTGGGAAGGCACCTTAGAGATCATCTAGCTCAAACCTCCCCACTCCTAAGCACGGACAGCTTCTTCTAGAACAGGTTGCTCAAAATCCCATCCAACCTGGCGTTGATCAGTCACAGGAATGGGGCATTCACAGCTATTCTGGGCAACATGTGCCTCACCACTGTCACAATAAAGAATTTCTTCCTAATATCTTATCTAAACCTATTCTCTTTCAGTTTGAATCCATTTTCCCTTGTTGTATCACTATTTGTCCTTGTAAAAAGTCTGTCTCCATCTTCTTTGCAGGTTCCCTTCAGGTGCTGGAAAGCTGAAATTAGGTCTCCCCAAAATCTTCTGGCTGAACAATTCCAATTCTCTTAACTTTCTCTTGTAAGAAACCACTTCAAGCAGTTAAGTCTATAGGCTTCTAAACATAATTTACATAAAATCCATCTTCACTTATGTACCCTGTAATGTGAAATACACATTTTTCTTTAAATGCATTTTCTGATATTAAGGGCAGTGCAAGATTACTGGCCCAGCAGGACTTCATGTCGAGGGAATTTGTGAGAACAGCAAGCCCTGAGTTTCCTCAGTGGTATGCAATGGATTTACATGACAGTAAAACTTTCAATCTATGGTGAAGAGACAGGCAGCGGAAAAACAGCAAAAAAATAGGGATAGGCAGATTAATGAGAAAGACAATGGCAGTAAAAATCCTCTGGATCTAATATTAAACATCATTTCTAAAGTGAAGCCAGGCAGCTTCACTCCAGACAGAAGGAATTAATGCAGAAGTTTATTAACTCAGTTACTAAGTGCAATTGCAGAGTGTATAGGAGGCATCACTTTTCAGGACATCAGCCCTCCTTTCATTTTACGTTCATCCAGTGCGTTCTGTTAAGAATGGGGGCTCCAGCAGGAGCGCATATATTCCCAGACTTCCAAAACATAAGTCTGGATACTGGTCACCTAATTCTAAGTGACTTTGGGTCTGGTAAGGAATGCAAGGCAAGTTAAGGAATACTTCTGCAATTTTAAAGCAAGTGATATATATCCATTGCAACAGAATTATGATAGAGCTATCTATTATGTAATTAAATGGATTTGAGTTTTGTCACTGCCACTGAAAATGCTATAGACTATTGTATGTGCTAAAGAAGAGGAAAATATAAATGGAATCTTTTGAAAAACAAGTATTTAATCTGATATATATATATATATATAATTTTAACTTAGGTGGAAGACTGAAATGAATTGAGAAAAAAAAAAAAAAGAGAGAGAGAAACAGAAAAGGATTTACTCTTGTTTCTAAACAAGAGTTCTTGTGGTCTAGTTGGCACAGTAGGAAACTGGTTACATTTTCTTAGTTTTATATTATCGTGTGTTCAGCCCTCAATTTTTCCCATGCAGCATGCCCTGAGACTTCAAAGCCACTGCAGAGTTAGCATTCTGTATCAGCACTGATAATCAGTGTGCCGGAGTTAAATGTTCTTTATTTCCAAACTTTCAGAACACACTCATTTCTTTCCTCCTGTGTACTCTTCACACTGACTTGGGTTCACTCATTGCTGTGAGCTGAGTGAGAGTACATAAATTTTGAACACACCGATCCATATCTTGACTGACTGCTTTGTGCCACCTCACCAGTTCTAAGAGTCAAGGGGAAGAAAATTAAAAAATACTGTACAGAATTCATTACTAAGGTAATTGTAGATCTGAATAGTAAATTATACCTTAGTGCTGAAAGACCACAATCTATTACAGGGTTATTAATTGCTATCAGAATATAAAAATAATTATAGATGAAACTTATTGCATGTACTTGAATATTGATAAAAACTAAATTTTCCCACAGATTTGGTATGGTGTCTTGGTGATACTGTTGTCTTTGCATTTTATGATTTGTATAGTATAATTTACTTCACAGGAAGTATATTCATATTCTTTTTAATTTTTTCCTCCATTTATTAGGCTATGCCTGTATCATTCTATATTAAATGCACTCTACTTTCCAGTTTCCACATCTTTACTAAAAAGGGAAAATTAACTTTTTTGTATGGAGATATAAACTTCAGCTTCCAAGGAAATATGTCTCTCAGAACTTCAGTGTATTTTTAGAAATAACATTAATAGATACATACATGCATGTCTGTCTCTTTTCCTTCTTCCCTTATCTCCCTCCCTCCTACTTTCCTCATCTTTACCTTTCTTCTATTTCTCCCAGATGTCAAACTGCATTTTTTTCTTCCCGTTAGCATATTTTGAAAGACTTAAGGCAAAAGTATAGAGCTATAGACAAGAGAAACCAATGGAGGAGGAAATATTGACTACTAAGAGCAGCTTTTCCACTTCATCTGATCTATTATTTTCTTGTAAGCCTTGCACTGCTAAGCAAGTTTAAGCCATATATTGCATTTCTTTCTCCTTTTCCACTTTTTAAGTCTTCAAGATGTCTTTAGTTCAAACACCAAGACACCTGAATTGATGAACAATTGTTCTGTAGTCAAGTATACGCATCTCTAACTAAGCTACAGCCACTGCAGACATAAAGGTTGAATTTAGTAATTCAGCTACCTTCTTCATTACATAAAGATAAGTCAACCTATCACACTGAAAAGAATTAAATATGATTGCAACAAGGAGAGATCTTTACAAGAGCAGTAGACAGTAACATTTAAAAAGCTAACAAAAGAGAAACCCTTCAAAAAGAAAATTCATTTACACTGCTCAGTTAGTATAATATGTACCATAGCATACTGGAGTGTGTTTGGCACAATTACAGGAAAAAACCCAAACAAAACCCCAAAAACATAACAGATGACTGCTTTAGTTGTATTCTATGTATTTCTTTCTGCTAAAAGCACAAAAATTATGGTTTCATCATGGATAAGAATGACTATCAGGAATTTTCATTGCTAACCAGATTCAAGGAAAGCTCATATAACTGAAGCTATGTGTATTGATAAATATGACAGTATTCCCCCTCTATTAAGGTCAGATCCCAGTATAGCAGATTGTGGATTGTAAAATAGAATTATTCTCCCAGAAGTGCTCAGCTGACAGTGTCCTTCCTGGTGTGAAACTGAGCACATTTCTTGTTTTCTATTGTGTCAGGAGGACAAGTAGTGGTAGTACAGGGTACAGACCTCTTTGTGTGTAAGTTGGAGACATGAGGAGTAAAGGCAGCCAACCCTTGAATACTTTTTTTGCCTATTATCTATGGGAGACATCCCTGGATTTAACTACCCTCAGGCTTTATGGAAGACAGTTAACTGAAGACTATCCACAAGAGGTCCAGGGAGTGACCTGACAATTAAACAAGCTGGTTTATCAGGCAACACTTTGTTGCATAAAAGTCTTTTATTTAGTACTGTCAGTGTTATTGCTAAGTAGATAAGCAGCAGTTAGCTACCAAAAATACAGTGCCTACGCTCTGCATAATAGGTGTTTCTTGCTGAATTGCTCTGCATTGGTTACTGTCGGCAATAGTAGTATATATACCTAGATTCTCCAGAAACACGTGTAAAACATAATAGCTGAAAAAGAGTATTTTGCAGTATCATACTGAAAACATTGTAAAACCGAACAGTCAAGGAGATTAGCTCAACATATTGGTTTTGTCCATTTTTTATAAAAAAAAAAATATTGAAAGTGTTCTTCTAAGCTTCAGATAATTTGTGAAGCTGTTTATACCAAGAAAAAAAAATTGTTATTCTCCTCCTGAAATTTTTTTTAACAAAAACCCACATTTATTTCTATTTAAGAAAACACAGTCACCACTGCAAGCATTAATTTTTCCACAGGCAGACCCTTGGAGATCTTGCTCTGGATTTCAACTACTACTATTTTGAGTTACCTTTAACACTGCAGTGTTCAGCAGAGCCACATCATCTATATTGTTCACTGAGAACATGTGGAAACAGTGCCATTTTGATTTTTGTCTTATGCAAAATTAGATGTATTCTGGTTTAAGCTGGGTTAGAATTAGTTTTCTTCCGAGTAAAGTAAGATGCTGAGATTTAGAAAGTATGACAATAATGTGGGTAACACATTGATGTTTTAGTTTTTGTTAAGTGGTGTTTACATTAAGTCAAGAACTTTTCTGTTCCACACTAGAGAAAAGGCCTGGGGACCACAAGAAGCTGGAAGGAGACAGAGCGAGAACAGCTGATCCTCACTGACCAAAGGAATATTCTGTGCTACATGGTGTTGTTCTTAGTACGTAACCCAGGGAAAAAGCTGACTAGGGGTTGCTGCTTGAGAACTGGCTGACCACCATTTGGTGGGTGGTGATCAATTGCACTGTACATCATTTTGGATATTCTATTTCATCTATCAATAATATTAGTCTTTCCCATTCAGGTTTGGTCTTTTAAAACTTTAAAAACAGTTGTTATCACTGACCCCAAATCTTTCCTTTTTTTCCCCCACAATTCTGTCCCCCATCCCCCTGAGGAGGAGAGCAAATGACTGACTGCGTGACGTTTAGCTACTTGCCGGGTTAAACCTTGATAAGATATGAAGTAGGATGAAAGAAGTAAGATTTTATTTTAATGATAAGTTGAGCACTGGAATCTGCCACAGCCGAGAACAGAAAGTGCAACTGTACAGATGAGCTTGGCAAGTTTGTTTTACAGTAACTTACAATGTTTGGTGCTGATTGCTTTTCACCTAAGTGATAAATAGGAAATAATTAAAACTATAGTTAAATATTTCATAAAAAATATGATACGAAACATCATAAAATATTTTAGAGTAATTATACTTCGTTCTATATAGTTATGTAGTTTGAAACTACAAAAAAAAAAAAAAAAAGTCTTCAGACCAAAATAATGCATATGGATAAAACTATATACATTTAAAGGTCTTAATAGAAGTATCTGTAACACTCCAACAGCAGTTACAATAAGTGGTCCTTTAAAATCATTTAAAATACTTTCAAAGAGAGAATTATGTACTTATGCTTACTTTCCATCTGGAAATAATAATAACAGGATTGGGTTTTTTTTAGGATATATATAGATAGATATTTACAGATAGATAGATAGATAGAAATAGATATAGATATAGATGTATACATATGTATATAAACAAGCCCAGTAACAGAATACTTCCTGCTGCAAGTAAGGGAGTAACATTAAAAATCCTTTTGGGCTGACAAGACACACTTTGTGTTCCCCAGGTGAGAGGGAAAAGAAAGTTATGACAACGGCAATATTTTCAAATGTGTTTCTACTGTGAAACAAGCAATGAAAAATTATAACAGGTGTGCGCTTGCTGGTATTTTAAGTACGATGACATAATTTGAAGATGCCTTTTTAAGAAGGAGATCCTGGGTGTTTAAACAAGATCTAAGCAAGTGTAGAAAAACGGTAATATATAAAGCATTCTGATGTTTGAGCCTAACCTATTTTACACATATCAAAAACAGGAAATAGTTAAGCACAGATTTACCAATATGTGATTTACGTACTTTAGTACTCCTTTATACACCTAATCTCCTATTTCTTTCTAGTCCTGAGTCTCATTTTGAAAAATGTTTCAGTGGGACACTCAACAGACCACACTGTGATGTTTAGGACGGCAATATCCAAAATGTAGGTACTCAAAATTCAATATGTGGTGCTGATCTAGGTGCCTAGGTATAACTATGCACCAAATACAAAAACTCAAATTAGCATTCAAAACAAACAGCTTGCTGAGTGCTGGCATGTTATACACCACTGTATGAAAGATGACTCTACAGTTTGGAAGCTGAAGCACCTTACTGGGGATTCAGAGCTCTACTTTCATTCTGAGAGTGAGACATTGCTGAATACCAGCTCCCTCCTCTCTTCTATCCTGTTGCAGGAGCCTTCCCATGGAAGCTTCAAGTCAGAAATTGGAATTTGACAGCAAGCTGTCTCTGATTTGCTTTTCTCAAGGTAATTCTGCACATTCCATGTAAATGATGTATAATGTCTTGTTCAATAACTGACCTATCTTTTAGAAACTTAGTTTTAATTGCCTTTCACGCTCAAGTGTCTCCATTTTGCAAATCATGTCTTCTGCAATTTTAAAAAGGCTATACCTTTCTGGCAGTGGTCCCACATGTCAAAAGTTCTAACAGGTTTGTTGCACACAAGACAGTATTTTTTCATACTCTGTCATTGTCTAAGACAGTTCAAAACACATGGCAAATGGCTTGAGGACTAGGGAAGGCATTGTTCTTACAGCTCTCATTTTTTCAAAGCCCAACATCTGATGTTATTTCTGCCTTGGAACTGGATAGTTGCTTTTGCTGCTGTGCAGTGCTCTTTCTTTTTATGTGAGCATATGTGCAGCAGCTACTGTCTTAATGTGATCTAGGGACTTCCACTGCTCCTGATGTAATAATTCTCTGCAGTTTCAGTGAAAGACTAAGTCTGTAGCTAAGGGCTAGAAAAGACTTACATCCTCTGCCATTGGGTACAAAGAAGATACACATAATACATGCTTACCTCTGCATTAAGTCCACACTGTAGGTGGCTGATTCCCCAAACTGCAGTTTTTCTCAGAAGCACTCGAGAATTAAATTCTTTATAATTTCCTTAAATGAACTAAGAGCCGACACAATCCCTCCTAGCCTATCTCATATAATAGAACAATTGCAATATGTTCTGTTCTTCCCTTCCCATCTGTCTCCTGATGTCATTTGTGAACTTTCCCCCATTCCTAATATGTTCAAGGAAAGATTTTGAAAAAAAACACCAACTTTACAAATCAAACCAATTTTCCTACATTAATAACATTTTATTCTTAATTTATTGTGTCAGTAAAAGACAGTGCAGTCTAAGTTGCCATCATGCCTTTGGATGAAAACAGTAAAAATGGGGCAATAAAAAACACTCAAATTTCGTTACACATACAAAAAACCTATCAGTTAATATATATGCAGCTCGGATGAATGAGCTTGAGAATTCTTTGGGTTTCCTGTAAAAGGTTAAACCATGAATTAACTAAGTCAGATGGAAATTTCCATTGACCTAACAGCATTATAGCCAGAAATTAATTCATTTCACTTTGCTGGTCTGTCTGTCTGTCTTGCCCCTCCTCCCGCTTTCATTGAAAGGAGGTTCTTCAATCTTGGTTCAAGGCAAACTCTGAAATTCATTCTGCATTAATCATCATGGGATGATGCCTACAAGTTCCCTTTTCTGGTCATACAGCCAGTGGCACATTTCCTGGCTCCCACTCAGAGCCCATACAAGAGATACACAAACCTAACAATACCTTCTTGTAATCTAAGTAAGTCACACCCCAGAGCGCAGTTTTAATTTAAATCATGCGTTATCTACAATCTCATGCTCAGCATAACCATTGCCTCCCAACAGAATGGAGCAAAATTGTATTACAAGAACCACATAATTTTTTTCAAATTTCTATTAGGTTTCTCTTCATTTCTTGAGCCTATGTAAAGAACACTCACCAAAAAACCCATAACATTTAATTCACAGCAATGTTATTTTTTAGCTTTTTTTTTCATTAAATAATGAAGAAATGTATCTTCTGCCATATAGAAGACAGAATGGGAATTATTTTTCTTTTTCATTTTATGATTTCATTACAATCCCTAAGTAAAAAATGACACTTCTATAAATTGCAGGGTTTCTATTTGCTAGGTAACTTGCTTGCTAGAAGCAGACTTATTATTGAATAGCAGAAATTCAAAATGCTCTTTCTCTTCTACCCTTTCAAAGCTTTTAAATAACAGAATTCATAAAAACTTGCTCATTCAACTGTTATTAGCATAAATTTTTGCTTATTTTTTCCTAGAAGAATTTCTTACGCAAGCAAGTTTGAGTAACATGATTCAAATATTTCAGAATATATGAAGAAATTCAAATACATATACTTTCTCCTGGAAGAGCACCTTAAGTTTGGTGTTCCTGAATATTACTAGAACACATACCCTTTTTTTTTTTTTTGGAGACGGGGTTATGTTTTATATAGTAAATGTTGGTTTTCATTAGTTAGAGTATTAATATGGCAAAATAGCACTCTATATTCAGAGAAGATAAGCTTGCTCTTGCATCTAGCTGCCACTATATTTTGTTTTTACATAGATCTGATTATCAAAATTCTCAGCAAATCAAATGAAATAATTATCATTGTCTTTATTAATAATCAGTAACCAGGTTCCCTGATGTTTTTCTTCTTTTGGTAAATCTGAAAATTCATGTCATTCTGCAGCAAAGCAGAAATTCCCAAGCACTAGCTTCCTGAAAGATAAGATGTCAAGGGCATTTTTAAAAATAATTTTGTATCTTTACTGACTTAATATGCAGAAACACATTTCTTCATGTTACCTATTACCCTATCTCTTTAGTCACTGCATTTTATACAGTTTCAGATCAGTTTCAAATCCTTATACTTATCTAGAGGCTAGAGATTCCAGGCCTATAAAGGTTCTCAGAGATAAGCATAATATATTAAATGAACCACTTTTTCAAAACCAATTTTTAAATCTAATACAGGCTGAAACTCTTTGTATAAAATAGCAGCAAAGGACATATTGTGCAAAAGTTGTTTTTTTTTTTAGTGAAAAGGGTATGAGACTGAATTGCTGATATTGTTTCAATATCAGAAATCTTCTTTCAAATAACTATCTTTTAAATGGATGCTTATTTTTTTCAATTATTTTTATCATCTATGTACCTATGTACCTATGTATCAGTGCAGAGATTTTAATTTATGAGGGTTTCAAAGCCTGTTAATGTGAACAGAAATGCCTCTATTGATCCTCAGGACCTTGATCAGTTCCTTTTGTTTTGGGCACAATATTTCAAGAATTTCTGCAAAAACACAGAAAGAAAAGAAACTTCTTTAAGATTTTAATGCAGCACAGAAATTATTATTTAAACCTACATAATCCATAGCCATAGGAACTGGCATCCAGAATAATTAAGAGTATGTGAATGCTGGTGTTTTGTTGGTTTGTTTTTTTTTTTTTTTTACTCAGCTAGAGACTGAAGTATTTTATAATATATCCCTTCCCCCATTTCTCTCTAGCTCTTAAACTAAACTTCCACTAACTTTAACTTGTCAAGAGTTTTCCCTGGCTCCCAGAAGCATTTCTTTTTCTAGGTGTCTATATGTTTTTTCTGAGTACATATAGCCCCCAGTGTAACGATGTTCTGCTATGAATCATTTTCTGTTCTAGCTCTACATATTTATATTTTCTTCTGTTGGTATTTTCATGTATTTGCTGTCACTGCAGAGATGTTTTCTTGTTATTTCTTTTTTCTCTTCAATGAAGCGCACATTGTGAGGGATTTTTTTCCCCTCTGTATTTTCTTCTTTAGTGACTTTGCTTCTGACACTGTTATGAGCTGTAAAATGCTGCAGTTGTCACTTCCTTTTCCACGACTGAGCAGACAAAAGATAGGTTTTTGCAGCTCATGCACTTGACATGGAAAGTAACAGGGACAGGTGGGGTTTTTTTCTTTCAGATTGCAAAGTGTTTGTTTCAGTGAGTGTTATCCTTCAGATTCAGTACTTTTCTTTCTGTGCAGAAGCTGCCACCATCTTTCATACTTCCAGTAAACAAAGATACTAAAAGAATGTGGCATCCACTTAAAGCATAAGGAAATTGACAGTATTTTTTTTTATAACATTCAAATAAAACTTTTGGCAGAATTTGGGAAAATTGAAAATTACTTCCAAATGTAATGCTGCTGCAAAAAACTGAGTAAGCAGACCTAAAAAAATCAATGAGGCTGAGTCACCTATTTTGGAAACACTTTAATGACATGTATCTACACTTAATGTGAAAAAAAAATATTGCACTACAGTACTCTAAATAATTAATTAGGAAAAAAATCAAATTATCTCTCTTTTTCTATATTATTTTTTGTTAGTTGAAGATTTTCAAGAAACCAGGTGGATATGGCAGGACATATCACAGAAAATTAGACTCTCATATTTAGGCAAATCGATTATTGCAATAATTTGAAGGCTCAGTGCTGTCATTATTCTGAAAAGCCAACTCAGTTAATTTTGAAACAGCCCCATACTCAACCCAATTCAGCTGTCTGAATTTAAAGTCCAGTTTAATTCAAAGCAGCTGTGTGACCTTGGATCAGTTTTACTGAGAAAATTGTTGCTAAGGTGTGAAAAAGTCTGTGCTTTAAAACCACAAAAAATAAGAAAAGTAAAAACACAGACAAAATGGTACCTGGTAAAATGGTGAGAGCTACCAGCTCCAAAAAGATCCAAGGGTAAAAATATTGACATCAAGATTCTTTCTAGCTCCCCCGCCCCAGCACAGGAGATCAATTAGAAGACACGAAGTCAGCAACATTGAGGGTCATCCCACTACAAAATGAAACAAAAGCTGACTTTTCCCTATGCAACTGCATGATTAAGATACTACTGATCACTGTAGTAGTCTGTTAATCTTAGCAATACACTGTGTATAGTAGACAATAAATGATTGTTTAGTATTCTCAAATACTGTACAGTCTGTTTCTGCAGTATATTGGCACATGCTAAAAGTTGTCAAAAAAAAAGGAGATAATGTGAAAGACAAAGAATATTAAAGTAAGAAACTGAAAAAAAGTTGGGAAGTGAATTTCCACATTCCCTTAAAATGTCTGGAAAATAAGTAAAAATCAGATATGGCTCTGCTTCTTCAGCAGAACTAAAAAAAGTGGATATTATTTTGCAACACTTTGAATTATACCCTCCATAGGGACCTTTGCCTCCACCTGCCATGTTCTAAGTAGGAAAAACAAGCAAGGAATGCCTACATGGTGAAATACATGAGAAGGTAATTAACACTTCCTAGAGAGTTTAGCCCTGGAGGTGACAGCACCTTTCACTGTGAGAGCTGAACTCTGCCCTTGTATGTAGATAAGCTTTCCTATCAAAACAACACCACTATCAACAGTTCCATAATCAGGAATTCCTCCATTCAGACAGAACCCAAACAAATAATAAAATTAGTATGGCATACAAAATTAACTGCTGTAGCAAAAGTAGCATCAGTGTACCTGTTAGATAAAACTGTAGCCATAGTGATCTGTTTAGCTTTAAACAGAGAATGTCATGCTTTGGCTGTTTTCACTCAGACTGAGCTGCAAATTTGTTTTGTTACAACTAAAAGCCTAATAGTATCAAACAGTCCTGTCACTAACACAGGGAAAGAATGGAAGATGAAATTTCCTTCATGTAATTAAGCAGAGATGCAAAGTAAACTTACTTCAGAAGAGACAACAAAGCTACATTCACTTCTTATTTCCTATAGCTTCCTAAGCTTCTGTTTGCAAATTAAATTACTAATGAATAAGAGATACAGGCCAAGGTTGCACTGAATAGTTGTAACAAAATAATTCATGTCTTACAAAGCAAAAGTGGTGCTAGCAACCTGACTAAATCAGTAAGCCAAAGACATGTATGGAAAGGCTGGGGGATATTTAAAGAAAGTTTACTAGGAAATTCCATATTTCCATGGCATGAAAATTACTCCCCTCTCTGTGCCTATGTTTCCAAAGAAGAGAATGGCAGAAAATGATCCCTTCTCATGAGATCATCTGACACAGTTGGTTCTGGGATGCCCTGCTCTATCATTTTTTTTTCCAAAATCTTTGAGGAGACTACAGCACATCTGGGAGATGACTTAACAGTGAAATGTTGCGGATAAATGAGGTCCATACTGTTCTGGAGCTCATTTCATGTCTTTGACTTAGTGTTCAGAATATTTGTACAGACTTCATCAGCAATCTGAAGTTGAGAAATAACCCTTTTGGGAGAGTCTGAGGTCCCTCAAAGGCAATTTTAGTTTCATTGTGTTTTGGTGGCTGAGGCCTTGCACTGTGGAATAAGACCATCATAAGAAGACAGTTGGAGGGTGAATCAGTTTTTGAAGGACAATTACCAGAAAGTAATTCTTCTGTCTTTCTCCTACAAAGATGCAGCTGGGACCAAACACAATTGCCTCAGTTCTGTACCAGAATAATAAATTCTATTTTCCCTGCTTTCTTTTTATCCTTTGTCTTAATTTGATTCTAAAATACAACTGTTGAATGTTATTTATGGCTTAACTTAACACATAGTTTGGATTCTACCTACCTCCTTCCCTCTTGAACTAGCTGCCTAATATAGAGAGTCTTCAATTTACTGAATACTGGAATTCTATTTCCTTTCCTATATTTATTTTACTTTAAATAACGAATTTTGCCTCAGTGGTAAGGAAGTGACCCTGTATTTTCAGTATGTCATTTGAGGCAATGATCATTAATGTGAATCAGTTACAGCTCTTTTAAACATGACATGAACATCTGATAATAACCTTTTTTTGGTGTATCTGTTCTTTAAATTACAAACAAATCCCACTCAAAAGAGATCCATTCAAAGTGTCTCTGAAATCACAGTATTCCTTTACCAGCCTCATCATTACTGTGTAAGTGCTGATGCTTTCTTTTCCTGGCTGAAAAATCTGGAAGACTTACAAAATGTAGGTCTTCCCACTTTTATTAGAAGTCTTTGAAGTTTAAACCATTTTACAAAACAGCTATAACAACCTTCTTTTATTTTAGTGTCTTATCAATTTCATATTCTGTCATGTAATGAAATAATTTTCCCTTTTGCTTGTTGTATGAATAGGAAGACTTTTGTTTTGCTTTATTTTGTTTTCTTTCTTTTCATTTAAGTATTATTAGGTAGACTTCCAATATATCTAGTTTATGATAGCAAAAATTAATTGAAATCTTCTAAATTCTGTTAAAAGACAATGGTGTTTAATTCTACTGATAATTTTCTTTGTAGAGTTTCTTCCCTTCTTCCATTTATCCAAGTCCTAATTTTAATTTAAGATTTTCTGAGTAAGGCCTGGTACTTACGAGTAGAGAAAAAAAAATTAGGAAACTTAACTATTCAACAGTATTATTCTGTAGAAAATTTCAGTGTACAGGAAAAAAAAGAGAACACTTTAGAATATTTGCTTTTATTACTATTCTGTAAAATAATACATAAAAATAATTATAATGATAAAATTAATATTAATAAAATTCAGTTGTTTTCATCATTTGGAGCTGTAAAAGACAGGTGATTTTTTTCCAAATTTTATTAGCAGTTGAAGTGATTGGATCATTTGGAATATTTTTGTTAAGCAGTGTGCATTGAACTTTCTATGAGAATTGTTGTTTTTTACAGGACACTGCAGAATATTAGATATAGCATAGGATTATGAAATATCCCCAGGAATTTATAGTTATGTTGAGACTAAGACATTGACAAGAAGATCATGGAGTCATGTGACAGGCTCAGAGACAGTAAAGAGAAAAAAATCAGTCTAAGAAGGTTTTACAGAGGTTGCTAAATTGCCTGGTTGGAAGGAAGGACAGGGTAAAGGGTTGCTAACTTTTCATTAACTTGAGTTCATTCATAATAAGTTTTGCAGCTGAAAATACAATCATCTTTATTGCCTCATTAAAGTTAAGGCAGGGGTTGTTTTGGGTTTTTTGGGGTTTGTTTTGTTTAGTTTGTTTGATTTTGTGGTGGTTCAGCACCACCTGGAAATTAAACTCATTGGCCAAAAAGAGCTGGAGGGCAACCAGCCCAGTTATGCGAAGTTTTTACCGTTCATCGGGTGGTTAATTATGACTTTGAGGGTTGCTGACCATCAGGGACCACCAAAGAGACCCTCAGGACATCAGAATGCATGCAAGAATAAGAAAGGAATGTGTATTAATGATTTTGGGGAAATTATTATCATAGGCATGTTTATTACAGGAAAATCAATAAATATGTATGTAAAATACAGTATATAAACAGGAGGTTTTTTTTTTTCCTGTACTTAGCATGCATGATATTTTGTAGGACATATCCCCTCATCCACACAGCCAAATAAAGAATGCCTGCTTCTTAATACTACATTAGTGTTAAGGAGTTTTATTTTTATCAATTTTTTGGTAGTAATGCAGTGTCAGTTTTCCAGCATATCATCTCAGCCTAGATGACTGTGTCAGTTTGATACATTCTAAGTTCAAAGATATGACTTCATCATTTAAAAAAATTAAGCATTTATCTTATGTAGCACTATAATGCTCTGCTGAATCTCAGTGCTTTTAAAATACTTAATAACCTGTGGCTTGGATTTCTACAGGTTTAAAGATCTCATAAAGAGTTATCTCCTTTTGTTTTGAAACTGGCATCTTTGTTTGATGTTTCACATTTATTTATCTGGAAAACAACACTGCTATTCATTACCTTACAGGCTTTTGTCATATCTTATGTTCATCACTTTTCTGCCTTAAGGAAAAGAATCCCAAACTACTTTGGGGAATTGAAACTAGATGATCTTTAAGATCCCATCCAACTCAAGCATTTTATGATTCTATGATTGCACGATTACACGAACTACTACTACATAGTCTTATAAAGTCTGTTAAGTATTTTCTTTTTGAAGTCCTATAAAAAAAGTCCTATAAGAACATGCCAATCAAAGTCCAAACAGGGTTTCACTACCCAGCTACTAAAGGACAGAAGTATAGGTATTACTGATATACAGGTTGATCTTTTAGTACTGGCATAGTGCCAGCTGCTCCTCTCTACCAGGCAATAATCATGGTCTTTCAGCCCTGATACATGCCCATTGCTTTTTCTTATCTACTTATGAATTCTGCAGTAGCTGTGATCTTCAAAAGAATGGGACTGCAGTCTGTCCCAAAGCCTGCTTCTTGCTGCTTTTGCAGCAGACAGGACAGTCCAAAATGACATAGCACCAGCCTGCCCCCCACTGTGATCCTCAAGGTAGCTCTAAAATCCCCCTCAGCCATGGAGTAATGAAGTCCCTCCAGTACTACGTCTCTCTGTCACACGCACCTTAAAATCCAGTTTGTGATTCATGAGCCCTTTGACGGATTCTTCTGGTTGATGCAGTATTTTTTGGGATTTTGTTTGGGTCTTTTCATTATTGTTGCCACACACACTTTTCTGAAGATGATATTTTGTTCTGGTTTTCCATTTTTTAACAGTTACTTGTGTTACTATGCAAACAAAAGTCTGCCCCAGTTATATTGCGTGATCATTCTGTTGGGCTGGATGCAGGGGCTTCCAAATCTGGCTTGAAGGACAAGACTACTCCTTTCACATGATGGGATTTACACCAGGGTTTCCTACGAGGGTGCTATAACCCTTGGAAATGTACCCACTTCTCCACATACCACCCAGACTTGTAGGTGTCCTTTCTCTTGAAGCACCTGCTCACCACTGCAGATATTTCAGGGCTCTCTCTCCAGCTTGGTAAAGTGAAGGAACCTGAGTTTGCCTTTCACTTTTGTTTAATTAGTGTCTCTTCACAATTAAACTTTAATTACTTATTCAGCTAGTTCCTATTACATAGTGTTTCCTCTACTTTATACTGGTTTTTATGGCTATTTTTACTCCATTTCTAAAGCTTTATAGATGTGTGTATATACACAGAAGATATTCCCCTATATACCCATTTAGAAACATATATAGTAAAACTAGTTGTTCTTTGTATAAAACACAATGTTTTTAAATATTTTAATTTTTTTTTTTGTTTATAAATACCTGGGTTTTTATATCTGAGCACTTCCTTGTCAAAAGGAAGCAGACAACAGAAGGAAGGGCTGCCTGAGAGCATATGGGTATGGCAGCATAAAGAACTGAAAGGCAGTTGTTCTACAGCTATATTTATTAGCAGATATAAAAAGCTATTGGTATTTCGGCATGTGTACTGAAGTATAAATATGACCAAGCCATGTTATTGAGACTACATACAGAAATGGAAGAGGTTTTTTTAAGTACATCTGTTTTGAACAGCTTAATTAATTTTACTAGTGTATGAAGATTTAATTTCTAATCCTCTGCTAGAGCAAAGAACCCATTTGAATATTTGAAATATTTGGATCTCAGCAATGTCTACAGGAATTGGTTTAGCCATGATCCTAGTCTTTTGCATTTAAATAAAACTTTGGATAAGTAATAACTTAAGGAAGAACTGAAATATTGGACCATTTTTTCATTAGAAAAAAAAAAATATGACCTTTACACTGTGCTCTGCCAGTGTTTTTCCAGAGTAGATTAGAAAGATATCCCAACTACCAGAATTGGATGTCTCAGGCTGCAATATTCAGTATAAAAATCATTTGCATCAGTAATCATTGCCATTCTGAAAGCAGTTGCTTCTAAGAATGAACATAAATCTGTTCTGAAATGCTTTAAATCTCTTAGGTTGCAATTGCTGCATTCTGAAGCATGAAATACTTCACTCTTGGGAATATGTTTTGTTTGACTTCTATTCTGTATTTTGCTGCTTTTAATAGTAAATGGCACCCTTTAGAGTTACTTATTAGAAAGGGGTTATTTCTTGGTTATTTGGGCATGATGATTTTCTTCTAGCATCGTGTATCATATAATGGTTACTTTTTTTTTTTTTTTTTTTTTTTTTTTTTTTTAAGCTGTTAACACACATGCTTCAGAGGCTAGTAAAACCTCCTACAGATCTTTTTAATAAAAAAATTGGCTTGGTGACAGTTGGGTTCTGGAAAAGAATCACTACTTCTACCACTGTAAAATTAAGAAAAGTTCTCCCCTTCCTCTTTAATTTCTTGGAAGCTAACAACAACATTCTTATTAGTAAAAACCATTATTGGAATTAGTATTATATTACATATGCAGATATGTTTTATTTAAGGATAAAGAACTAAAGGCTTCAGAGGATGTTGCCTGTTCAACCGGTTCATCTGCTTGAAAATTAGTATTTGTGAAACATATAAAGCACCCTAAAGGTCTTTTTTTTTTTTTCTTTTTTTTTTCTCTTTTTTTTTTTTTTTCTTTTTCTTTTTCTTTTTTTTTTTTTCTTTTGTTTTTTTTTTCTTTTTTTTCTTTTTTTTTTCTGGTTGGTTGGTTTTGTTTTGATTTAGCTTTTTTTGGTTGTTTTTTATTTTTTTGTTTTTGTTTTTGTTTTTTAGGGCAGAAGAAAAATACAGTGACATTTCTGAAGCAGGACAAACCTTTACTGTGCATCATACACCATAAAATGTGTTTCCTTTCTCAGTGGAATTCTCTCTTTTTTCGAGAGATAAAGTGGAAGATAAACTTTAGTATCTGTGCTTTAAACACTTAACCTATCCTTTATGTAACATCTAGAGTGTGGTGGTGTCTAGAGTCACTTACTGGTTTTTTCACTTACCAGACTGCATGCAATTTTTTATCCTTAGGTTCAGTGGGTCTGAACCTCAGACTGAAGCATAGAGAGAGCATGGAAGAAGAAAGAGTGACTCTCACCTGGGTTGAAGCTAGATGTTTGTTGCTCCCACAGGGCCATGTCCAGAGAGTGTCTCCTGGGGTTCTGGTTTCAGCTGTTGCATGGGGGGTGTGGGGAGAGGGAAGGATGAACCATAACCAATACCAGGTAAGGAGCGAGTGACCAAGACAGAAAGACAATACACCGGACATCTGATACATGATACAGGGCGGAGAAGTCACACGCTCTGCCAATCACCCCAGACTCTCACCAGCCTCTGGGCTGGGTTGCAGGGAGATGGACAGGACCCACAACTAGGGAAAAACCAAAGGGGTTAAAACACGGGGTAGTCTGGAGCAAACCATTCTACATAAAATTACAAACTAATAATTTCACACCGCTACATAAGAGGATACAAACATCCTAAGTAAAGAACACTGGCTACAGCCAAAGGAGAGAAGCATAGGTCTCCACAGGATTTTTCTAACCAGCTAAGTGAGATAAATCCTTTTTCTTTTGACTGCACAGGGGACTAGCATAGAATAAACCAATGACCTCAGGTGATAAATGTGAGCAGCTTAGAAATAGCCAGTAGCTACCCAAGAGACAACATTACATAAATACTTTATCAACAGGTGGCTGATTCAGAGGCATGTGGTGAATCCCTTCTTTGCACTTAAGTATTCCTGCTTTTCAGGTTAGGATGGCTGTAAAGCAAAAGGAACTTTCTCTTCCATAAACTTCTGTTTATTGTATTCATCACAGATGAGGAAAGTGTGTAGTTTAGATCTTCTTATCCTGAGGGAATTCTGTCTTGCCAAGAAAAGAAAGTTCACAAAATGGTTTGCATGGGAAGGGGACCTGAAGATCATCCAGTTCAAAACCCCCTGCCTTGGGCAGGAACATACATCATCAATTAGACTAAGTTGCTCAAAGGTCCATCCAGCTGACCTTGAAAACATCCAAGGAAGGGGCTTCCACAACTTTTCTGGAAAAGCTGTTCCAGTGCCTCACTTACTGGAAGTTAAGTAATAGGACACATAACAGTTTGCAGGAAGTTCTCTTTCATTCTTCCCACTGATTCTGTCCTACTGTGCAGCAACAAGACTTCAAAGCTAATGGGGCCAAAAATGCATGGAATTGAATGAGCAAGAGAGAATTTGAAGATGGAGCTCCTAATACAGAAGACATCTATGGGAGAATTTCTTACTAGAAGCTCTGTCTTTAAAGGTAAATTAAACAGTATTTGGGGACATTCCCAAGCATCAGAACACAATATTTTATACTAGCAAAGTGCTAGAAAATTCTTCAGAATAATTTTAGCATGTGCCAACTAGCAGTCTCTCACAGGAGTCTGAACACTCCTTAGGCAGTAGAATTTTCTAGGAACCATTCCAAGAAGAATTCTGCATAAAGACACTCAGCTCTGAAGACTTACTTTCTATGATTTCTATGACTGATTCTCACTGCTTCTTGCCACCTGGACCCAGTGCCCAGATGCATTCATGAGCATATATAGTTTACTAGTTTATAACAATAGCAAAAACTTTTCTTTATTAAGTGCTCTCCCAATAGTCACAATGTTCTTTATCCTAATATTAAAAAGTAATAATAAAAAAGAAGAACAGAGAATCCTTTCCAGTCTTCCACAGTTATTTCATTCTCACTGGGACATATAATTAAGTTTTTCTGTTTATTCTCTTCCTCTGAACCCAGGAGTGTTGAATTGAATGGAGAGAGAAATAAAAGGAGCTAAAATAAGCTGACCATCTACTTTATCTGGTCTATTTTTTAGAGATGAGAAAAGAAATCTAAGTCTAGGGTTTTAAGAGTGCTTGATGTCAATAGTCAGTTGTCTTTTAAAATAATTTACAGCTTCTTTTTTATGACATTCAAGGTTCCAGTTAGAATGCTAGACTTTTGGAACATTTCCTATGCCAACCTACATTTTTGTTAGAAAAGTTTACCCAATCTCCTCTTATCTCATTCAGATCTTAATCTTGCATGCAAATCAAATTAACCACCGGAGAGTTACACTACAAATTTTGTCTATGACATACAGCAGACATACATAATAGATTAAAGGGCTTTAAATCCAAATCATTCATAATTAAATTCATGTAATCATAGGATACTTTGAGTTGGAAGAGACCTTAAAAACCATCTAGTTCCAACCTGGTCTTGAATACTTCCAGCGATGGGACATCTACAAGTTCTCTGAGGAGCCTCTGTTGCTGTTTCCTCACCCTCACAGTAAAGAATTTCTTTCTAGTATCTAATCTCTTTAGGTTTAAAACCATTACCCCTTGTCCTATCAATACATGCCCTGGTAAAAAAACCCTCTCCAGCTTTCTTGTAGTCCCTCTTTAGGTATTTTAAGGCATTAGGAATCTGTAAAGATTCATATTTTATGTAGTACGCAACCTTATATTTTATCACTATGTTGGGTCTTTTTCTTGCATGTTGTTCTAACCACGTTACTTGCTAATATTTACTTTTGTTTCATCAATTACCTATTAGTATGGTGCCAGAGACTTCACATTCAGTTTCTTGTAATCTCTGATTTCTGGTCTGTTACACTGATTCTTTTTTCTCCTTCTCAAAATAAACTCAAATTTTATCTTCTGTGAAAATCACCATAGGTAGTCATGTTCCAAATACTGCTGTGAAATACAATTTAAAATTATGCAGGTCTTTATCTTTCTCTATTCAAACATTTAGAAACCCTATATCTTTCCATCAGTAGTAATAAAGCTTAACCACTGGAAATATATTGTTCTTTACCCATGTAAAAAGTACATTGAAGTTATAAGAATTTTGAAGCTGTAAAAGCCAATAACATAAAAAAAAAAAAAAAAAAAAAAAAAACAAACCATAAAACTAATTAAAAAAACCATAAGTTTTTTTTTTTTTTTTTTTTTTTTTTTTTTTTTTTTTTTTATTCCTCCCTACTTTTCCCCAAATGATGTGGTGGATAGGATAAAAAGTTCTACTTCCTACCACATAAAGAAAACTCAGCCATTCACTGTTTTTTCATGTGAATTTCATGTGCATGTGAATTTCAATTTTGACTGAGAAAGCATACATAGCTGTCTTGGTTTAGGAAGACAGGTATCTGCTAGGTAAAATTACAATCAGAGGCTCTTTGGCAAAGATTTGGGAAATAGGAATAGCAGTTCTTCACTAGTATGTAATACAAAGCAAACAAACACAAAAAAAAACTCCCCCCCCCCACCAAACAACTACAGCATTAATGGCAAACGACAACAGTACCAAGAACCTTGAGGGCTTTGTTTCACAAAACCCAGGGCAGTTTGGTTTCGGTGTCCCTGCAGGATCCTCAGAGCACCAAGCTGGAACAGTGGAAAAGTCCCGGGCTGGTAGCTGGGATGGCAGGGTGTCCCGGCAGGCAGGGGCAGGATGTCCCGGCAGCGCAGGGGGTGCAGGGTCACGCTGCAGCAAGAGGAGCAGCGCCGAAGAAGCTCGAAGGCGAGGCAGAATAACGGCGGCCCAGCTTCTGCTCGGCGTGCTTTGCGGCGGCTGAGATCCTCGAGGAGCGGCCGACACGCGTCTCCCGAACGCCGGAAGCAGAAAAGCACGCAGCTGCCTCAAGCTGTGTCTTTTACCTGCGTTATCTCCCCCTTCCACCTTTTGTCCATCTCTTTGTTTCAGCCAAGCACTCTCAAGTATCCAACACCCGGTCCCCTTGGCAACCCGTGGGGAAAAAATTCCCCAGAGAAAGAAGGAACAAACCCAACCCCCAACATTATCCACCCCGAATTTTTTTCCCATACAAACATATTACATTGAGTTTTAACTATTAAAAATACATATATATATATATGCAAATATGGATGCAGCCACATTGTCATGGGTAGTTCACCCCAAAACAAGGTCCCCTTGAGGTATGCATCGGGTCTCTCCATCCTTTTGCATCACCCACCAGGTGCAACCTGGTCCCTGAGCGAAGACAACCCCACGGATGGGATTGTCTTTGCTGGAGGCAGGATTAATCCAAACAGTTTTTCCCAGCATACCTCTCATGTGTACCACTGGAACCTTATCTCCGTCTGTCTTTTGCAAGGGCTCAGATTGGGCAGGACCTGCTCGGTTGGTGGAACCTCGAGTGTTCACCAACCAGGTGGCCTTTGCTAAATTAGTATCCCAATTCTTAAAGGTTCCCCCACCCAGTGCTTTCAAGGTAGTTTTAAGCAGGCCATTGCACCGTTCAACTTTCCCGGCCGCTGGTGCATGATAAGGAATATGGTACACCCACTCAATGCCATGTTCTCTAGCCCAGGTGCTTATAAGACTATTCTTGAAATGAGTCCCATTGTCCGACTCGATTCTCTCAGGGGTGCCATGTCTCCACAGGACTTGTTTTTCCAGGCCCAGGATGGTGTTCCGGGCAGTAGCATGAGGCACAGGGTAGGTCTCCAACCATCCAGTGGTGGCTTCCACTATGGTTAGCACATAACGCTTGCCCTGGCGGGTTTGGGGAAGGGTGATGTAGTCAATCTGCCAGGCTTCCCCATATTTATATTCGGACCACCGCCCACCATACCATAAGGGCTTCACCCGCTTGGCTTGCTTGATTGCAGCACATGTCTCACAGTCATGGATAACCTGAGAAATACTGTCCATGGTTAAATCCACCCCTCGGTCTCGGGCCCACTTATAGGTGGCATCTCTGCCCTGATGACCCGAGGCATCATGGGCCCATCGAGCTAGGAACAACTCTCCCTTGTGTTGCCAATCTAAATCTATCTTTGACACTTCTATCTTGGCAGCCTGATCTACCTGCTTGTTGTTTTGGTGTTCCTCATTAGCCCGACTCTTGGGAACATGGGCATCTACATGGCGGACTTTCACAGGCAGCTTCTCTACACGAGTGGCAACGTCCTTCCATTCATCAGCAGCCCAGATTGGTTTTCCTCTACGCTGCCAGTTGGCCTTTTTCCACCTTTCCAGCCAGCCCCACAGAGCATTGGCTACCATCCACGAATCAGTGTAGAGGTAGAGCTTTGGCCACTTCTCTCTTTCAGCAATGTCAAGGGCTAATTGAACAGCTTTGAGTTCAGCAAGCTGACTTGATCCCCTGTCTCCTTCAGTGGCTTCTGCAACTTGTCGTGTGGGGCTCCATACGGCTGCTTTCCACTTACGGTTCATTCCCACGATGCGACAGGAACCATCAGTGAAAAGAGCGTAGTGTGTTTCTTCTGCTGGCAGTTGGTTGTATGGAGGAGCTTCTTCAGCTCGTGTCACTTGTACCTGCTCCTCTTCGTCCGTGAAACCGAAGTTTTCTCCTTCCGGCCAGTTTGTAATTATCTCCAAAATCCCAGGGCGATTTGGGTTTCCAATACGGGCACACTGTGTGATGAGGGCAGTCCATTTGCTCCATGTGGCATCGGTGGCATGGTGCGTGGAGGGAGCCTTTCCTTTAAACATCCACCCTAGCACTGGTAGTCGGGGTGCCAAGAGGAGTTGTGCTTCTGTGCCAATCACTTCTGAGGCGGCTTGAACTCCTTCATAGGCGGCCAAGATCTCCTTCTCTGTGGGAGTGTAGTTGGCTTCAGATCCTCTGTAACTTCGACTCCAGAATCCCAGTGGTCGTCCTCGGGTCTCCCCTGGCACCTTCTGCCAAAGGCTCCAGGACAAACCGTTGTTCCCGGCTGCAGAATAAAGCACATTCTTCACATCTGGTCCCGTCCTGACTGGGCCAAGGGCTACTGCATGAGCAATCTCCTGCTTGATCTGGGCAAAGGCTTGTTGCTGTTCAGGGCCCCAGTGGAAATTGTTTTTCTTGCGGGTAACCAGGTAGAGAGGGCTCACGATCTGACTGTACTCAGGAATGTGCATCCTCCAAAAACCTATGGCTCCTAGGAAAGCTTGTGTTTCCTTTTTGCTGGTCGGTGGAGACATTGCTGTGATCTTATCAATGACCTCAGTGGGGATCTGCCGCCGTCCATCTTGCCACTTTACTCCCAGGAACTGGATCTCTCTGGCAGGTCCCTTGACTTTGCTCTTCTTGATGGCAAACCCGGCTTTCAGCAAAATCTGGATGATCCTCTCTCCTTTCTCGAACACTTCAGCTGCAGTCTTTCCCCACACAATGATGTCATCAATGTACTGTAGATGTTCCGGAGCCTCACCCTTCTCCAGTGCAGCCTGGATCAGCCCATGGCAGATGGTGGGGCTGTGTTTCCACCCCTGGGGCAGCCGGTTCCAGGTGTACTGCACGCCCCTCCAGGTGAAAGCAAACTGAGGCCTGCATTCTGCAGCCAGAGGAATGGAGAAAAATGCATTGGCAATGTCAATAGTGGCATACCACCTCGCTGCCTTGGACTCCAGCTCGTACTGAAGTTCCAGCATGTCCGGCACAGCAGCGCTCTGCGGTGGAGTCACTTCATTCAATGCACGATAGTCCACAGTCAGTCTCCATTCTCCATCAGACTTGCGCACAGGCCAGATGGGGCTGTTGAAGGGTGAGTGGGTTTTGCTGACCACCCCTTGGCTCTCCAGCTCACGGATCATCTTGTGGATGGGGATCACGGCGTCCCGATTTGTCCGATACTGCCGACGGTGCACTGTCGAGGTGGCAGCAGGTACTTGTTGTTCTTCTACCTTCAGGAGTCCCACTGCAGATGGGTTCTCTGATAGTCCCGGCAAGGTGTTCAACTGCTTAATGTTCTCTGTCTCCACAGCAGCTATTCCAAAAGCCCATCTGAGTCCTTTAGGGTCTTTATAATATCCATTCCTGAGGAAGTCTATGCCCAGAATACATGGAGCCTCTGGGCCGGTCACAATCGGAAGTTTCTGCCACTCCTTCCCGGTCAGGCTCACCTCGGCTTCAACCAGAGTCAGTTCCTGTGATCCCCCCGTCACCCCGGCAATGGAAATCGGTTCTGCCCCCACATGTCCTGATGGCATTAGAGTACACTGCGACCCAGTATCTACTAAAGCTTCATATTTTTGTGGCTCTGATGTGCCAGGCCATCGAATCCACACAGTCCAAAAAACCCGATTTTCCCGTGCCTCTTCCTGGCTAGAGGCAGGGCCCCTCTAGCACTGGTTATTATTCCCTTCTTGGACGTACATGGTAGAGGTTCCTTCGAGGGAATCTGACACAGCATTCCCACCTCCGTAATACCTGGCAGCTTGCTCATGGGAGGCTGAGGCTACCTTCATTCTAGTGGAACTCCCTCTGTTAGCGTTTCTCTCCTTGAGCTCACGTACCCGTGCTGCCAGGACAGAAGTAGGTTTCCCATGCCACGCTCCCATGTCCTCCCCATGGTCCCGCAGATAAAACCACAGGTCAGCTCGAGGGGTGTACCCTCTCTCTCTCACTGGGGAATGTTGGGCTCTGATTCTGGGGCCTGTGACTCGCACCGGTGCTACATGGGAACTGTTCCTTCTCATCTCCTCTCTCATTTCCCTCATCTCCTCTTTGAGTTCCTTCACCACCGCAGAGACATGAGCCTGCATTGGACCACTGATCATACTTTCATAATTTCTGAGCTTGTTGGCAACAGAACCCACTGTCTCTCGGTTATCCTCGGCATTAATTGTTGCGATGAATGTGGCGTATTGGGATGGTCCATGAGTTGCCAGATTCCACAACATGTGCCCTGTGCATTTAACCTTGTCGGGGTCATTATCATGCTGTCCGGTCCTCCCAAAAAGTACTTCCAATACTGCCACTTCTCTCAACTGTTGGATTCCTTCCTCAAGGGTCTTCCATCGCATTCTATTGTTGTGCTCTTGCATTCTGTCTCTGTGGACAAATCTCTCTCTCACACTCATTAGAAGTCGTTCCCAAAGGGGAAGGGGCCTTTGCTCTCTTACAAATACCTGATTTATACCTGAGTCCTGGGTCAAGGGTCTCAAATTCCTTGCTTCAGCACTATCCAGTTGCACACCTGTACCCATAAGGTCCCAGACTCGAAGTAGCCAGGCTGTATAAGCCTCACGTCCTCGTCGTGCAATATCTTTTTGCAGATTACGTAGACTTTCATATGTCAGGGACTCAGTGATGATCTCAACCTGTGGCTCTTCTGTGGGCTGTGAGGACCCTCCTTTCTTACCCTTAATATCAGGATCTGACGATTTCACTTTACACTTCCTTGTTTCCACAGGGGCGACTGCTGCTGGCTGTGGCTGCCCTTGTGGTTCAGCTGGAACCTGGACAGTTGTAACGTCTGTGGGTTCCACTGCTGCACCATCAGTGTCTGCCTTCTCGGGGCAGGGGGAGGGTTTTTCATGAGCTGGGGAAATGTACTCCGTCAGCATCTGGCCCATCTCATGTATCTCTTTTACCAGAACCTCAACCCAATCCGGGTGGGTCCTTTCTGAGGCAGGCTGTGGGGCAGAGTCAGGCTCTGGGGTATCATCCCTGTTCTGTGGGGTGGGTATCAGGGTGGTTATCCAGGTCAATCTTCCCTTATCTCTGAATGCTAAACAGAATACGCATATTAGCAGCACCAGCCATTGTATGATATCATTAGCATTCAGAGAGGATTTAAACCCTTCAAAAACTGGTGGGGCAGACCCAAAGAGATGGGTAAAGGGTTGGGAAAAAGAAACTTCCCCCGGTGTCATTTCCTCACAGTAGGTACCATTGTTAAAGTAACTCCAAAAACACACAGTTAGTGTACGATAGCCCTGAATCCATGTGCCTGCCTTCCAGAGGAAATTAAAAATCCATGAGTTCTTCACCTTATGAAGCCATAAAATAAACTGGATGACAGTCACAGTAGCCTTAGTTATAGGGCCCATGTTTAGATAAGGGCCTGCAAATGGAAGGAATACAGCCACAACCACATGCCACCCAAACCAGGCTAAGTTAGACCACATGATGCAGCCTAATGAGGTTTTTATATCCAACGCACACAAAAGAAAGTACTAGGTTAGTTAAGAACTGCTATTTCTCTTCCCTTTTCTTTTCTCAGTGCCCTCAAGCCCCACACTTGGGCGCCAAAATCTGTCTTGGTTTAGGAAGACAGGTATCTGCTAGGTAAAATTACAATCAGAGGCTCTTTGGCAAAGATTTGGGAAATAGGAATAGCAGTTCTTCACTAGTATGTAATACAAAGCAAACAAACACAAAAAAAAACTCCCCCCCCCCACCAAACAACTACAGCATTAATGACAAACGACAACAGTACCAAGAACCTTGAGGGCTTTGTTTCACAAAACCCAGGGCAGTTTGGTTTCGGTGTCCCTGCAGGATCCTCAGAGCACCAAGCTGGAACAGTGGAAAAGTCCCGGGCTGGTAGCTGGGATGGCAGGGTGTCCTGGCAGGCAGGGGCAGGATGTCCCGGCAGCGCAGGGAGTGCAGGGTCACGCTGCAGCAAGAGGAGCAGCGCCGAAGAAGCTCGAAGGCGAGGCAGAATAACGGCGGCCCAGCTTCTGCTCGGCGTGCTTTGCGGCGGCTGAGATCCTCGAGGAGCGGCCGACACGCGTCTCCCGAACGCCGGAAGCAGAAAAGCACGCAGCTGCCTCAAGCTGTGTCTTTTACCTGCGTTATCTCCCCCTTCCACCTTTTGTCCATCTCTTTTTTTCAGCCAAGCACTCTCAAGTATCCAACACCCGGTCCCCTTGGCAACCCGTGGGGAAAAAATTCCCCAGAGAAAGAAGGAACAAACCCAACCCCCAACAATAGCTTAAACTCTTGTCAAGGAAAAGATGCTGCTATTACTTTTCTGGGATTGTTTTCAAAGGTAGAATGTCTTTCAATGATCTATTTAATGACCAGATATTAATCTAGTTGCCTAAATGTATGATTTAAATTCAAGTGTTGCTTATTTATCTATTTATTTATTTAAATGTTTGTCTTGAATTTTCAGTTTAAAAAAAATATCACAGAGAAATTATTTACTTACTCTCACTGAGTAACCTAACATTCAATGGATCTTAAATTTGCAAGCAAGTTGCAAATTTTACTTTCTTTGCAAGTATTGTAATCTTGGGTTGGAGCAGTGGTCTTTGTAGTCCTGTATCTTATGTATCTTAAGTCCTGTGCTCAATGTTTCTTCCATCTCCAAAGTCACAAAACTCATAATCTACTTTACTGTGTAATAAAACACCATGAAAGAGATTGCTTGTGGATGTCAGCTGGTGAGCAGCTCATACCCTAAAGCATGAAGATTTATGGCCCTTGTAAATTTTTTTCCTGAGTTAGTGTAACCACAGATGTTATTTGCTATTATTTGTTGCCACAGTTATTTATGGGCCATGCTTTCAGCCACAAGTCTACAATTCTTGAATAAGAGGCTTATGCACTTCATCCTACCCCAGCTACTTGGAGCTGTTGTGAAATTTCAGCTACTTGATTCTTAAGTGGCAAGTCAATCAATAAAGTCACACTGTTGCAATAGAATTTTTTTCCCCTGTGTGTTTTATCTAGGTGTGTGAGATCTTTCTGACAAAATACTTCTCGAGAACTTTCAACTTTTCCTCATAGAACATGCCAAACATTTTCTGATAGGTTTCTTCTTAGTTCACCATTGTCTCAGTTTCTTAGCATTCACAGTGTGATATTGATGTCACAGTGTCATCTGAAAAAGGAAGAAAACTCACCCATGTTGCATTTCAGTGGGGATTAACCAAATTTTGACACCTTTCCATTTTGAATTGATGCTGAAAATATGAAACACACTAAATATTAAATGAGAGACAGATTTGGTAGCTTTCTTACTGATAAACAATTTTAGCCATTTCAATTGTTTAATGAAAACTTATCTCACAAAAGAAAACTTGTGATTCTAAAGCACCAAATATTATGTAAAGAAATAAATTTAGAGAAAGCAATACAGAGTTGTATACTTTGGTGTACAATAGCTTACACATTCTAAACAGTCTGAATACCTGTAATTCTAGATATTTTACTTTCAATAAGGTACAGTTTCTGCCTTGAAACAATTGCTTATTACCTAAAAAGACTAGGAGAATAAAGAGTTAAAAGCAAAAAAAATATGTCTTAAGAGGTATGAAATGAGTTTCCCAAAGTCAGTCTTGGAACAGCTGAGCTAAAAATAGAAATCAAATATCCTGAATCAACCTCCAGTGTCTGTGTTCTTATCCAAGAGTGCAGAAAACACTAAATATTTACAAAATAAATCAAAGACTTGCAAGAATGTGTTAAAAACCACTGAAATTGATGATTCATTTTAATTCATGTATTTATTTCATCCAGTGAGTATTTAAGTTAATGTTGATCCTTCTTCATTACTACATGAGGCACATGAGGAAGTATTCTAGTAAATGTCAGTCTTATGAGAGTTTTTTCTTTTGCACAGATGGCTGATTCCAGTTTTATTTAATCCTTTCAAGGTAAAAATCTTCCAGAGACGTAGATATCTAGAGAGGTGTATTGTATTACTTCTAATATCCCTTCTGCCCTTTATTTAGATAATCACCAAAAGCATAAAGAATTTAGGTTATTAACTGGAAAATATTGGCTCAAATAGCTAGCCCTGAAATATCTGTATCAATACTATATTACCAGTTACTGTGCTACATTATTAATAATGGTAACAAATTTCTTATTACTTTAATTTTATGTCAGTAACTTCTATGAAACAGGTACAGCTAATTCAAGACATGATAAGAAAACCATCATAGCAAACTATAAAGCACTCTGCATAAAGTGATCTAAGGAGTAGAATCAACCTACAGGAATATGTGTGTGTGAAACAATTCCATGCCCTCAAGCAGGACTGTAGATGTATTAATAAAAGTTTGTGGGGAAAATCCTGTACCTGCAGAAACCAAAGGCAAAAGTCCCATGGGTCTTGTACTGGGTGCTGAATATCTGGGTCAATATGCATTTCCCTTTCAGATGCATTTTTTCATAAATTAGAATTCTAATATAATTTGTTATCAATAGGTAACAAATATAGCAATAGTATCTGATAATAGATTGCTTCTGTACTTATAGATTTATAATGAAGAAAAAAAGTCATTATCAAATATAATTGTAAAAATAAAATCACTATTACCTAGAAGAAGGCTGTTCTTTAATCAATCCTTTTCAAAATTTTTCTGGTTGGATGATCTAATTTTTTCATAATACAAAAAATAATTTTGAAACTTTTGCAGATTCAGAACTGTCTTTTGCTGACAATTATTTGTGATCTGCTCCTTCAAATAACAGTCACACCAATAGAAATGGAAATACTGTTTTATCCACAGATAAAATCTTGAGGACCAGTTAATTAGTAGGAAAGAAACTGAGATCAAAAGGAAAAAACAAAACCAAAACCTGTCAATCTTATTCCAGGTTTTGGTTCTGCTATATCAAGCGGAAGGGAGGGAGGGAGGGAGGGAGGGAGGGAGGGAGGGAGGAAGGAAGGAAGGAAGGAAGGAAGGAAGGAAGGAAGGAAGGAAGGAAGGAAGGAAGGAAGGAAGGAAGGAAGGAAGGAAGGAAGGAAGGAAGGAAGGAAGGAAGGAAGGAAGGAAGGAAGGAAGGAAGGAAGGAAGGAAGGGAGAAAGAGAGAAAGAGAGAAAGAGAGAAAGAAAGAGAGAAAGAAAGAGAGAAAGAAAGAGAGAAAGAGAGAAAGAGAGAAAGAAAGAGAGAAAGAGAGAAAGAGAAAGAGAGAAAGAGAGAAAGAGAGAAAGAGAGAAAGAGAGAAAGAGAGAAAGAAAGAAAGAAAGAAAGAAAGAAAGAAAGAAAGAAAGAAAGAAAGAAAGAGATTTTTAAAAAAACCTTAAATCGTAGACCCTATGGGATATGGGCTAGTGCAAAAAGGATGATAATTCAAAAGCATAAAACATTTCATGTGAGGAAATTTTTAATAAAGTTTTAGCTTAGACAGAATATATTTGAGGAGGGAAAGTGACAGATTTTTTAAAAAACTGAATGGTATGAACAAAATTAGTTGGGAAAGATTTGCAGTTTCCCATAATGCAGCATCAAAAAAAAAAAAAAAAAAAAAAAAAAAAAAAAAAAAAAAAGAAAAAAGAAAAAAGAAAAAAGTAATAGGATAATTTTATGCATAAATTTGACCACACATGTAAGTACCCTGCTAGTACTTCACCCAACTGCGAATGCTATTACAGGAGGGAACCTGGCGAGTCTCCTTTAATCATAGCCTACTAGCATGTGTGCAAGAACCAGATAAAGGAGAATATGAGAGACTGGGCTTCTCTTCATTTGATTTCTGGTCCCTATCACAAAGTGAACACATGACTGCAATGTATAAGCAGCTGTATGAAAAGTTGAAAAGACTTCTTTATAGAAGAAGAATTGAACAGGAGATGACTTGTGACCCTAGAGCACAGTCCATTTCAGACAGTCCTGTCAGTGTAAAGTGCTGTTCCTTGCTCTGTTAACTTGATAGAGTTAATTGAGCCCAGACAGAACAAAATTAGGCTTTTTGCTTGCTAACATTCTAACATTTTTACATTGCAGCTGTTAAAATTCAATAGATGACAGGGAAATTTTTTAGGTAAGTGAGGTATTGATGAGAAAGCAATCAAGAACAATGACTACCTCTGGTAGCTCTGCTATCAGAAATTTTATGCATGTGATATTGGACAAAATTTACATTACTAGACTTTAATCCTTTAGCCTTTTCAAAAAACATCAGAAAGACTTTTTAATTGAAGAAAACAAACAAAGAAACAAACAAACAAAGAAACAACCAAAACCAAACCTCTGCCCCCAAACCACCGCCTGCAAAAGAACAAATTACACCACAACCCACCATCCTCTACACCCTTCCCTGTGACAGTTTTCTTTTCTTTGAACTTCCAGGGCCTAAACTTGTGCTGCCATTTTGCACACAAGAAGACTGAGACAAAGTTTAAGCTGTTTATAGAAAGAATTATCAAGTATATGCATTACTAATCTCCAATTATTTTTAATCACAGCATTTAAAAATGAGAATTTGTTAGCAGACATCACATGATCTAATTTCGTGCTGGAAACTTTTCAGCATGCTTAGGAAGCAACAGAAAAAAAGTGACTTAAATACTACACTAAAATTTTATGTATTTTCTACAGAAATACAATGAAAATTTGTTCTCTTTAAAGTTCAAAACATACGTGCTAAAAAACTAATTTGCAGATCTGTTCACATAAAGAAATGTTATATTACTAAAAATTTAACATTTGAGTCTGTAATTTTTTCTTCTATATCACTTACTTCACTGCACAGTATTATTTTTATGGATTGTGAGCTCACCAAGCACTTAAAAATGCCTCATATGAATCCAATGAAATGGCACTCGAAGTTCCATACCTTGGCTTCAGGTTTTTTTATTACTGGCACAGTAATAGCAGTGCTAACATTTGTGTTTATGTAACAACTTCTATTATAAATCATCATTACAGGTATTCACAATTGCCTCGTCCCTTCAGTTTGAGGATAAAATGTATCAGGAATAAGCTGCCCAAATATTTTTCTGGGTTTTATATGAACAAAAATCCATTTAAGGACTGCAAGACAACCGAAAGAAAAGCAATTGCCCCATAGTCTGTGTACTTATTCCTGGCAATCTTTAATTTAAAATTATGTAAATTTATACATGCAGTGAAATAATGGGTAATAAGAAAATGTCTTACGGGAGAGTGCCCTTTGGTGATCTAATGGAAACATCTTTTTTTCCTTATTACTAGAATATAAGAATATTTTTCTGTTGTTTGAGTTTTTTGTTTGCTTGGGGTTTTTTTGTTTGTTTGTTTGTTTGTTTTGTTTTTTGTTTTTTTTTTTTTTTTATGGTCCTCTTGTTGGTTATTTTATGACAGGTGGTTTTATTAATTTTATTTTCTTATTTTGATTTTTAATTAATTAATTTAGGATCCCAATGCAACAATTTTTCCATGTAGAATTCTTGGTAGTGTAGAAGAAATTATTGAAAAAGATGGAGTAGCAGGAGCTAAAGCTTATGTAGGTCTTTTTGAGATGAGACTTATAGTTTGTTTCCCACATACCCACCAAAGCAGAGAGAGTGTAATTAGGGCTGCCATTTTATGACAAGTGAGGAGTAAAAATATAATTAAAAAAATTAAAAATTTAAAAGATTTTGTGTGAGGATTTTTTCTTCTCAATAGATACTATTTATAGTTTGCTGAACATTGGAAATCTGAATTTCTCACAGTGCAACCCCAGACTGTCACATTTCACTAGAGCCTTACATATTGTTTGGTCTTGCTTGGTTTCACTGGCAGCAGTTAAAACCCAGCCTGTTGTTCTGGTGACTTTATCTGACTGAAAATTCTTGGCCTTCCTTTTTTTTTTTTTTTTTTTTTTTTTTTTTTTTTTTTTTTTTTTTTTTTTTTTTTTTTTCCTTTTGCTGAACATCTTTTGTAACATAGATGTCAAAATTATCACGCAGTGAAAAAGACGTGTGGCTGTGATGTGGCACAACTGTCAAGGCACAGAGATGTTATGCAGAGCAGACACATTGTTATGTTGCACTATGTAGGTTAAAAGTATTAATTCTTCAGGATCCATAGTCTGCTGTCATGGATTTACTGATATGCAAGTAACCATATAAATACATCCTAATTGGCTACCTGTGCTTAGTTGCTGAAACACAACATGAAGGTATCTCAGTGCAAATAAAAGCTCAGAAGGGAAAATTCATTACCAGGTCACACTTCCTTTCAGCCACTGAAAATAGTTCCTACTCCCCATCAACCTCAGTAGCATGGAACCTTTTTAATACATTCATACATATTGCCCTCCTCCTCTCCACTGACTGCATTTCTCTTGGGAATATCCACCTGCTCCTACATGGAGTCCTCCATAGGCTGCACTGGTGTGGTCCTCTCCACACACTGCATGAAAATACCAACCTCTCCGTGGTTTTCTTCCAGGAGCTGCAGGGCAGCACCTCCTTCCTCTCGTTCTTCACTGATCTTGGTGGCTGCAGACTTGTTTCTCACACTCTTTTTCCTCTGTTTACCAAGCAGCATTTGGCTTTTTCTTGAATACATTTCCACAAAGGTGCCAGCACCCTGACTGTGGGGCTCAGCTGTGTCCCACAGTGGATCTGCTGGAGCTGACTGGAACAGGCTGAGCCCAGCACAGGGCACACCTGGCCTCTCCTCACAGATATGTCCCTTGCAGACCAGCCTAACTCTTTACACATACAGAACACCATCTAACTCTTTACACATACAGGCAATACAATGTCAATGGATCTTTTCTAAGCAATTGTATTTTCTCATATTATGCAGCATCTACAGTTTTAATTTACTTGATTATTACAAATACTGTCTTCAACTTTGCTGATTTTAATCTACTACTATTTTATTTTTTGGATTTTTTTTAATATTTTGACTAATAGTTATATATTCGGTACTATTTGATACACAATATTTTGACATTTGGTACAATAAAAATGGAAGAAGTATTGGTGTTATTCAGAAAAATCACACTTCTTAAAAATGAAACTAATTTAATTTTTGAGAATTTATCTTCAGTGTTTTGAAAAATATTTCACTGTGAGTTTATTTTTAAAATCTGAGCAATATAGAGTGCTCTAAAAATAAGATGAAAATTGAAAAAAATTGAGATTAAGTTATGCAAAAAGAGTAAATAAACATTTCATTAAAAAGGTCTACTACAGTGTCTAGTTTTGTAAATGAAAATAAAATATAAATGTTTTATTTTGTCATTTGGAATTTTCTCTCTAAATGAAGATATTTTGACTCAAGCTTCTATTAGACAGACAGACAGATAGATAGATAGATAGATAGATTAAGAGTGAGATCCATTTTTTATGCAAAATAAATTTTAAAGAAGAGTGCCCATATTCCTGGTTTTAAAAATGTCAAAAAATATAATTATGAGGTGAGATAATTTTTATTTATTATGTAAAATATGTTTACTGAGATAAATGTGGAAAGTTTAAATTCTGCATCAGAAGTATCATTAAGTACCCCATAACTGATGAGTCCTAGTGACAATGAAGATTCTTTATATTTAATAAATCAGAATATTTGTTTGATTCTGATTTCATGATTAAGTGATTATTGTATAACCTATATAATGCATATAACACACAATGTTTTTTCTTCAGCTGCGACCCTGTAATAAAATGTAAGTATTGAGTTAATCCATGCAAAAACACTTGCATACTGCTAATATTTTTACTTTAAGAATGAAAAAAAATAGATGCTACTAACCTTCCGTAATTCTGGACTGGTCACCATTCAGATATGTGCTATCTGTTGGCTCCTCTAGCTCCTGTTGGGGTCTTTTTTTGAAAAGGGCTTTGTGAACACAGAGAAATGGTGATTAAAAACTTGAAGGCAAACAGTGCAATACTACACTGACACATAAGCACACTCATTTCCTTCTGGTCCCACTGTCACTCAGATGACAAGTGTTGCACTGGTTACTGCCCAGACCAGCAGAGGTTTCAACCAAACAAACAAGTGATGGAGCTATGAGTACTGTCGTTTGTTAAAAAATATTTATATTTAGCAGCTTCTTGACTCTTGGAACCTGAAAGACCGTATTATATATGAATTTTCAGGTGTTCTGCTCTTCTGGGTTTTCTAAGACTCAAGCTGCTTCAATTTTCAATAATTTTGTTATTTTTCTAATTCTTACTTCTGTCTTTTCATTTCACTGGGACCTTTTTGTTTATCTATCTGTTTTTGTTGTTGTTATTGTTGTTTTTTTAGCAGTTCAGATACGTCTGCTCAGCATGCAGACCTAACACTCGGGCTATACCATACTATGAAATAAACTTAAGAGCAGTCTTAATGGAAATTAATCTCATTTTCACTCCAAACTCACAAACATGCCTGCAGTGAATATCTTACTGGTGGCAAAACACAGGGGTTGTCTGAACCCCACTTTCTACAACATTGGGGATGTCAGATAGCTGTCTCACCTCTCAATAACTGAAAGTAAAAGGTGAGATTTTAGCAAGTTCTTCCTTTACACATCCAAATATGTACTAGATAGTAGTATTACATATACATATATCTATTTACATGTACATATCTATTAGATAGTAGTATTGCTGAAAGAATATTTGTCCTGGTTTAGGGCAAATTTAGAAGGAAACCTCTGAATAGGGTCCCTCTGGGAAGCAAACACAAATGGCTCCTCCCCCAGTTGGTCTGGGAAAAAATCTACTTCGAGAAAAGTGTAAAAACTATTTATTTAACAAATAAAGTGCCCACAAGCACAAAAAATATGAACGATATGAAACAATAAAACCTCTCACTGCTCTGAAGAGAGAGGGTAAAAATTGAGAAAGTCTTTGCTGTTGCTGTGGGTGTAGTTTGGCTTGCTTAGTCTCTTATCAGTCCCTCTGGCACTGGAAAATGCCAAGGTCCAGGCCCTGGTGGCCCACAGGTGTGAGATCCTGGTGATCTTCCGGGTTTTCAGTCCAGAGCAGGTTTAAACAGTTCCAAGAAAAAAACAAACAAACAAACAAACAAACAAACAATCCAGGGAAATTCTCTGCCTCAGCTAGCTAAAACTAATTAAAAGCACAGGAGATCTCTGTCCCGCTGTCTGTCTGTCCTGAAGTCAACCCAATCTGGGAGCTGAATGCGTAGGAAGAAGTGAGCACAGGCCCTGAAAACAAACTGTGCTCTTCTTCTTTCTCCCCCTTCACTCTCAGAACTAGTCTGAAAGGTACAGAACTTAATACACAGCAAAAACAGAACAGACAATTGGGGATACAAGCATCAAAAAGTCACCTCAGGACAGTATAGCAGACATTTTGAATCCACAGACTGTGTGCAGTGTCCCACATCGCTAAATAAGAATTACTATGATACAAGGATAGGAACTGAGAAATATATGCTATATTCCCAGGTTTTGCCATGTAAGAGGAATGAAAAAATATTTAACCTTCTTTATGACATTTTACTGTTTTTAGGAGGCGAATTTCCTTGTCTCTGAATTAAGTGTGCTTATATTTGTTTTGGAGGAGTAATTTTAATTTTTCTTTCTCCATTCCACAGCTCTTGACAAAGCCAGTGCCTTTAGACAGTTCTTGTCACTGTATAACAGCATCTGTATTTAGAACAGATTAAAAGCTGAATGCTGTTTGTGGTGCTTTAAACATGTCTTATGAAATTTTCAAATTACAGCCATCTTATTGTCAAGATTCATGGTGATAGAAGGGGGTGTCTAGAGTTTTCTTATAATTTTAGTTCCTATAGGCAATGTCTAAGATCATGATGATACAGAATCAAGCATATCAAATGACAGCAAGCTTGGAAGTTGAAGAAATTGTGATTAAGTGCCAGAGACATGAACTCTAGCTCCACTGTAATTGTGACTGTGATCTACTGAAATGAAAATAAAATGCATTTAATGGTGTTTTTCTCAATTAGCAATATCACTGCACAGTGCTGAGAATATTTAATGACTTCAGCAGAATGACAGCAGACGCAGCTTTATCATGCATAAGTAGAAGAGTTGTAATAGGCTCAGACACAAATGTTTATAACACAGTTGGGGATTGCTCAATTTGTAACCTGCACTTCTCAGTGTTTCCTTACACCACTAGAGCCAAACGGAGCCTTCCTCAGGGATAGCATGCAGGCAGTACTTCTAAATGGCATGCTGTCACATATGTCAAGCTCTTCCATGGCTTAAATCTGCCATAGGCTCAACAGCAGATATCACTCAGCAAAACACTGAATTATTTCTTCACTGCAATCCTGTTTGTAGTGATTACTTTATTGAGATCTTATGAAAACTTTCTCTTTAATTTTACTTGAAATATTTATGAAATGTTTTCTTTACTGATTTCTTTACTACCAATGACAGAATGAAAACTTTCCAGAAAAGACTTAAAAAGTGTTCTGAAGATTCTTCCTGATTGGAACATATTGTTTCCATATCAGTTTTCATCATAATGCTGAACATTATTTCCCTCACCACTATATATATTAAATATATTTAAATATTGAATGATCATATCTCATTTTAAAAATGTTCAGTATCAATATCATCATCACATCTGATGTTAGAAGTCACAATGTTTAATTAGATTTTTTTACTGAAATTTGTTACTGAAGTCTCATTTTTTAACTCCTACTGGTTTGATTTTTTTTCTTTATCCACCTCTATTTGATATCATCAAGAATATGTGTAGTGTAATAGAATCTTGGTTTTCAGTACTCGTAAGAGAAGAAAACCATTCTAAAATGATTATACTTATATTGATATTTAACAGGGATTGAGTATGAAAAGAAAAAGAAATAAAGTATAAGTTTAGCATATATTTAATGGAAAATTACCAGCACTGCAAACACAAGTAAGTAATTTGTACAAGAGGAGAGACCATTTTCTCTTATTTCTCATTTTCTCCTTTCAAAAGTATTTCAATAGTGAACCCATCCCTCTGTCATTTATGATGGCACTTCATGCACATCCTGACCAAGAGTAACTTTCATAGAGTAACTTTCATATATAAGGTAACTGGCCAGAAAACTGGTTTTTTTTTTTTGTTAAGGTCTGTAATAAAAGGGACTGATATTAGCATAAATTATTCCTGGTCCTTTAACAATTTGTATAGTTTCATAAGATATACCATCAGATGAGTGGAATGAAAGAGGTTACACTGCCATGTGTGTTGGAAAGGTGAAATCAGTTTAGAATCATTCTCTTGCAGTTGTTGGTTCTGAATAGCCAAAAATGGAAAAGGAAGATTTAACACAGGTGAATAATCGAGTGGATCGGCTTTTAAGCAATGTGCCTTAGGTGACAAATATCAATACATCTACCACAGCCAGTACACCTGGCTTTTCAGAAGGGAGAAGAGAGATATTTAAGCTGCCTTAACAAAAGAAAACACTGGTAGACTGAGTTACAAATTTAAATAAGTTAAAAAAAATAAAAAGTAACATGACACTAAAAAGATTCAAATAAGAATAAGTAAATTTAAGTAAGTAAAAAACAAATGTAAAATCACAGCTTCAACTGTCTTAAGAGAACAAAAACATAATGTTAATCATGTTTTGTTGCTACAGGTAAATTACTGGTGATGTTTTATAAGGCTGAAAGATAATGACCAGCTGAATACTTGACAATCTCAGCACATAAAGTTTGTCTTACATAGGTCCATAATGTCTGGAACAGATGTTTACTAGCAAAGAAGCACTGCTAAATTTTGATGGACTGTAACATATGTACAGACAATATGTGTGTATGCATCTCTATACACATAAAATTTGTTCTGTATGATCTCAGAGGTGTTTTTGGGGATAAATATACAGCTCTGAATACCTGCAAATTTTATTGTCCCAAAGCCTTTTATTTGCATCTAGTACGATTTTCTTCTGCAATAAATTCCTCTCAAAATATATGATTTAAAATACGATACTGTCTAACCCTAGTTCATTTATTAAGATGAAAACTAGAAAGCACTGCTAAAATATTTTATTAACAGATGTAAATAACACAAAAAAAGTGTAGGTGGTTTCTAAGTGCTGGGTTTGACTATAAGTTTTCATAGGAAATTAATGTCATTTACCTTTACTTGCAAATAAATATTCTAAAATTTAGCAAATTATCTCAGGGCCCAACATATAAAGAAAATCACATTTCAAGAGTGAATTGTCATAATTTTCCTCTCATAAAATATAATAAATATCAAATAATAGCCTGTAACATAATTTAAGTTAAAAAAAAAATCTTCTTGATGTTACTGTAAATTTCCAGTATACTGAAAGAGAAAATTGTCTTGCTTTTCTAAAAGGAGAATGAGTCAGGAGCAGCATAATGCTGTGTTATAGTAACTTAAATGTTCTTCTATACTGTAAAACAATTGTCTAGGTACTAACCTTTGCTTTTACGAGTGTTTTAGAATTTTACATTCCTATGTTATGTCTTACAAAAAATGAAAGAATTGGTAAAATCAAAATATAAGATGGAAAAACGACCTTATTTTTCCACTTAATATACTTAGTCATAAAGAGTTAAAGCTGTCTTTTACCTTCTTTGCTACTTCTGGCCACAATATTTCAGCCTACAGGGATGTCAAGGTTTCCATCTTGGGTTTCACTGAATAAGCCAACAGTCTTGTTACTTTAATTTTTGTTTCTGATGCTGAAGAAAATCCAGATACTGGCAAATAGAATATCTTCCTGCCCTGCCAGTCAAACTTGTCTGAGTCTTGCTTTGGGGAAAAAGAAATCAAGCAAGCAGACATGTTTTGAATGAAGTCTAAAGTCTCAACTAATCTGCTGTGATTTTAAATTAACTAAGTATAAATTAAAATATGACACCAAGTTCTGATAAGTCTTGCTGGGGAGAAGATGCATGAAGGTATAATGCCCATTTTTCCGCTCTGCCATTCTGCCATAATGTACCATTCACACTGCATACAGCTAACCAAAAGGAAGAGCTTTTAGTGAATAGTTATGTGTGGCAGAAATCCTTTACATAAAACTAATTCTAGTGACAATTTGATGCGAAGATGTTAGATTTTACACAGAAATTTTAGCTGTTGATGGGCATTCTTTTCTGAAGTCTATCACAGAGAATGCAACTTACACTGGGAATCAGAGAAGAAACTAGGGTGGAAGAGATTTTTCCAAATTCTTTGGCTGTGCAGACAGGAAGTTATAAAAATAGCTGACAATCCTTTGGCTTTAATGTCATTAATAAATATTTTGATAAAAATTAGATCAGAGAAAATGAATGAATATTTAAGGGGATTTTTTCTTTCTCTACCAAAAGAAATGAAAACTTGCATGTCCGTTTCCGTCCTTAAACCTTGAAATATTAAATTAGCACTTTTGGAGACCATTCATTTGGAATTCAGGTTCAGGTTCCTAGAGTTATGAATATAGAATTTTCTATATAAAACAGAAAAATGTTGAATATGAGAGATCTAAAATCACAGTGAGACATTCACATTTCCTAGCATACATAGCTGACTTTGGATGGGACTCGTTTGGTGGGATGACATTGGCTGGATGTCAGGTATGCACAAAGTTGTTCTATCACTACTACCTTCAGCGGGACAGGGAGGGAAGAAAGTAACATGGAAAAAGTCTCCTTCCCATTTTCCTCCTAATTCTTAGCTTTCATTGTTGAGCAGAGACCATAAGGTACAGAATATCCCTCTGGTCAGTTTGAGTCAGCTGAGGCAGCTCTGTTGTCTCCCAAGATCTCCTCTGCCAATATGGGACAATGGTGAGTGTTGTAGAGACAGTGATAATGATGTGCCAAGTGCTGCACAGCAGTAGCCAGAGCACTGGTGTGTTCCCAAAACCTTTCCAGCTACCATTGCAAAGCAGAGCACTACAAGAACTGTTGTGGGGAAGCTTAACTCCATCTTAGACAAACCAGATACACTCAGCTTTAAAGTGATATAAAGAATTCTGTTCCTATTTAAGAAACAGAAATTTCTCCATGCAGAGTTTTTTTACATACCTAATGTGATTTAGGTATGTAAGCTCTCAATAAAATGAATGAACATCCATTAGTAGAGTCTAAAGAGTAATTCTGATGATTCTAAAGGAGACATACAATGTTTGATTAAATTGCCTAAAAGGGGGGATCCCTAATCCTAGTTATCTTTGCAAGTTTCCAGCTGCTCCAGAACATCACTGTGGGTATCTTGTAGGACTTGTACCAATCAAGTGAGTATCTTTCAGATATCTTAGGCCAAAAACAATGGCTGCACTGATGTATAGACAAACAAACCTAAACCACAGTGTCTGGTTGTGATGAATTCAATTTTTGTGCTGCACAGACTGTAAGGCTGAAAGTCCTGCCTAAAAATTGCCTACAGTGTTATTTGAAGTTGCTTTAAATTATCTGAGAAAACAGATAGGAGATCCATGCCTCCACGAAAATGGAGCTGGAGGCCAGTGAAGATAGTCTAGGATTCAAATGGTACTTGCTGTATTTCCTTAGACAAGTAAATTAAGTCCTTGAAGTCTACTGCCTACACTAGAAATCTGTACACAATGTTCACATGTAGAAAACACCCATGATCATTCATGAATATGAAAAGATATCAGTTTCCATGTCACTGCCGTTTAATTAAGGTATATCTAAATAATAGTGTAATTCATCAAAGTACACATAATCAATATGTTGTCAACATCCCTGTTTCCAATGTGGATTCAACTGTAAATGTATTTGGACACTGCATTTTCTTGTGCACTGGAAGTATTGTGTGCAACTCTTCAGGAGCTATAATTTCTTTAATGAGATTAGGATGTTAGAATATGTTGTCTAAGATATTCTTCAGATTTCTTGCTAACAGTGATTGATGAATCTGTATTGAGAAACAGGATTTTGTGCTGGTAAACCTCACCACAGACAGGAATTCTGTGTAACATGTTGTATTCAATGAAGGTGGGCACATCCACTGCTGAAACACCTGGGGTTCCTCACATCAGAAGGGGATGAAGATTGCTATCAACTCTTCTATACTTTCCATCCTTTATGCAATGAATCTTATGATCAGCCTTGAATACTTCTTAGTTTCTTACTGACATTTCAAAAGAAGCAGGACTTCCTGAGCAGAAAACACACACTGACATATGAAAAGTTTAATTAAATTGTCTTAATCTGTAATAGCATTCAATTGTAATGATAAGATTCTTGACTTAGAATCATATTCATAGAACACTTTCAGTTGGAATGGACCTTTAAAGGCCTTCTAGACCATGAGACACATTTATTTAATGTCATTACATGTTTAGCAGACTGTTATTCTGCCAGTCATGTTTGGTTCCCTGGAAGAGAATGACTTTCCTCTACATTCTTTATTAACTCTATGTAGATGCTCCAGATGCCCTAGAGTTCCTCAGTGGGATAAATACCTTTATATGAGCAACAGAATTAAGGTAATCATGGTTTGATAACCCAAAACTCATTCTATGTCTTGCAAAAAAGATACTGGTATCTCTCCCAGAGATCAATTCATCCACCCTTCCTTATGCAATGAATTGTCCTTGGAGGTTATTATAAAGTGAGACCAGAATGACTAATTAAGACTTGTATGCCTTTTAGGTACCATAAGTAGGACAGATAAATCCCAAATATATGTACCTAAATTAGAAGGCTAGTCTACATTGATTCTCATATAGGCAATGCAGGAAGATTGATTCTTCCAAAGAACTACTTTGAGCAGGCATCTATTTTAAGTGCTCTGTATATAGAATATCTTCTCATCCTTTGCTAATTACAGAGAAAAAGACCTCAGGATTTTTACTTTCTCTGTCCTATTTTCTTTCATTTTAGGAGACAAAAAGAAAGTAAAAATATCAGGGGGATGCTGACATCAAAAAATAATGCGAGGTTGTGACTGTGTTGCTTGAATGTGGTATGAAGGAACTGAGGATGTGATCTGGTTTTGAATTATAAACTATACAATTTTTATATATTTTTGTGATTTTCAGGATGTGATGTCTAAGCTGAAAGAACATTTGCTACACACATAGTATTATTATCTCTGATTTTGACCAGAGTTACCCCTCAAGAACTGTTAAAAACTTCGTTGAAGCTGTTACATTGTGAAACAAAGTAATTAAGAAAATATTATTACCAGAAAATAATAAAAAAGAACAGTCAATATGAGAAAATTGTAACCTATAAGTTTGTAATTAACTTATTTTGTAGATAATTCCTTACTAAAGATTGATGCAGGATTCTCTTAGATTTTAAAATAATGTAATAAACAAGTGAGATACCAAGAGGCTCCCTGGGCTGATACAACCCTCTGATTATTACCCACTGCTGATACTCCAAGCTGGCAGTGGTGAGATTGAAGAGAGGAGAGTCAGGGTAATTAAAAGGGACTTTAGGGTGCTATCAAGTGGTTGATAGGGCAGGAGCACAAGCAGTGTTCTACTCAGTCCCTTAGGTGGCAGAGTAAAATGATGAAAGGAAAGGGAGAAGCCACTTTATCAACAAGTGGCTCAAGAACTGGTGTCAGCAGCAGAATTTTGGGTCATTTGATCATGGGACAACTTTTGCAGCACCTGGCCTGCTGGATCTGGATTGGCTCCATCTCTCAGTTAAAGGCAGAAGGAATTTAGCTCATGAAATGGCAGAACTCATTGAGAGGGTTTTAAACTAAGTTTGAAAGGGGGAGGGGATGCAGCTGGACTGTCTGGAAGCAGGCCCAAGGGTGGTAAGCCTGAGTTAGGGTGAAATCAGTAGTCCAGCTGAGGTGCATGTATACCAATGCACACAGCATGAGTAACAAACAAGAAGAGATGGAAGCCATGGCCACAATAACCCACTGCAATGTTATAGGCTGGGGATGGTGTGCCTGGACAGTGCCCAGGTAGAAAGGGACCTGGAGGTACTGGTGACAGCAGCTGAACATGAGCCAGCAGTGTGCCCTGGTGGCCAAGAAGGCCAATGGCATCCTGGCCAGTATGAGGAATAGCATGGCCAGCAGGAGCAGGGAGGTCATTCTTCCCTTGTACTTGGCGCTGGTGAGTCCACACCTTGAATGGTGTGTCCAGTTCTGGCCCCTCAGTTTAGGAAGGATGTTGAGATGCCTGAATACATCCAGAGGAGGCCACAAGGCTGGTGAGGGGCTTGGAACAACAAACCCTGTGAGGAATGACTGAGAGAGTTGAGGTTGTTTAGCCTGGAGACAAGGAGACTCAGAGGTGACCTTATCACTTCCTTAAAGGTGGCTGTAGTAGTCAGGTGGGGGTTGGTCTCTCTCCAGGCAACAACTGACAGAAGGAGAGGACACAGTCTTAGGCTGCACTAAGGGAAATATAGGTTAGATATTAAGAAAAAATTTTTTATGGAAAGAGTGAAAAGTACTGGAATGGTCTGCCTGGGTAGGTGATGGAGTCACCATCCCTGGATGTGTTTAAAAAAAGACTGGATGTGGCACTCGGTGCCATGGTTTAGTTGAGGTGTTAGGGCATGGGTTGGACTCGATGATCTTGAAGGTCTCTTCCAACCTAGTGATTCTGTGATATTATGCCTCAAATAAGTTGGTCCTGATGACTGTAATTCTTACATGCTTTTTATGTTCATAGAATAAATGCTTCTAACTTATCTAGAAGGAATATTTTCTAAAAGAAGTAATATCTTCTAAAGAATGTGACAAAGGAAACTTATTAGACATAACAGAACTGACCACAGAGATATCAAATTTGGGAAAACTTCTTCCCCAAAAATGTTATTAAGCACTGGAATAGGTTGCCCAGAGGAGTGGAGTCACCCGTCAAGTAGGTATTTATAGGATGTGACATTTAGGGATGTGTATTAGTGGTGGACTTGACAGAGCTTGGTTAACGGTTGGACTTGTCCATCTTAGAGATCTTTCAAGCCTAAAAAATTCTATGATTCTATAAATTGAAAACAAAACCATAAAAGTATTACTTCCTAACTCAGATTATACTTTTTCAAGGTTGATTAAATTCCAGTGCTTCTGGCTTGGAAAAAAAAAAAAAAAAAAAAAAAAAACCAAATATACCAATACTTATTTTTCTTGTATAAAAAACATATGCCTGAATTATTATTTAATTCTCTTTTTCCATCAATATTCTAAAAATATTTTATTATTGATTATTTATTTACTGTTATTCCCAAATAAAAGTCTAGTTATTCAATATTAAAACTATTTTCCAATGCTGAGTTTCTTGCAATGAAATACAAAATAGTAAGAGTTTCTTGATATTTACTGAGTCTGACCATTTATGTAATTTGAAATAGGAAACAAAAACTTTAGTATCACACTGGGATCTATTTCTATTTTTGTCAGAATTGCTATAATGTGGCAGTGAAACTTCAGCTTCTAAACCAAGTGTCTGCCAAAGCAAGATATTTAATTTGCATGCATGACACTAGAGAAGAGGAAATTAATTTGGCTGAATAAAATCAATACATATATAATGGCAAACAACAGTTGAAATAAATCTTACTATTTTTATAACTCCAGGTTGTAATCCAGACAGCTGTAATTAAGAACAGGTCTCCTCTCCTAAGGGTTCTGAAAACAGGTAGAATGTGTTAGAAACCTCCATTCATTCGCACTTTAATCTGCTTTGTCTAAAGCACATATGAACCTCTGCTGCTAAATATAAAAAAACTTGCAAAACCAGTCATTGTATTCTTGATTATTTTCATAATTTAATTGCTATTTTTTACCATGACTCTGTTTTACATAATTTTGTCCAAAAAAATCTGCAATAGAGTGAGTAGCCACTAAGCAGTACAGACTCTGCCAGCCTGGTGCACCTTTAGACCTCTGAGCTGGGGATTTGTTCCTAATACTGTTTATTTATGAGCACAGATATTGTGAATTTATGTATAAATTGCATTCCAAAACTCTCACACAAAGCCACAGAATATACATCAAAACACTTTGCAACAGCTCCCAGGGTCAGGTAGCAAAAAAAGTGGGCTGCTCTCTGAGAGTGGATGAGCCAAGGGTGTCCCAAGGTGTGAAAGACAGTACCCTCAATAAGTAATTATGTCCCACAGACCCTGAGGAAGAGTCACTGAGCAAATCTGGCCACCCCAAACACAATCAGAAAAAAAGGCCAGATGCCCAGAAAGGTCCAGAGCAATGAAACAGATTTGAAAATGAAACCACAAAATCAGGCCATCAGGACCAACACCATACATTGGCAGACCCAGGGATACCTGCAAAATAGCATAGACAAGGATAGGGCCTGAGCTCGAACAAAGCTGAGAGGAGTAAGATTCTTACTTCTCACAACATTTTCCCAGAAAGCTTTCCTCTGATTCCAGGCAGCACAGCAGCACTGGATCAGTGCTGGCTTGAGCACTAGCAGCTGAGCCCCTAGTAGAGGGCCCAAGGCTCTGACACCTGGTACTGAATTCTGGGACTTGATACTCAGCTGAAACCAGTGATAGCCTAGGGGTGTCAGCTTTGGCTGCTCTTGCTTATTTATGTGCCCAACAGCTCTCAAGGCTGCATGGCCTTAAAGCAAACTGTGTAATAAAGCTTTGATATACAAGTAGAATATTGGAGCTTTTCATGAATCCATGGAGCAACAAAGTTTCAAGTTTTTCTGAAGAGTCTATAACTAAAATAAGGTGTAACATCTCAATGCCTTGTGAATGCCTCATGGTCTCCTCTCAAAATGAAGGGAGATTAAAATTACTGGTTTAAATGTAGACATCAGTTCTGCTGATCATGGAGGGTTAACCCAAATGTAGATATCAGTTCTGCTGATCATGGAGGGTTAACCCACTTGCGTGCAGGGTAAGGACAGAGGAAGAAGTAAGAAAAACCTTGTGGCTTGAGGCAATAACAGGAATATCACTTATAAGTTGCCATCACAGGCAAAACAAACTTCATTGGAGGAAATTTATTTTAATTTATTGAAAATTAAGATAGATTTAAGTACTGAGAAACAAAGACAAAAGATTAAAACACCTTCATCCCCACTTTTTCTCAAGCTCAGCTTCACTCCATTTCCAACTTCTTCAAGCTGCCCATCTCCCCAGCAGTGTCCTCCTCACTGTCCTGCAGCATTTCCCCTTTCTTAAATACTTTTTAACCAATGTGCCATTTTGTCTGCTGGGCTCAGCCTTGTTTTTAGGTGGGTCCACTTTCTGCTGGAAGATCTGTGTCAGGAGCAGGGATTCCCCTTTCAGAGGCTACCCTTCAGCCCCACCTCTGCCAATACCTGGGCACCTGCACCAGCCACACTGCTGTTTGTGCTCAGTCAATGAGTCCTGTCTTGATTCCTCAGCATACCGGACTCTGAAACGGCTTCCACAACAGCAGTGAGGTGGAGAATGCCCTGGTGTATGTTGGGGAACCTCTACGCAGCAGATTTTTACAAAGCTTAACAGCTTGTCTCTTGAAATTCAGATGAATATTCTGATTTGGTGCCACTCTGACAAATTGCCTAAGCTTATCCACCCAAAATCTTAAATGCAATGCTCTACTAAATAGAAAAATGATGTTTATCACCTTAGAATAGGAATCTCTATGCATGTCTGGGAAACTTTCAAACTAAACAGAAAGTTATCTAATTAATTTTAATGTCCTCAAAGTAAAACAGTGTAGGGAGGTAGGTAGACTATTTCTACCTGGTACACAAATGAATAGATGGGATTTTGGTAAATTTATCTATATACATAGAAAAAAATTATATATATATATATAATTTTTATCTATATATATAGAAAAATTATATATATAATTTTTTATAGAGATCTCAGTAGGCATCCTATTCAAGTTTGTAACAAATTTTAATATTCATGCAATAATTATCTTAGTTATAATATATCTATATAGACTTAAATTATCCTCTTAAATTCTGAAAAGAAGAGCATTGCTAAGTCACATGTGTAATAAAACTCCTTCTAATACATGATTCACATTTGTGGAATTTTGCAATATGTTCAGCACCTCCATATGTTGCTGTGGCACCATGCCAGTTACAAATAAGCTTTCTATACAGTGCTGAGTTTTCATAGCCACACTTTAAAAATAACCTCAGAGGGGAAAGATAAAACATGGAAATCTGACAGAGAATCTGTCAAATGTCAGCTAGGATTACAGATACACACAACTTCCAAGAGATAACTAGAGGCCTTTTATCTGCTCATTGCATGGCTGACTATAATTTTCAAATCAAAAATGTGGTCCTAATCTGTCTGTCTATGAAAAATATTTTTATGGGTTTCCATAATCAAGTTAAATTTTAAAAATGGTAATGTTATCTTGGGGAAAAATTAATACTTTTTGGCATTTGAATGGCAATGGGATGCACAGATAAAGACATGTTTAAATGTATGAAGTATAGAACAACTAATATAACCAAAAACTCTATACCATCTTTTATTCCACAGGACTCTGTTCACAGGGGTTTCCACTATTCATAACATAAATATTCAAGCAGTTTTCTTAGGAATCTATTGCAATGAACAGAATTGATATCAAGTTTTCAATGTCTTGTTAATAATCAGTCTAGAACTTGACCTTAAGAGCTTACAGCCTTCTATTTCATGGTGCCCCTTGTGGGGCCACAGGTCTTGCCAGGAAACCTTCTGTGTGAGCTCATCTCCCCAGGATTACAGGCCATGCCAGGAGCCTGCTGCAGATCAGGTTCTCTACAGGCCACCATATCTTTCAGTGCATATCCACCTGCTGTGGCATGGGATCCTTCTTAGGCTGCTTTTGCCCTAATGTGAACCTCTATGGCCTGCAGAGAGTTGATATGTTTCATTATGGTCTTCATCATGGGTTACAGGGCAGTCTCTGTTCTGGTGCCTGAAGTCTCTTCCCCTTCTTCTTCACTGACCCTGGTGTCTGCAGAATTTCCTCTCACATATTCTCCCTCCTCTGTCCTGGGTGCTGTTTTACCACAGGGGGTTTTTGCTGTGTTTTTTTTTTTTTATTTATTCCATCTTCCTAAATATGTTGTCCCAGAGGTGCTGCCACCACCACTAATGGACTTGACCTTGGCCAGCACCAGGTCTGTTTGGAAACTGGCTGGCATTGGCATGATTGGACCTGGGGGAAGTTTCCCACAGAAGCCACTCATGCAGCCTCCTCATTAACAAAGTCTTGCCATGCAAAAACAATACGTTTGCTCAGAAGTTATTAAGGTTCCTGGGAGGATCTTAAACATATTTTTTGGATACTTTTGTTTTGAGATTTGCCTTCTAATTCCAACACTAGACAAATTTATAATCACAAAAACAAATATGAAATGCATTCAAGAAGATTTAATTTTCTTTTAAAAGGCTTTTCTTTGTACAGCAAGAGAAATTGTAAGCTGATTGCTCCCCCGTTAATATTTCACAGTAAAATCAAGCCATATATAATCAGATATCAACACTTTGATGTGAAAAGTCAATTATTTGAACTTAGTTTCCATTCAGTAGTGTGCAGAAAACTCTCAAATATAAAGGGAAATCAGAGAAAAGTGCAACTCTGAAAGAGTGCTATGAAGATGGAGTACTGCTTTCCTGACATCCTGAAAGAAAAAAAAAAAAAAAATCCTAAAATTTTTTATTACTTTAGTTTTGCTTGTTTCTTTTTTTAAGGACATATTCAATATTCAGGTATCACTGGTATCTGAATTCACCAAAATTTTAAAAGATGCAGTCCAGTATGGTGGGAAACTGTTCACCTAGGTTTCTACAGATAAAATCATACAGTTGACTAAATTTATTGGCAAAACTATTGAAGCCTGACAAATGAACTGAAGCTTAAAACCCTCATGCATTCATGAACCACCCAATTCCTCATTTAAATTTGGAGCTTATCTGATAGATATGTCTAGCAAACATAGCCACATAAAATGCATAAAATTAATTGGTCTTGTCTTTCTTAAACAGGCTAATTTTCTTCCTGATTCGAAGTGTTAATTTGCACTGTGAAAGCTGTAACATGTATTCTGGAAAAGGGAAAAAACAAGAAGGTGCCACTCTTCTTGATTGAATGCTTTTATTTATTTTTTAATTGTATTAACAATTAACAATTATTATTAAGTCTTTTTTGTGTTCATGAGTCCAAGACCTGGACACAGGACTCTTGATTTTGTCTCAGACTCTCAAAGTAATATCTTTTAACACAGAATTGCATTTTAGGATGTTTCAATAAACACTGAATACATGTATGTGATCAACTGAATGTAGCCTTTAATTTCTTTTTTACCCATTTGATTTGAGGGTGTTGGCTCTGAAAGTAATTCTTTACCTTAATGACTTTCCTTTAATTTCCTCTAATAAGGGATGGAAACTACTGGCTCAGATGTTAGCAACAATGAGTGGAAAAATTCAAGAAGATTGCTTACTCTGAGCAGCTTCTCAGTTTTGAATATTGTATTTCTCTTTGAAATTTCAGAGAAATTACAAGTTAACAAACTTGTAGAGGATTAAATTTGTGTTATGATTTAAACCCTAGCCGTCAGCTAAACACCACACAGCTGCTCGATCTCTTCACCACCATTGAGATGGGAGAGAGAATTAGAAGAATAAAAGTGAGAAAATTCATGAATTGAGATAAAAATAGTTTAATAGGTAAAGCAAATGTCCTTCACAGAAGAAGTAATTTATTCACTCCTTCCCATAGGCAGGCAGGTGTTTAGCCATCACCAGTAATTCAGGGCTCCGTTACACATAATGGTGACTTGGGAAGACAAATGCCATCACTCTGAATGTTCTCTCTTCCTTCTTCTTTCCTCAGCTTTATATACTGAGAACATTGCCACATAATCTGGGATGTATCCTTTTGGTCAGCTGGGGGCAGTTGTCCTGGCTATGTCCCCTCCCAATTTTCCATGTATCTCTGGCCTCCTGGCTGTGAGAGACGATGTGAGAAGCAGAAAAGGCCTTGACCCTGTAAATACTGGTCAACCATACCAAAATATCCCTGTGTTATTAACAATTTTTTCAGCACAAACTCGACTAACTACTCTGAAGAAGATTAACTCTGCCCCTGTGAAAAACACCATGCAGTACAATGCAGTTGGTCACAGCCAGCAAGGTTTCATGAGGGGAAATTCTTACTTGTCAATCCTGATTTTCTTCTACAACAGAGCAACCCACTGAGGTGATCAAGGACAGCAAGTTGATGGAATCTTTTTGGAATTCTGAAAAGCTTTCAATACTGCCTCTCCCAGTATCCTTCTGAACAAGACGACCAGCACAACTGGACAATAACCGCAATGGGTGAGCAACTGATAGGTCAGGCACAGAAGGTTGAAGTAAGTGGGGTGATGGCAGGCTGGCATCCTATCACTAGTGGGTTCCACAGGGATCCATCCTTAACCCAGTTCTCTTTAACATCTTTATTAATGACTTGAATGAAGGATTTGAGGGAAGTACTTTTGCTGACAAGATCAAATTGGGAGGAGCTGAGGGCAGAGAGGCTCTGCAGAGAGACCTCAACAAATTAGAGGATGGCCTAATCATCAACCATATGAAGTTTAACAAAGGCAAGTGCTGAATTGTACGCCTCAGATGGGGCAACCCTGGTTGTGTGTATCTACTAGGGAAGGTGAGGCTGGAGAGCAGCACAGAGGAAGAGGACCTGGGGGTCCTGGTTAGTAACAGGCTGAACATGAGTCAACAGTGCCCCAGCGGCCAGGAGGGCCAACTGTGTCCTGAGGGGCATCAGGCACCAGCCAGGCAAGGGAAGGGATTGTCACTGAGGCACTGGGGTGGCCTCACCTTGAATTGTGTGTGCAGTTTTGGGTGTCACAATAAAAGGAAGTTATTAAGCCACTAGAGAGCTTCCAAAGGAGGGCAGTGAGGATGGTGAAAGATCTGGACGTGAACCTGTATGAGGAGTGGCTGAGATTACTTGGTCTATTCAGCCTGGAGGAGAGGAGAATGAGGGGAGACCCCATTGCAGTCTTCAGTATCTTCAAGATGGGAGGTGGTGCAGATACCAATCTCTTCACTCTCATGGCCAGTGACATGACCCAAGAGAATGGCCTAATGCTGAGTCAGGGGAAGTTTAGATTGGGTACCAGGAAAAGGCTTTTCACTCAAAAGGGAGATTGATCATTTGTGGCTCCATTAGACTCATTCACACTGTAACTCTAACTATTCAAATCTTGGTGAGAAGCGAAATGGGCCCAAAATTTTCTGCTGTTTTAAAGAAGACTTGTTTTAGAATTTTATACATTCAGGAAATGTGACTCCTCAGTTGTTTGAGCTCCTTTTGACCTGCACTACTGAGGTAAAGTTGTCTTATTCCAAATACATCAGCTGCAAACTGTTCTTGAGATTGCTCCAGTCAGATCCTTTGCACTAGTTAGCAAACTCACATTAAATAAAGACAAGCTGCAAATACCTTCTTAGATAAAAGGGCTCCCAACATACATACCATCTATAATAGATTAATGCAATACCAAAGTCAAATAACTGTAGCAGGATAGTATTATGAGAACCTCCAAAAAGTCACTGGTTGTTTTTTGTTTGTTTGTTTGTTTGTTTGTTTTCTGTGTGAGTTTGGACAAAAGAATATTTTTTTTTGCATGTTGACCAGGAATTTCTCTATGGAACATCTTCCTGTTAGGATATTGTCTCTTACTGTAACAAAGGAGGAGTATGGAAGAAAAAAAAGTGTTTACTAATGCCATGGGAAAAATTTCATGATCCAACATTTAAATATATCTATTCTTGAAAAGGCAGCTGAGAAGAGAGTGTTCATGTTATTACACTTGTGGTAAAGTGGTTTGCACTGGATTGTATTCAGCTCAGAAAAATTCCTCTCTGAAAAACAATATAAATGAAATATTACATTTTCAGTAAGTTTATTCAGACATTACTAGAATCATCTTCTATCTCCAGAGAACTCTGAAACAAAGAAATCTGTCAGACTGAGATAAGCATCAACCTTTATATGGAACATAATCTCCTCTTAATAAATATAAAAGATACATCCAAAATAATATTTGTCTAGGATTTGCCCAGTATGACATGATCATAAAGTCCATTAAGAGACTCTCTAAGCCCTTTCAAAACACCATAGCTATAAAAAGCCTGGGTATGAAGTAATTTAGGTTGCACACTGAACAAATATATCTAGGAATACTAAGCGTGAATTATTATTATGGCAATTCTGGGGAATTGCAAAGAAGCAGTGCCAGCAATGACAGCAATGGCAGCATGAGGGCATCACAAGATCATAGATATATAGTCAGCTGTCATTAAATCCACTTGCAAGCCCATGTTCATGTACTCATACAAAAATAGCATCCCTTTATTGCATAATTCCTTTCAAAGAGGCCTTTAGGGACATAATTTTTTGAAAAGAAAAAAAAAAAAAGAAAAAAGTTACTGATCCATTCTTTTATTTCATTTTTTCCACAAACCAAATCACAGATAATCTGACCTATCAACACTTAAGAAACAGAGATCATATAATTTTATACTAATACCTCATAATTGTTTGCTATACCTGTAGTGCAAACTTGCTTTGTTTCAGAAAACGCATTTTCATGCACAAGGCCTTTCAACCTTTAAGGAATGTAAGTCTACTTTTTCTCATAAAATCTCAAAGTATTATCCTTATCAGAGATACCTGTTTCTTAGACAGAAATATCTTGACTATAGCACAGATTATTAAATATAAAAATAACAATAAAGGCTTTTTTTTTTTCCTTTGGATATGAAAGAAGTTATTTTCAGTTTCTGTCTGAAACAGGAAAATAGAAATATTATCTAAATAATACAAGACTAAACTTAGCTGACACAGTATCCAATTTCTAGTAGTATCTGGTAATGAATTATTGGAAAAGAAAACAGGACTTTGAAGATAGGAAAAGTATATGGACTTGTTTCTCCAAATTGTCTCCCAGCTTCCAACTGTGGAATAAGTATTTTCTAATTTGGAAGCAAGATATTTGTCTCTGATCACACAGATTTTCTTTCCACTGCTTACTAAATCCCTAAGGTTTATTGCCATCCAAGTGGCCAGTTATGCAGGTCTAATAACATTTTTTATGAAGATTTTAAGGGCTAGTATTTTATGTTAAAGTAAAATAACAATAACCGAAGAAGAGCAACCAACCTAAAAATGTCTCAGGATTCCCTACTTGCAGTTTTGAGATGACCATGCTCTATTACACTTAAGAGAATTATTGATGATGATTTTTTTTTTTTTTTTTTTTTTTAAGAAACACACTATTCTGTGCTGTGTATATCCTTTTGTGCTTGGATGGAGAAAACAGTCTTCCTATCTACTTCCTTCATTTACCTCCTATTCCCATTCCCATATCTCTTTCCTGCTTTTGAGATTTCTCCAAAATCTGTCTTTCTGCAGTGGTTTCTTAGGTAATTTCCTGTTAATACTTTTGCTTTTTATACTGTCACACTGGTGAGGAAGTTTGGGGTGCATAGGAGATTGGAAGGAGACACAGCTGGGACAGGTGACCCAAACTGACCAAAGGAATATCCAGACAATGTGACATCATGCTCAGTATAAAAACTGTAAAAGGAAGAAGGACAAAGAGGGTGACATTTGTAGTGAAAGTGTTTGTTTTCCAAAGTCATTGTTATGCACAATGGGGCCCTGCTCTCCAGGAGATGGCTGAACATCTGCCTGCCCGTGGGAAGCATTGAACCACTTCCTTGTTTTGTTTTGCTTGTGTGTGTGTGGCTTTTTTTTTTCTTTTTTTAATTAAACTGTCTTTATCTCAAGCCATGGGTTTTCTAGATTGTAGATTTCTGATTCACACCTCAATCTCACTGTTGGGGAAGTGAGCAAATGCCCGTGTGGGCCTTGAATTAATGACTGGGGTTAAACAACGACAGCATCAGAAGTAAAATGGGCAAAATATATCTTTCCACTAATAAAAACCTTGTCTAGAAATATAGGAAAAATTGATAAAATTATTCCTCTTGCTTTCACTGGGATCAGGGTGCATAGCATGAACTTCTAAGTTCTCTGGAATTTCCATCTTAATGACTGGAAAATGAGCTGACCATTCATGGCAGTTTCTTGTATATCTGAGGACAAATGAAACAAAGTTTGTCTGGCCTGGTGCTCTCATTTTTTTCATCATGATTTCATGGTTTGGGGATATCACATTCCTTTTTTCAGACATCGTATTCAGAATTCTTAATAACATCCTTTACATGAAACACTGTATTCATTTTAGGGAGCTATTGCTATTTTTAGAAAAAAATAATTGTAAAGAAGCCTAATAATATTAAGTTTATTTGTCTCTCTGCAATGCTCTATTAAATAGGAAAATGCAACTTCAACTACAAGAACAAGGCAAAAAAGCGTCTCTGAAAGTTCAAGCTAAATCCCAAGACATTGCATGAAACTTGGAAGCAGGGAACTTAATGTTATTCAAATTGAAACAATGCTATTTTTCACCTCCTAAGTTAGAGAATTGGGGTTTTAAAAATTCTATTAGTGGGAAGAATTTCCTGACAAGAAAGAAATCCCCCTAAAAATCAAAGCTAGACAATCGATTTAGCCAAATAACTGCAATATTATGATTCTAATATCACTAATTACCAGAGACACAGTAGCTGAATTAAGAACTTAAACAGAAAAAAAAAGTCATCATGTCACTTAGCAGGAACCTATGCTTGATGGGCAATAGTCTCAAAACGCTGATTTTAGTATGTTCCAGGAGTATGTTTTACTGTGTTCCAGGAGATTTTCCCCCATAGGCCCTGCTAAGGAATTAAGATTTCAATAATTATGAAAGACTGTCTCATGCCTGTATATTCCAGATAGTGGATTCAAAATGGCTTTTACTGCTAGCATTTCATATCTTATAAACACATACTTTTTTTTTTTTTTTTTTTTTTTTTAACCTAAAACTGAACAAATACATAAATCACTAATTCAAGACTCAAAAAGTGAACCTTCTTTAAAACAGGTAAGTCTTGGGAAATGGATGCTAGATACTGTAGGGACATAGAAACGAGTCAACAGAATGTCGTAGGGAATTTATTTTTCTTACATGAAAGCACTTTTTTACACAATGTCTTTCTTTTTTTAATTGATTTTCTGCTTTCAAATCTGCTTTGACAACATATGGGGATTTTTATCATATTTTACTGTTGATTAAGGTGTTCTGGTATTATGGTTTTATATTTGAAATTTAACTGTGAGTCAAAGTATGCGCTTGGCTCTTAATGAGGTAAATGTACAGTCATAGAAATGGTTCAATAAACAGACATGCAATTGGGAATTCAAAAATGAGTATTTGAAGATAAAATCAAAAAGAACATGAAGTAGAATAGTATTGAGTTAGTTGACATAATAATAATAGTGAATTTTATACATTGCCATTCTTTAACAAACATAAGCCCATATTCACACATACTCATACACAGGCAGACACACATAAAGTCAATTTACTAAGATTATGTAGGCAATTCTGCTTCATAATTTTTTTTTTTTTTTGCAAAACAAATTTAAAAGAAATTGTATGGACGTGTTTATTTGAGAGTGAAGCCTTCTATATGTCTTAGGATAAACATATAGTTGTGACAGGAACCATGCAGAGAGTAAAAGATATTTTGTGGAAAGCTCTAATTGAAAGGAACATCTCTCACTGGTTGGACTAGGATTGAAAAATCATGTTAGGGGGTATTTCTGCCAAGGTACACAGGAGAGGTGTGTAATCATCCATCCATGTCTCCCTTCGAAAGCTCAGCTGGTAGAGCAGATGGTAGAACTATGGCCTGCAGGAATCCCTAAGTTTCTGGTTCAGTTCCAGATTGAAGGAGGTCCTTGCTTTTCATCTAAAGCAACCAGGACTAGCTTGAGAAGCAGGTCCATGGGAATCTCATGAGGTTTAACAAGACTGAGTGCAACGTGCTGCCACTGGGTCATGGCAATTCACTATATCAATGCAGGCTGTGCATATTGAGGGCAGCCCTGCCCAGAAGGGCTTGGGGGTGCTGGTGGGTGAGAGACTGGACGTGACCCAGCCATGGCCACTCCCAGCCCAGGGAGCCAAACATGTCCTGGGCTGCATCCAAAGCAGTGTGGGCAGCAGGGCCAGGGATGGGGATTCTGTCCCTCTGCTCTGCCCTGGTGAGACCCCACCTGCAGGGCTGCATCCAGCTCTGGGGTTCAAGCACAGGAAGGAGTTTTATCTGTTGGAGAGAGTCCAGAGGAGACAACCAAGATTATTAGATGTATGGAGCAGCTGTCCTATGAAGACAGGCTGAGAGAGATGGAGTTGTTCAGCCTGGAGAAGAGATGGCCCAGGGGCGAGGTAATTCCAGCCTTCCAGTACCCAAAAGGAGACCTACAAGATAATTAGAGAGACTTGTTGCGAAGTCATGTTGTGATAGGACAAGGGGAAATGGCTTCAAACTGAAAGAGCGTAGGTTTGGTTTAGATACTAGGAAAAAAATTGTTATTGTGAGGATGGTGAGGCACAGGAATAGCTTGCCCAGAGAAGTTGTGGCTGCCCCATCCATCCGAATGATCAAGGCCAGGTTGGATGGAGCTTGGAGCAACCTAGTCTAATGAGACGTATGCCAGCCCATGGAACATGGGTTGGAATGAGACGATCTTGAAGATCCCTTCCAGCTCAAGCCATTCTATTAGACTGTGATCCTATGATATTTGCTCTATATCCTTTCAATATTTCTCTAGGGTATATATAGTGTTTTGATGGTTCTAAATTGTCTCAGTGTAGCAGCATTTGAACCTGTGTAGAGTAGCAGGAGCAGATGCTAATCTTTACGATTCATCAGACTCTACAGGCTCTCGTTGACATTGCCAATGCAAGTTCCTAGCAAGTTACAGAGTTATGTCTGCAACTTCCCAGTCTGTAGCTTTGACTAAATCCTCCCCAGTCTATGACTTCAGCACCTGTAATCTTCACATTATTTCTTGAAACATAATTAGTTTTTACAGAGTTATATACATTATTGCAACAATGGTTCCAAGCATAAAAGTCTTCCACAAATATTATGGACCGTGATTCTGTTGTATGCTACAACGCCTTTTATTCAGATCCCTCTCACTCTGACAGTGTAATCAAAGTCCTTTTCACTTTAAAGCTCTCTTCTCTTTGGACAATTTCTAAAGGCTTGCTCATCTGTTTTGGTGTCAACCACAAGGTCTACAAAGAAATTTCCTTTATTTACTCTTTAATTTATATATAGAAAATTCTTTTACATTCAAACCAGGATCTAAGTACCTGAATACTAAGCAGGAATAAGAACTTCTTTTACTAAAATAAGCGGGGTTGAAATCAACTAGGGGACAATAAATATAGGGCAGAAGATTCTGTCAGATCTGCTAGGTTGTGAAAGACTACTAAATACTTTACAGAAAATTGTCACTGTTTTTAAATCCAGTTTTCTATTTAAAATTTTGAAATATGAAGATTGCAATCCCCAAAGGCATTCAACAGATATGAAGCTTATTGCAATTCAAAATGTGCAACAGTGTAACTTCTGGATGAGATGCCCTTGTAAGATTTCCCAACTTTTATGTCCTGGTGGTCAGATTCTGCTTCTTTTCTTTTACAGGGCACAATAAAGAGCAATATGCAGCACAACTGTGGAGATCACAATAGTTTGCAAAAAACCATTAAAATAATTTTTGGCTTCATTGGAACTATTATGAATGTTTTGCGAGCTTGAAAGTTATTAAAAATGAGTTATTGCAGTCTGAAATATTTGAAGTAGGCTTTTCAGTGGAATCTTCTGAAATTTAGTGTGAAATAGACATTTTTCTCAAGACAAAATTACAGTAAATGCTATTTCATTTTCAATATACATAACACAATTCACATTCAACAATTTCATATTTTAGTAAATTGGCAAATTGAAAAGGGATATGTCATAAATTGAAACATGAATTCTGAAAGTACTGAAATGTCATTTTGTATGAAGAAGTTAGTAGACAAAAGTAAAACCTGTGTCAGCTTTTTTAAAGCCAGCTACCTTTCTTGAAGACAAATATTTAAAATTATAAGTTTCTACTAATATAAATATATCTGTTCTTTGTTTCTTTTTTTTATTATATAAATATAATAACTGTTCTTTGTTTTTTAAATTTGTCAAGTTTAGAAATTTCATTTCACCACTACATTCAAAAAGTACAGCTGTTAAAAATAATTTTTAGTGTTAGTAAAGCTAAGCGTTGTTTGAAAGTTTTGAAACCTGCAAATATCTCTTCAATTCTTTACTGCTGCAGCAGTAGAACTTGCTTTGGTGGACCCAGTGGTCTGAACACAAAAAAGAAATTACAATAGCATCAGTTCCAACTTACTAGATATTGCCTTCTTAGTCACTGGCATTAAAGAAATACTCTCTGCAGATTTATTTTCAGATATGCTGCTCCTAATAGAGAGTATTTCAACCTATGGATAAAATGACTGACAGATAGCATTGTTTCTTTCTCTTATAAACACAGTCAGAATGGAGCTGAAGTCTAAAAGACCTTTCGTCAGTAATAGAATAAGGAGTGTGAAAAGGAGCCTGCACTACTTCTAGGAACTCTGAAGGCATTTAAACACATGTTACACAATTTCTTTTTCATCACTTAAATATGCAGCTTTCCAGGGGAAAAAAAAAAAAAAAAAAAAAAAAAAAAGTTATCAACACAAATTAACTACACCACCAAAAAGAAGGAAATGTATTGTTAATTACAAGAAAGGACAATGTGGGTTTCCAGCCATACAGTCTTTCACAAACAAATCAAGTTGGTTTTGGTGGGTTTTTTGGTGGGCTTTTTGTCCTGTTTTTGGTTTTTTGTTGTTTGTTTGGATTTGTGTGTTTGTTGTTGTTGTTTTTCAAGGAAAGGGGAAAAAAAGATCCAGCATTTTTTTTCAGTTAGATATAAAAAATAAGTTCCCACGCTTGGCAACACCAGTGAAGCCCTGGACTGTCTACCAGTGTCTTAGCAGTAAACATTGAGCCTTTTCTACTACTTTTGTTACTCATGTATAAGGAAGCGTCCTTGGAGTTTAATGTTAATTCCCAGATTACTCTAAGGGGACTCCTCAGCAGACTGTTCTGATGGTGCTATTGAACTTTAAAATCTTTAGCATGTAGCCATTAAGTATTCTGCAAATGCTTCCCTCACCTGATGAGCTCTTTTAAGCTGCCAGGACTTAGCAATTGACCTGTGATGGATGAAGTGAGAAAAGCAAAAGTAGTCTGTAGAGTACCAGTGTCCAAACCCTTGCTCTGAGTCTGACTGACTTCTATGAGCCATATTGAAATTTTATATCTAGCCTAAGAAAAAGGGTTTTGCTTTTCTCTATCACTAACTCGACAAAGTCCTTCACATTTAAAGGATGAAACCTGGCTTATAAAATCAAGTTGTTACAAGCAACTTCTACTCAAAAGAATGTGAGGTTTTTTTATTATCTCTCTCCTTTCCCTTCCTTCCTCTCTCTCCCCCCCCCCCCCCCCCCCCCCCCCCCGTGTGAGCTTTATCAGGGAATTTTAGTGATAGAAGTTAGGTATGTGATGTGTGCTTCTTGAAGTAATATTAAGGCTATGGAATCATCTTGATTTTTACACCTCATCATGCATAGTAAGATATATCTGCTTTTTCAGGAATTGCAGGAACTTCAGCATTTTAAGTGTTTAGCTGGTTTTAGTTGTTCACTGGAATTGGTGTGTTCTCATTGGACAAGATCAGATAAACTAATTTCCACTGAAATCATTCACATTTCCTATGTATATTGAGTATTAATGTGTTTGTCCATATTTCCAAGAGCGGTTACACAGTCTAGCTAACTACTGGTTTTAGTCCTTCAATGTAGAAAAAATTATAGATGCTAGCAGCAAACATCCTTAATCACTACTTCTCTTAAATGTGTTTGATTTCTGGCTTAGATACTGCAGTGTTTCTAGGTTATCATATTCATTTCAGTAAATACAGACAAAAGCTCAGTTTATGAAAGATACTAACATGTAACTTTCTCACTGATTTCCTGGAAATACTCTTATATTTATATAAAGAACTGTAGTGAACTATCAACTTCAAACATCTAAACATTTACATGTTTAAACATTGTCTTTTGATCATGTTTATTTTCAGACTTATATAGTTACTGTGAATTCCTGGGGGCAATCTGCTCATGAAATTTGGTGTTGATTTGCTATATAAAAAAAATTCATCTGACCTGAGAGTTACTTTAGGGTAGTCCTCAGCCATAGGAGATAACTTCATAAATATTTTCCATCACCTATTTTACCTGTCAAAGGAGGATAAGGAATTAAGTTTTGCTTGGAGGAACTAAGAAATAATTACAGAGGTTCAAAGAAATACTGCTTCCTACTCTGAATTTATGGCATGGTACCAGTTAGACTTTAAGGAAGCTATGCAGTGTTTCTGCTGACTGAGGACTATCATGTCAGGAAGAGCTCTTTGCGAGAGCTATTCATGCCCACACTGTTGGCTGTAAGATGTCATAGCTTTGATTCAAATTTCCACACTATTTGATACACAGTACAAATCTATAGTGCACACAAACTCTGCATAAATCCCATTTACTTCTGTCACTTCTGTGTCTCTCAGAGATCCACTGGCATGTGACAAATGGTGATAAAGTCAGACCACATGTGCAATAGAGTCAGATGCCATTTGCCATGCCAATTAGTCCACAGTAACAAGGAATGGGGTTTGCACTGTTTCTTCTGAATGATGCAGACATAACCTCTTCTTCATATTACAGAAGTCAGGTAGGTTTTACCAAAGCCTGAGCCTGAACTTGCTCTAAGAGCAGCTGTAGCTTACCTGTCACACTGGCCATTTAGACAGCACTTGTGAAATGCCTCTAGTATTTTAAAGTTTAATCAGTCATGTGAAAGAAGCAAGGAGCTCTTATCAGTTACCTAGTCTGTTCCTTGGTCCCCAACTTAGGATCAAATACGATCAATAGCATAGGTTTTTACTTTTTCAATAAAGGTCTGGGGTTAGAGGGAGGATACTGAAAGGAGTATTACAGAAAGTGCTTTCTTCATGTCTATCAAAGAGTCTAAGTTAATCCAGGAAATCCAATGTGAACTCAGGCTTATTAATGAAACCATGACTGATACATTCACATTATGTGTAAACACTTTTCCTCTTAATTCTATATTTTTTCTTTTTGTTCTCTTATATTGAAAACAATATTTTGTTCCATTTTTTATATAATAAACATTCAAATTGAATTCTTTTTCCCTTTCCCTTTTTAAAACCCATACTAATGTTTTATAAATGGACATCTTGAAAATGAATCTACAAAGAAGAAATTTTCTTTTCAATAATTCAAATTTTAATTTATTATACTATTTCCATTGATTTCAGTAAACTTCATTTTGTCTGAAACTAAATTCTCAGTTTAGATTCAGAGTGTGTTTATTCTCGACATAAGACCATATTTTACATGATAGGAAATCAAAGAGATTATGATTGTGATATTGATTGTGTATAAGCCTGTTATTTCTTAAAAAAATAAAAAACAAAACAAAACAAAACCAAACCAAAAAAAAACCCCAAAACAAAACAAAACACCCAAAACAAAACATACCTATAAAAATAAGGCTACAGCACCAGGAAAGTTTATGAATTTTGACCTTTATTTCACACCGAGAATTCCCCTATGTACCTAAAAGAGATCAAACTTACATATTCAGAAGGAAAAAAAAAGAGGAAAAAGATATGTAAGAAGAGTAAACAGTCTTTAAAACAAAACAATTAGTTTCTAACTGTCTCTAGTGTCAGTTCATCAGCAGGATCTGCTATTGCCTCTGTTCTAAAAGAATGAAATAAAATAATTTTGTAATGGCAAACATATAAAATCTCCCTTAATCACATATTTAAATAATAAATCTGACTACAACTCCAGCAATAAAAATGAATCTTTTGCTTGTTGCAAGCATACTTTTAACATAACACTGATTAGTTCCTCAAATATACCTCTCAATGGTAATATCAGAATTAAAATAAAATTGCAAAAAACTTTACAGCTGAAATGTTCACAACCCATATCTAATAGTCTGTCATGGGAATAATTACCCGTAATGGGTATCCAAGGGATGTAATTGTCTGCTGCTGTGAATTAGGAGTGCCACAGGTGGTGTTAATCACTTGGAATGTATTGGAGTAGAACAGCAGCCAGAGACGGAGCTTTCTTAAACTTGATTTGTAGAACCATTGTTTCTGGATGCTGCAGACATAGATTGAGCACATGGTAGTAGTAATAGTAGTAATGCACACTCAAGTAGTTATGCTGAGGCAAAGTGAAACAAAGGGATATAAATATATTAAAAAAAAAAAAAAAAAACAAAAAAACACAGGGGAAAGTTTTGTTCCTTAGCAAAGGTTATGGAAATGGTAATGAGCAAAGTTGTTCTGTGTTGCGGCACTTGCATTTTTTGATGGAGAACACACAGCAATAAGAAGCTCAGTAGCTGCTTTTATTCCTTGAACCTGCCTGATACATATCAGCAAAAGAGCTTTCAACAATTAGATACTCCAGAATTTTCCCTTTATGGAATCCCATAATCTCTGACATTGGAAAATACTTATTAGGTCATCAAATTATGTGGTGTATGATTTATACAGATGTATCAAAGTGCAGTGCTTTCTTTGATGAGGAATGTAAAACTTTCTTGAACTATGATATTGATTTATTACAATGTCACCATCTGAAGAACACATCACCAATAGCTTCTCAGAAAGATCATGGACACAAAAAAAAAAATGAACTGACTTGCATTTGTGTGAAGTATTTAAGCATACAGTAACTAAATAAGTGTGATGACACCTGGATCTCCTCAGAGCAAAGTCAAGGCCTTGACTGGATATCGGTAGATAAATTAGAGGCAGAATAACTGAGGTTGTGAATGACACCATTTGTCTTTGAAGATGGTGAAAAAATTCAAAATTTAATTACTCTAATCTTTTAAATGAATTAGTCTGAAAGCCCTCTATGAAGTCAACAAAATCGGTTCTCCCTCTAAGATATGAGGGAATGGACAGTTGCTCAAATATCACTGTGGAACATGCATTCTAAAAGTCAAAGCAGCCTAAATAATGTTTTTGTTTAGAAGCCCATTTGCACGTTGGAGAGCATAGTTTTAAATACCCACCACAGAGAGAAAACCAAGTTATAATTGTTACTTTTACAATTTAAAAGATCATACCTAGGAAGTAATTAATCAAGGTTTTGGTGAATAGGTTGGTTTTTGGTTTTTTTTTTTTTTTTTTTTTTTTTTTATCAGGGTTTTTTTCAGTCATCTAGTTTACTAAATTGTAAACTGCTGAACTTTAATTTATAAGAATTAAAACACATCAGTAAAACCAAGTTTCATACATCAGCAGCTTCTTCTTTCTCTAAATGCATGGGCTAATTACAGTTTGATAATGATCCATGAAAATTACAAATACTACTATCCTAAGTTTGTACATAAGGCATCAACACACAGACTGGATTACGAGAAACCATCTGAACATTGTCACAAAAAAAGAAACAAATACTTCAGCTTTTGCAGTTTCATATTGTAACTCCTAGATTGTACTTGTCCTTCAGAATATTTTTCACAAATTTTCAGTTTTTCAGACACAAAAAAAGGAAGGAAAAAAGTGAAAATGGATCATCATGGCAAATAATCCACTAGGAATATTACCATAAGCATTTTTGTCAAGAGCAGAACTGTTGCTGACAACTACAGCTCAGCAAGACAATAACATACTGTGTCATATAAATATGTGTTATGAAAGATGTTTTTTCCCTCTCTGTGTGATTTTTTTGGTTATTATTCACATCTTAATAAGTATTTGCAGAAAAGGTACTTTATTCTATATTTTATTTCAAATGTTTCTGTAAAATTACACGAACTGATGCTCTGTGTAAGGCTCTCAAAATAAGACTTTACCTGCAGCACCAAATGTCTCTCCTAAGCTAACAACTAAGAATTAGCACACCATCACACATAAATAAAACTATTTTAATATGTAAATCTAATAAAAGTTAGTAAAACACAGTCTGCCAAAATCCTGCATGTACGGTGAATAATGAAGTGTATTAGTACACAACTGTCTGTTATAAAGCTTGTCAATTTACCTTACAGCACTGCCAAAACTATTTTCGGGATCTTGTGGTGGGCTGACCCTGGCTGGACAGCATATTCCCACCAAAGCCATTATATCACCCTTCTCTTCAGCTCGGCCAGGTAGAAAAAAAATATAATGAAAGGCTTGTGGGTTGAGATAAGCACAGGTAGAGGTGATCACTCACCAATTACCATCATGGACAAAACAGACCTGACTTGAGGAAAATTTAATTTATTATGAATCAGAGCCCAGTCATCATCACAGTGTCTGAGAGTTTAATTATGTCACATGAATTGAATATGTATATGGCTCCATTTCTGAGCAGCAGTAACAGCGTAATTCCCAGTAGGTCTTTCCTAGGATTTAGGACTTTGCCTTGGAATTTGGACTTATTTTTCCCTCTCTGTCACTCAATTCAATTTTACATACTTCCCAAGTCACCATCATCTTGCGGTCTAACCATATGGGAAATTGCCAAAACAGGCTGGTTTTTTTGTTGCTGGGGTTTTTTTTGTTTGTTTGTTTGTTGTTTTGGGGTTTTTTGGGGTTTTTCAGGGTTTTTTTGTTTATTTTTTTTCCCCTAGAATTGCCTAGATTTTTTTTTTCTTGCAATAAAGACTTATGACAAAAAAAAAATCTATTTTCTTTTTTTTTTTTTTTGTATGTAGCATAAACAATAAAACAAAAGTAATAGGGAAAATTTGAGAAGAAAAGATGGTTGGTTTTATGGGTTTTGTTGGCAGAAATCCATAATGACCTCTTGATTCTTCAAATCAAGACTAGAAATATTCTACAATATGACATATCTGAAACACCAGTAAAGAGCTCAAAAAATAGGTTACTGTCTGCAAATCTACAACCTGTACTAAGCAGCAGGCCAGTCTAAATAGTCATAAGGATACTTTCTTGCCATAATTCTGTCAGTCTGTCAATGTGACCTTCTACCAGGTTAGGAAAATAATTCACTGATGGAACTAAAATTACATGAATGTAAAGGTATTAGGAGAGCAGAAAATGCAACATAAAATGTGTAGATGATACGATTATGTCAGAAATTGCAACCTTTTGCATATAAAATGTCTATGTATGAATCAGATCAAGCAACAATTTTTCTTCTTCAGATTTGAAAATCGCACACAATAACTGAGGTATATCGGAATATATGTAACAGTTTCATCCAGTAAGCTTCATAGGTTGGAGCCATGTACTTGAAACTTATAGCACAGATAAATTTCTTGCTGCTACAGCTTGACACTGTGCCACTCCTAGAAGTTTCAATAAATTCCCTTGACATTTAAGTATCTTTTTCCATGGATTTATCCCATCATATAGTTTTGGATTCAGATTGGTTACAGGGAATCATTCATCATCTTTAGATATATATCTACTTTCCTCAAATCTGTCTGCAACAATCTCTGAGACATGGCAAACCAGAGAAGGTTCAACATTTATTGATAACATGACATTTTAAACGAGTAAATACTCTATGTGTGGAAAATGAAAAATATACTGTAAGCATGTATGAAGCAAAAATCATTAAGGTAAAACACTATGAAATACACTAATTAGAGGAGAAAAAAAAATATATGAAAGAGATATTAAGTATGAAGAAAAGACACAGAGGGTCCCTAAACACCTTTTTCTTAGTATCGTGGCCAGGATAACAACAGCTGGTAAAGAGAATGGAAACGTAAACAGTGTGTGATAAGGGATGGCCAAAACTCTCAGAGAGGGCATTTGCCCAAAACTACTAGTCTTGAAGAAGATGAGCTTCAGTAGGACTAAACTAAGAAGGCAAATAAAAATTTAAAAAATAAAAGAAAAATTAAAAAAATAAAATAAAATAAAATAAAATAAAATAAAATAAAAATCTTAAAAAGAAATATAGAGAGAGTATATACATTTGTGAAAAGGAGGAAATGTGGTGAGAGAAAGCAGTAGCCATTGCAGCAGGGTAGCCCCTGATTGTAATTTCCCCAAGGCACACCTGCCCTGCCCAGTCTGAGTGGCTCAACCTCCCATGGGGTGCCAGGAGAAGCCTGCACTCAACAGTGGTCTTTCTGGAAGTGTGTGGGCAGCAGGCATGGGATCACAGTCCTTGAAGTGTGGACAAGGTTACACAAGGCTGGGACACCAACCCTCAACCCCCATGGCTGGACGGGGAAGCTGAGCTTGTAGAAGTGTACATGTGTTGAAGAGAGTTAGAGCTTCTTGAGAACAGTTGTAGAAGGGTGGTTAGAAAGTTGCTGGGGTTATTTATCCAGTGTCAGGTGTTAGGCTTCATCTGCTTTGTTGCTGCTTTTGTAACTGAACATATAATTCCCGAGTGCTGCTTAATCATGTGTCATTGATAAATGAATAAAAAGCTTCCTGATTTGACTTAAACTGAAAACGAGTACTACTTTCTTTCTGTGTATCTTTGTAGTAATTTATTAATTCTTACTGAAGCTGTATTGTATGATTAGTTGCTAAAGGTAGATATAATACTTTGTCAATATACAAAATATATGTCAACCTGCATTTCATTTAGGCTCCAACCATACCACTTATTTGCTAGTGACATTGTGTCAGCAGATCTCTAGTGGTCTATGTTGGAGGTATGCTACTTGCAGTGGGATGCCTTTCATTTTAATTACTCATGCTATGAACTTAAGGGAACAGATTGCCAAAAAGTGAAGTTACTTGATAGCAGCTACACCTAGCCTAAGTAAAGCATTGCAGTAAGGCAAAATTAATATCCTCAGAAGAAGTATAATTCCCATCAGAATTAGGGACTTTAAATGTGGAGGGGTTTAGTAGGTTACTTACTAACAGAGTATTGAAGAATCTTGCATTTAATATAATGTTTTGTACACAAAACTGCAACAGAAATCAACAAGAATGTATCTGTAACTATACTAACTCAACATTATCAGCGATTGAGAGACTGGGACATTCGAGTTCAGATCAGAAGCCAATTTTATTGAGTATACAAGGTGCTTATAAAGGGTTTTACTTGTGTTGCACTCATATAGGACTCTATTTTTGGTAACAATTTCCCATTGGTTACACATTCTTCATGACATCATGTCACCTGGTAACATTGTCTTATCACTCACAAAGTTTCACAACATGTTTCCCGGTCACTTTTTTACCAGAGAGCATCTCTCTGTATTTGCCTGTCCCACAGTTTCTGCTTGATCAGGCCTAAGATACTAAGATATCAAGCTCCTTTATCAGTTCTGTTGTACTCTCAGTTTTATTCTCCATAAAACATGATACATCTATATGGT